>NW_006399839.1:9108390-9119869 GCF_000299155.1 Elephantulus edwardii | reverse complement strand
TTCAATGCAGCGTAGTATTCCATTGTGTGAATATACCAGAGCTTCTCTAGCCATTCGTTTGTTGATGGGCACTTAGGTTGGTTCCAACTCCTTGCTATTGTGAACAAAGCCTCAATAAACATAGGTGTGCATGTATCTGCTTGGATGTCAGTTATGGTCTCTTTGGGGTATATTCCTAGTAGTGGAATTATTGGGTTATTTTCTTCTTTATATTTATTTATTTCATTTCTTTACAAAGTTCGTATACACTGTTCTTCACATCAGATCTTTCCCATTTCCTTTACCTCCCCTCCACCCATCAAATTGTCTGACTGTATGATTAATGCCCCCCCATCCCCTCTTAGTCCTATGTTCCCAACCTCCCCCCCTTGTATCTGCATACTTGGTCTACCATAATGGTCGTATACAATATTTGTCCTTACGGGACTGAGTTAGTTCACTCAGCATAACCGAGTTAGGTAGTAATTTACAAAATCATTGCTCTTGTGGGGCTCTCTCTTCCTAAACAATTTACAGCCTCTGAAAACCCACTGGAGGGTCAGCTATAGATTAGCTCTGACTTGACGGTATATAACAACAGATCCGGGGTAGTTCGTGGGTTGTGCCGGGCTACCACTCAAGCATTTGAGTTTTCAAGATAATGGCTGTGTTCACTAGAATATCAAAATAAACAAAACACCTTTCAATGCATCCAATCTATTGCAGCTCTAGTACTGAGTGTTCACTTGAGTTGGACACCTTTTTAACCATGTTCTCTGAATGAGAAGCTTAGGGAAGCCTATACTATTGAGACAAAGTGGAGAAAGAAAGAGATGATCTCAAGAATTCTGATGCTCAAGCAACAAAGTCAAGACCACGTTTGCTGCTGTACCTTGAAAAAAAAGCCTCACATTTTTATCACAGATATCGCTGGGGTGGGGGTGGGGGAACCACAACAACCCACAATCTCTTTGTAAGAGTGACTGAATTATAACACCAATTAACATTTCAACCTTGAAAGGTGTCTGAAATGAAAGTGAGGGCCTTCACTGAGAAGCGATCATGAAACTTGAAACGGATTAAATGGGAAGAAAATCAAGAAGCTGGGGACTCTGAACCTCTAAATTATTTTGAACTGGTCTCGCCAACAGAACCCACTCTCCTAACCTCATCTAATGAGATTAACCCAACTGCCCTTCCTTATTTAGCCTTTTGTCTGAGATTTCATCTGAAGCACAGTATGAGGCTTATGCCTTAGAAGACATTATTTTATTATGTGCTGTCAAGTCGCCTGCGACTCACAGCGACCCTATGTACAATAGCTCTGAAGCCTGCTCTGTCCTGAATCCGTCTCACTGACTCCAACACACCTACCTCCATCGCCCTAGCTACTGTATCAATCCATCTCATTCAAGGTCTTCTTCTCCTGTGCTGTCCCTCCACCCTTCCGAGCATGTCCTTCTCCAAGGACCGGTCCCTCCTGGCCAAGTGTCCAAACTATGCGAACTGGAGCTTCAAAATCCTAGCCTCCAGGGGAGCTCCGGTGGCCTAGTGGTAAGAAGCTGCACTGCAATCCCAGAGATACGTGGTTCAAATCCACCAGATGCTCTGCTGGAGAAGGAGGTGCAATCTCTTCCTGTACCAGTCAGATCCGATTTGACGGTACATGCACATACACAATAATAAAATAAAATTTAAAAAAAAAATCCTAGCATCCAAGGAGAAACTTGTTTTCAGCCTCTCCAAGACAGACCTATTTGTTTTCTTGGAGGTCCATGGTATGGTCAAGACTCTTCTCCAGCACCACAACTCAAAGTCATCAATTCTTCTTCTGTCATCCTTAGTCATTATCCAGCTCTCTGATGTGTTGCAAGTAATTGTGAAGACCAAGGACTGGATCAGGCGCACCTTAGTCTCTAGACTGACACCGTTGCTTCTCAGGAACCAATCCTACCTCCCTCTCTCTCTCTCTCTTTTTTTTTCCTCATCACAAAGAATCTTTACTTTTAAATGATTGCCAGTACATTAAGTAATAAATAACAAGTTCCCATACACTATTATCTAGTAGCTTCTACAAGAAACTTAAGAGCAGCCCCAACTAGACTCCTAAAAGTCTAATCAGCTTTTCAAAAGTTCACTTTATGTCATCTCACTTTAACAAGAGGCCTGCTTTAGGATCTGTATTCAGGAACTGAAAGAAATCCAAAAGGGATTTTTGCTATTACACAAAAAGGCAAAGAGTGAAACCAGCATCCAGCCATTTGTTTCTCCAATGGTACACACCATGCATTCGGAGTGTTACCAAGCTCCTTCTCTGGTTATTACACTTAGCCCTTCAGCATAGAGCCCTCAGTTGTGAACTGTCTGAACATTATACTAATGGGGTTTTATGTGTTATCTGGTAACTTATTTTGGGGGGTCAGGAATGCATAAAAACTTTGCCACATAAATGAATGGTAATGGCATCTACATTTCATGTCATCTTGGTTTAGGACAGGTGTCACAAGAAGGCTTTGTTCCCATCAACAAACGAATGGATAGAGAAGCTGTGGTATAGTCACACAATGGAATACTATGCTGCATTAAAAAACAAGGAACTCATGCAATATTATTCAAAATGGGTGACCCTGGAGGACACTGTGCTGCGTGAAGTATCTCAGTCACAAAAGGACAAATACTGCATGGTGCCACTGTTGTAAAAGGACTGACCTTCGGGTTGGGGACTGAGAATGATGGGTTCAATAATGTATACTGCATTGAAAAAGATGAGGGAGAAAACTGTTTAAAAGGGATATGTGATTAGGTATTTTTGTCATGATAGGAGTCCAGAGTGAAGGCTGCTTAGTGGAGTGGACCTGGGGGGAGGGATTGTAAAACAATGAAAGAATTTTTCTTTTACTTTTTCCAGAGTAGTGTACTAGGGGGAGGGTTGAGAGGGGAGAAAAGTGCAACACTGAATGAATGGAAATCCAAAGTCTCTGTAAATTTTTACTGAAATTAATAATAAATTTAAATTTTAAAAAAGGGGGGAAAGAAAAAAAAAGAAGGCTTTGTTTCTAACTGGACAATGAATAAAGATGACAGAAGAAGAAGCAATGTCTTTCATTTGTAGTGTTAGAAGAGAGTTCTGAATAGGCCATGGACTGTCAACAGGAGAAACAAATCTGTCTTGGAGGAAGGCAACGAGGGTGCTCTTTAGAGACAAAGAAGGTGGGACTCTGTCTTGCATGTTGTCAAGAGGGGTCAGTCCTGGGAAAAAGATACAGCAGGAAAGGTAAAGGACCAATCAAAGAGAGGAAGGCTTTCCACGAAATGGAGTGACCCAGTGACTGGAACTAGAGACTTGGAGGTGGTGGATACTGTGAGGACGGTACAGGACAGGGCAGGGTTCTGATCTGCTGTTCAGAAGAGTGCTATACAGTGTCACGGATGCCAGGATACTTAACAAGACACATCTTACCTACCTGATTCACTGGTGCGGTGTGGTTCAAAATGACTCTTCTAGCCACTGCCTTCCACTTTTCCACACACGTAGGCAAGAATATGCAAAGAGATGTGTTAGCCTAGCCAGCAGGGGAATGGCTAGTTTGGCCACTCCACCAGGTTTATGGTGAACAAGTATAGAAATGTGGGAAATCTCACCACCATCAGAGAAGCAGAGAAAGCAGCAACGCATCCTTTGGGGCTGATGATTCGTGAGCTGCTTGGACTGGGGCCTACAGCTGCAACGGAGAACCTGAGACCTGATGTGAGACTGAGCTGCCCTTGGGGAAGCTGCCCCATAGAACCAGATCCAGCAGCCTTCACCCAAGCTTGCTGGAGGACTGAGAGAACCTGCTACAACTGGCAGGACTAAGGGAACTTTGTGACAATGATCTAAGTTGTGAGGCTGAAAGTCAAAGGGCCTGCGACTTAAGAAGCTGTCTGGACTGAGACTGTGTCTAACTGCCCACCTAAGTTATAGCCTGTTAACTTTCCTAATGGGAGATGGACAGGCAATCTCCTCCTGTGCAATTTCCGCCTCTGAAAAACCACTAGTGGGTCAGCTACGAGTCAGTTAGGACTTGGTGCAGAACAACAATTTCCCTAACAAAATCCACAATTGTGAACATGATTCTGTGTGGTCTGTGAGCTATTGCAATGGATTTTGAACCCAGAAGAGCAGCAGGGTTGCTGCTGAAATGAGACGAGATGAGCAGGGGAGTGTGGGGAGGAGGCAGGCCTGACTTCATGGGAACTAATTCTATATTGTGGATGTTATTGGCTGGGGCAGAACCCTCTAGAGGAGTTAGAAGAGGTCAGACTCAGCTGTTTCCACACTGCCCTTACTCTTTTCACAATTGGTTTTCTCTTCTCTAGAGAATCCAGCACAAGACAGACGTTTTCTGCTTCTTGTCCTATGTCCACACATTTTTGTAAAATGCAAAGAAATCCGATTAGAACGTATTGTTCACTCTTAGATACCAGCACTGATCTGTCAATCTGAAAACAAGTTCAGAGTAATAGCAACAATCACAAGAGGGCATCACCATTCCTCGTTCCTAAAATCTCAGAGCTGTCAAGTGACTGGTCCACGATCTCTCTGACTGTGCAGTCCGAGTTCTTTATGATACTCCACACTGCCCTGCTCAGCTAGGCTTCCATTCCTTAGCTAATGTCTCATTCTGGAATCCTGAGCCCACTGATATAATATGCTGAGTTTGGACACATGCACAACCCCAAACAGGCAACAAGTAGGACTGGAAAGAGAAATGTAGCCTAAGGGGCTGAGCACTCACACTCCAGATCTTCTGCACTCAACTGCTGTCGTTGTTTTTGTTATGTGCCGTCAAGTCTCTTGCAACTCATCTATGTACAACAGCTCTGAACTCTGCTCTTTCTTGAGCCACTTTGTCTCTGACACATCTACCTCCAGTGTCTGAGTTACTGAGTCAATCTCTCTCTCCTCTCCTGGGCTGACCCTCCACCCTTCCGAGCATAATGTCCTTTTCCAAGGCCTGGTACCTCCTGGCAACAAGCCCAAAGTATGTGAGACAGAGCTTCAAAATCTTTGCCTCCAAGGAGCTGTCTGGTTTCACCCTCTCCAGGACAGATCCCTTTGTTCTCTTAGCAGTCCGTTATATGCAAGAATCTTCTCCAGCACCACAACTCAAAGGCATCAATTCTTTTTCTATCATCTTTAGTCATCATCCAGCTCTCTGGTGTATAATAAGTAACTGCGAAAACCATGGCCTGGATCAGGTGCACCTTAGTCTTTAGACTGACATCTTTGCTCTTCAGTACTCTGGAGAGGTCCCTGATAGCAGACTCTCCCAATGTAATTCATCTTTTGATTTCCTAGCTGCTGGTACTGAAAGACAAACTGTATTCGACTATACTCAACTTATTCTAACCTCCAGCTCGCTGGCTCATGGCTGGCATCCAGCTACTTGCTCAAGGCTGGCACTGACCCCATTTTTCTATGCCTCACTCAACTCTCCCCAGGTTCTCCACCTTCCAGACCCCTTACCTGGTTTCTCAATCAGCCACTGCCCACAACCCAGGGACAGAGCAAGGAAGAGCAGGAGGGGTACCTGGCCTGGGATCTGGGCCTCCCTGAGTTCCCTCCGTTCATTCTTCCCTATTTGACTCAAGCCATCTGCTTCGATGGCGCCGTTCCCAGGAGCAAGATGGTCTGCCCGGTGCTGCAAAGACTCAGGTGCCAATTCAACAGAGGAGGGATCCGTGGCTCAGTTTCAGCTTCTATTAAGCCTTCTTTTATTTAGTCAGGCTGCCATGGCCACATAATACAAATTCTTGATTTGGGTAATGGATGTCATTGGCTAAATGGGGACAGATGCTCTGAGGGCTTCCACTGTCACATCCCCGGTGTCTCGGAACACAGACTTGGGGAGAGCAAAGACTCCATTTTTCTGAACATTAAGAAAAGCCGCATTAGAATAGAAGCAGACGGCAGGAGTCAGGAGTTCAAATCCTGGCACCCTCAACTCACCTTGAGTAAGTTCACTGCTCTCTCCAGGTCTCTTAAGATAATGAAAACATCAGTAAGAGGCTTACAGCAGATGGCAGCCCGAAGGACGGTTATTCTTGCTGGTGATGTTAACGAAGATAACTCACTGCTATCTCGTTGGTTAGGACTTTTTTTAAAAAAAAAAAATTTATTATTTCTTTTTGTATGTGAGGGTATCATGGACTGCTAAGAAAAGAAAGAGATTCATCCTGGAGAGGGTTAAATCAGGCTGCTCCTTGGAGGCAAGGATTCTGAGGCTTCGTCTGACATACTTTGGACACGTTGTAAGGAGAGACCGGTCCTTGGAGAGGGACATCATGCTTGGGAGGGTGGAGGGCAGGCGCAGGAGGGGAAGGCCCTCTATGAGGTGGATTGATTCAGTGACTGGGGTAATCGGGATGGGTGTGTCAGAGGCAGTGCGATTGGCACAGGATAGAGCAGAGTTTTGGGTTATTGTACACAGGGTCGCTATGAGTCGCAAGCAACTCGACAGCACATAACAACAACAACAACTGTCAAACTGGATCTGACTGGTACAGGAAGAGATTGACCTTCCTTTTCCAGCAAAGCATCTGGTGGATTCGAACCACATACCTCTCAGACTGAAGTACAGCTTCTTGCCACTAGGCCACCAGAGCTCTGGTTAGGACTCTTAACAACCCTCCATCGGGTCTCTGTAGTTATAAACGGACACAGGAGTGGACTGTCCATCTTTCTCTTGCTAAGTCCCTGCTGGATCCCACCTGGAGATGTGAAGCCTTCGGGTTACCAAGGAAACTCCCTATGGATTACCCCTACTGCCGCTGGTGCTGCAGTTAAATCACATCAACTCACAGCTGATCCTCCAACGAGTTCCCAGAGACTGTAAATCGCAAGGGAGGAGACTGCTTGTTTTTATCCTTTAGAGCATCTAGTGGATTCAAACTGCCTGCCTTCGGGTTGGCGGCGCAACTCCTTACCCACCAGGCCACAAAAAAAGCTCACTGCTGTGGATGTTGGCTGACATCAAGTCAGCCCGTGACTTGCAACCACCTCCTACACACTGGGATTTGATGAGTGCAAGACATCAGGTTTTCAGTGACCAATTTGGGGGAGGGAGGAGTAGAGTACAAGGCCTTTCTGTTGTTGTTGTTGTTGTTGTTATGTGCTGCTGAACTGGAACTGTCTCATAGCTGACACTTCAGTGGGTTTTCAGAGGCAGTTAAAATAGCATGGGGCGGGGGGAAAAAAGTAAGAAAGAAATAGCATGAGAGGAGACTGCCTATTTTCTTTCCACAGAACAGCTGGTGGGCTTTGAACCATGTGCCTTTGGGATGGCAGCACAACCTCTTACCACTAAGCCACCAGAGTCTGTCATAATCCAGCTCTGCTAAAACCTCTTTACAGCCACCTGCAAGCCTTCCCATACAGACAGGTGGAAGCTGTGCATGAGATGCCTGCACTGGCCAGGAACTGAACCTGAGTTTCCTTCGTGTTGTTATGTGCTGTCGAGTTGCCTGCAACTCATACCTACTCTAAGTACAGCAGCTCTGAACCCTGCCCCGTCCTGAGCCAGTCTCACTGATTCTGACACACCTGCTCCCCATTACCCCAGATACTGTATCAATCCATCTCATCCAGGGTCTTCCTCTCCTGCGCTGTCCTCTACCCTTATGAGCATGATGTCCTTTTCCAAGGACCAGTCCTTCCTGGCCACATTCCCAAAGTATATGAGACAGAGCTTCAGAATCCTAGCCTCCATGGAGCAGTCTGGTTTCACCCCCTCCAAGACAGACCTATTTGGTTTCCTGACAGTCCATGGTTTGTTCAAGACTCCAGCACCACAACCTAAAGGCATCGATTCTTCTTCAACCATCCTTCGTCACTGTCCAGCTCTCTGATACAGAGCAAATAACTGCAAGGAACTGGACCTACACAGTTTCCTACATATATAGAATCGTCCCACTGAGTCACCACTACCTTCCAAAGGACTGCTATTGTTCTGATTGCCTCACAGACACTTGCTGCAGAAGATCAAAAACTACAGCCTTCTCAAGAGATTACATCTCCACATACAGAAAACACAAATCCTCACCGCTGGGCCAACAGGTGACATCATGATGGATGAAGAAGCACTGACATTGTTGACAATTACATTTTACTTGGACCCACAATCAACACTCATGATAACGGCAGTCAAGAAATAAAAGACATCTTGCACTGGGGAAAAAATATGCTCTCAAGGATCGCTCCAACGTGCTAAAGAGCAGGGATGCCACTTTAAAGAACAAGGTGCACCTGATCAAAGCCAAAGTCTATTAAATTACTTCCTACACAGCTGACAGATGGATCCTAGATAAGGATGACAGAAGGTATTCAAATA
Source organism: Elephantulus edwardii (assembly GCF_000299155.1). NCBI lineage: Eukaryota > Metazoa > Chordata > Mammalia > Macroscelidea > Macroscelididae > Elephantulus > Elephantulus edwardii. The sequence goes on along the minus strand of NW_006399839.1, from coordinate 9,111,518 downwards.
CCTTTGAATTATTGTGTTGGAAACAAGTAGTGAATATCCCCTGGGCTGTCAAAAGAATGAACTAATGTCTATTGTAGGAAGTGAATTAGTGTGCTTTTTAGAGGCAAAGAAGAGAAAATGCTGCCCCTAATACTTAGTGCGTGTGGTCAGGAGGGTCCAGACCTGGTGAAATGACAGCAGACTGGGCAAGGCAGAGGGTCAGTGAAAAAGAGGAAGACCCTCAACAACATGGATTCACACAGTCCCTGTATCAATGGGTTCAAGCAGACTAGAGATTAGGATGATACAGGGTAGGGCAGGGCTCTGATGTGTTGTTCACAGGGTCACCGTGAGTCACAGTCCCATCATGTTACACACACACACACACACACCCCCCGAGAGCAGGTAATACAATAACCTTCACCGCTGTCCCAGACTCCTGTCTGGCTCAGGGTGGCAGAGTGGCCTGCCTGAGGTCACACACACGCCCAGCAGGAAGTGAACCACAGATTCAAGCTGGGGTTGTTCTAGGTCTGCAATGTGGGTTCTGCCTCACTTTGCCTGATTACCCCACTTCTCGCGGGGTGTTTCCATTTTAGCAGCTGAGGAAGACAAATCTACAGGCAACAGGGTGTTTGGAAAGTTTGCGTTCAGCAATGTGCCAAGTCACAGGGTGAACGGCACTCAGTCACCGGTCCCTCTGGACGTCTTTGTCTTTATAAAGGGTCTTTCTCTCCTTCATCTTTGTATTCTTTCTTCTCCTCCTCCTTTGTGTGGGATCCCTCAGTGAGCTGGCATCTGTTCTCTTATTGATTTTCCTCTCAGCAAACGTATAAGGAAGGGCACTGTAATGGCTCCTATTTTTCAGATGAGGCATCGAGACCCATATTGGTTGCCTAAGACCACAGAGATACAGCAGAAAGAGTCAGGAATTCCACATAGGAATTCACTCAGGACTTGCTCTCCAGAATCCCACAAACCACCATTAAGATAAAAGGAAATTCGACTTAGTTTCACAAATCAGTTGAATATTTAGACAGACGTAAGCCGAGTGGATCCAAACCTGAGGGATGCTGCTATGTGATGCTGTATCTTCACAACGGACTCACAGCTGACCCCCCAGCAGGTTTTCAGAAGCCGTAAATCACATGGGAGCCAAGTGCCCATCTTTATTCCAAAGAGCAGCCAGTGGATCTGAACCATGTGTCTTTGGATTGTTAGCACAACTCCTTACCCACTAGACCTCCAGAGCTAAGAGCAAGTTAAGCTAAGATCTAGGCTTTTAAAGAGTTCATTGTTTGTAAACTGGTCGACTAATGCTGTAATGTTGTTTACTCCAAGTCATTGGGACCCCATGTCCTGCACAGTAAAAGTGTATGCATGGCTCAGTCTTCTCAAGGCATCTCTCTAGGTGATTCTGAACCACTAAACTTTCCACTAATAATATCTCTCTGTCTCTCTGTCTCTCTCTCCCCCCCTCCCTCCCTCCCTCTCTCCCACTCTCTCTCTCATTGCTGCCAACTGGGAACAGACTTACAGTTGCCTCTCCAGTGGGTTCCTAAGTGTATGAATCACAGGGGAGGAGCTTGCACATCCTTCTTCCACAGAGCAGAGTCTGATGGATTCAAACTGTCCAGAAGGCCCAGCTTTTGGGTTATTAGCCCAATGTACCACCAGGGCTTCCTATCATTCGCACCACCCAAGAATTCCACAGTACTGTGATAGAAAAGTGCGATGTCGTGGTGGCCCCAAGTATTAGTGGCATTTTTAAAAACGGGAATGCAAGACAAGTTTTCAATGAAGAGGGTTATTAGGCACTGGGTGTTGAAGGATGAATAGGAGTTCTTCAGGTGACTAAGAATAATGACCAGAAAATGGCTGGCCTAGTGGTTAAGAACCTGTGCTCCAATCGCAAAGGCACATGGTTCTAATCCAACAGCTGCTCTGTAGATGAAGGATGAAGAATCTCCTCCCATGTGATTAAATGCCTCTAAAAACTCCCTCTCGATCTCGGTGCAGCCTTGGGCCTTTTGTTTACCTGTGGACAGGGCAAAGTTTTTCCCACAAGTCGCTTCTGTATTGGCTGGCCCCTATTCTGCCAGCACAGGTTCCTCTGTACCTTGAAGGCACACAAAACCAACAACCATGAAGTAGGCATACTCATTCTTTTTTTTTTTTTTTCTTGTTGTGTCTCATTGAATCGGATCTAACTGGCACAAGAGGAGATTGCCCCTCCTTCTCCAGGGGAGCATCTGGTGGATTTGAACCATGCGCCTTTGGGATTGCAGCACAGCTTCTTGCCACTAGGTTACCAGAGCTCCCTGGCATACTCCTTAATAACTATCTTTTACATTTTTGCAAATTGGATATACAAACAGATATGAACACAAAAGTGCAAAGAACGCAATGAAATACCATATCATTAGGTATATCTTCAATATACTCTTAGCCCCTCACACAGCATTCACTGTAAAAGTCACACAACACGTTAGGGACATGTCACCTCTAAGAGGTAACAGTGTGAAGTGGTGTTAAACAGATTCTGACCAAGGCCTGGGTTTGAAAGCACACTGCGGCCACTTCTTGGCTTTGTGGTGCTGGCCACATTACTTAAAGGCTCTGTGCTTCCATTTCCCCAATCCATAAAGAGGTTATCAACTACCTCCCCCTAAGGGGATTATCTGTGAAGAGTCTTCAAACATATTTACACAAGGCACCTGCTTCAGGTCATAGTCTTTTCAATCACTTGCTATGGATCTGAAAGTTGGACAGTGAATAAGGATGACAGAAGAAGAATCAATGCCTTTCAGTTGTGATGCTGGAGAAGAGTACTGAATATCCCACGGACCGGCAAAACAACGAACAAGTCTGTCTTGGAGGAAGGGCAACCAGAGTGCTTCTTAGAGGCGAGGATGGGAAAACCTTCATACTTTGGGCATGCTGTCAGGAGGGACCAGTCCTTGGGAAAAAGACCTCCTGCTGGGAAAGGAGAAGGGTCAGAGAAAGAGAGGAAGATGGACTGACAGCACAGGATTGGGCAAAGTTCAGATCTGCGGTCGGGTCTGTAGGATCTCTAAAGCTGTCACTGACTCAATGGCATCTAACACCACCCCCACCCCCACAAGGCTTAGAACAGCATCAATGTTCCA
>NW_006399839.1:9086829-9108190 GCF_000299155.1 Elephantulus edwardii | reverse complement strand
TCCCAACCACCCCAAGGACACTCCACTATGCAACCTTAATTCTGGACTCTTGTGATAACCATAATACCCTATTATATATTGAAAAAGTCAACTTTCAATGCACAGAAATTATAAGAAGATAAAGGTCGGGGAAACTAGAGTACTAAAAATAAGACAACCAGAACACAATGAATTAGAATATTGACACAATGTGGAAAATGTGGTTACTGTCATTGATTAATTTGTGGAGAAATTGTTGAAGGGCGTCTTAAACTTGTGAGGTAAAATTTTCATGAAAAACAAAGTTATTTTAAAAGAAATTAATAAAATTAATTATAGTAAAATAATGATTTTTTTACTTGTGATCTGAATGAGAGTTTGCAAAGCAATGTTTTTTTCATTCACTCATTCTTTTATAACATTAATTACTATACTGATAAGATCTAATTGCATCCTTATAGACTGCCTTTCACTTTTCCAGTTGAATTAGTGTCTAATGTCTGTTTAGATGGCTCTGGTGGCCTAGTGGTTAAGGAGCTCTGCTGCTATCCTAAAGTACACCTTAGTCCTCAGACTGACATCATTGCTCCTCAGTAATTTGGAGAGGTCCCTGTCTGCTGTTTTGATGAAGTCACTCCTATACCCTGACCTTTATCCAACTCATCCTTCTTTTTACCCTCTCTTCAAATGAGCCCGGTCCCCTGGCTGCCCCTATGTTCACAACCACCATAGGGCTGCCTGGGAGGTAATGTGATAAGTAGAAGATTATGTAAATAGCAAATCTAATAAAGCGGTGTTTACCCAGGGCTCCAAGGTGCTGCCTGCAGACCACAGCTGGGCCTCTCTCCCTCTGGAGAAGGATCCCCCTGAAGCTCACAAGCCTTCTCTTCCGTTTTAAAAGCACCAAGCCCTTGGGATTCAGGGCAAGGAGGACAGGCAGGCCCAGTGTTTGATTTTCCATGTGTGTCTACACTCACCTGCCTGCTTTCCTTCCCCTCTCTCTCACTCCGCTGTCCCCCCTCTCAGGTTCTGAGAGGGAAGCCTTCCTTCGGTTCTTCTCTATCCCTTTTGTAGAAATAAGGTCACTCTGGGTCATATCTTACTCAAAGGCACCTAACAGTAACAACCACCACTTTGATGGACACTCTGGTTGCCAAGTGGTAAGAAGCCGTGCTCTCATCCCAAAGGCATGCAGTTCGAATCCACCAGCTGCCCCGCAAAGGAAGATGTGCAATCTCCTCCTGGGTTATTAAACTGCTTCTGAAAACCCGCTGGAGGGAGAGTCAGCTATGAGTCGGTTCACAATAATTAACAGTATGGAAGAGAGGAACGCCAGGCTTCCCCCCACCCAGCAACATGGTTGAGTGGTCCCAAACCCACCTCTTTTTCTCTGCAAGGGAGTTAGAACCTACTCATAGCCAACCCTCCAGTGGGTTTCTAAGACTGTAAATCACACAGGAAGAGATTGCCTATCTTTCTTCCTCAGAGCGGCTAGTGGGTTTGAACTGGCGAGGAGGGCGGCTTCGGTGTTCACAGCACAAATCCATATGGATGAGGCAGCCCGAAACATGCCCCCTCAAACCCAGCAGCAGAGCACAGATAGTCTGATCCACACTCATGGAGCTCTGGGCTCCCAACACACATATAGCATGGCTTGCGGTTTACCTGTAGCTAGTTCTCATTAGGCTGCGGTAACGGGGGTAGAGTCCTCCTTGCATTATTCCATATCTGCAGCATCCAACTCAAGATGTGTCATATGCATAGAAGTGCTCAGTGAATGTGAAACGAATGACTTTCATGAATAAGCGCCTAGACAACTCTCTTGTTGCATCTTCATTGCATCCTATCTCTCCTGCATCTCTGCTGCCATGAATATCCTGAGGGTAATACAGAGGTTCAAAGAGCCTCTGAAAGTGTGGAAAGGAAAGACAACTGTACCAAAAGCAACACACAGCCATGTGGAGCTACTTTAGCCCAAGTTATTGGGATATGTATTATTTACGTGCTGCTGTTGCTGTGTACTGTCAGTTGGAACCAACCTATAGCTGACCCTCCAGGGAGCTTTCAGAGACAGTTAATCACATGGGAGGAGGCTGCCCATCCTTCTCCCATGGAGCAGCTGGTGGATTCGAACCGTGCGCCTTCAGGACTGCAGTGCAGCTCCTTGCCAGTTAGGGCACCAGAGTGCCTCACCTCGGGGCCAACTGGTAGTACTATGATGCATGGAAGAGAGATTGAGGTTGTTAACAATTTCAGTTTGCTCAGCTTCACAATCAACACTCTTGGCACCAGCAGTCGGGCAATCAAAAGACAACTTGCATTGGAGAAGTCTGCTGTCAGGGGTCTCTCCAAAGTGCTAATGAGCAACGATGTCAGTCTAGAGACTAAGGTGTGCTTGATAAAGTCCATGGTGTTCGCAATTACTTGCTATGCATCTGAGAGCTGGACAGTGACCAAGGATGATGGCAGAGGACTTGATGCCTTTGAGTTGTGGTGCTGGAGAAGAGTACTGAACATACACCATGGGACTCAGGAGAACAAACAGACCTGTCTCGGAGAGGGTGCAACCAAGTTTCTCCTTGGAGGGTAAGATTTTGAAACTCTGTCTCACATACTTTGGGCACAAGTGGGACCAGTCTTTGGAGAAGGATATCATGCTTGGAAGGGTAGAGGGAAAGTGCAGGAGAGGAAGACTGTGGATGAAATGGACTGATATAGTAACCGGCGCAGTGGTGTGTCAGGGTCAATGAGACTGACTCAGGGTAAGGCAGAATTCAGAGCTATCGCACGTAGAGTCACTATGAGTCGTGGGCAACTCAATGACACATAACAACAAACATCAACAACAACTAGATTTTCTTCATTGGTGTCTACTCTTCTGGTGGCATATGCCACAGGGGCTTGTGCTGTTAACTCAGGGACCATGCATGCCTCTCTGGGGGTTCGAATCTACCAGCTGCACTACAAGACAGGAAATCTCCTCCTATGCGATTTATAGTCTTGGAAAACCAACAGAAGGTCCGCTACGAGTCAGTTCCAACTTGACAAGGATGAGTTTAAAAAGAGGAGCACTGCTGGCTTAGTGGTAAGGACTTGGATTGCCAATTTTAAGGCACATGGTTCAAATCCACCAGCTGCTCCATGGGAGAAGGAGGGGCAATCTCCTCCCATGTGATTTACTGCCTCTGAAAACCTGCTGGAGGGTCAGCTATGAGTTAATTTTTTTACTCGATGGTCCATAACAACTACTCAGAAAATATAAACTGTTTGTTCTTTGAAAAGCAGAGAAGGAGAGGAAGTAAACATTAATATGTTGGAGGTCTGCTGTTGTTTTGTTCCATTTAATCAGAGCCCACTGACCCGTCAGTACGTTTTCAGGGGCAGTAAGCTGCCCAGGAAGAGACTGCCCATCTTCCTCCTAGGGAGCTGCTTTGAACCCTGTGCCTTTGGGTTGGCAATACAACTCTTTTACCATCAAGCCGCCAGAGCTCTCTAAACATTACACAAGCACCTACTATGTGCCAGGTGCTTTATGCACAGCGCACGCAATCAGGACAACTGTTCTTCGAAGCTGGTACTGTCACTCGCATCCTCCCATTCCACGGTTGGGAAAACAGAGCTCCGAGAAGATAGTCTTGCGGAAGGTCACATAGTGAGACAACAGAGCTGGGCCCTAGTCCCAGGCTCCTCTTATGACAAAGCCGCCACACTTCTTCTGAGTACTATGAATGTTCCACGGCCCAGCGCGCTCAACAGTCTAGCCAGGGTCTCTTTGGTGCTTCTCAATCTGACTCTACTAAAGCGTGGTAAACGAGGATAAAAAGGGCAGCTGGACTTTGTATTCTAGTAATGTCTTTTCTGGAATACTCTCCTATCCTTTTTCCATTCTTTGTTGTTGTTGCTGTTGTAGTAATTGTTGGATGCCACTGAGTCAATGAAAACTCCCAGCAACCTTACGAACAGCAGATCTGAACCCTGCTCTATCCTGCACCATCCTTAACATTTCTGATACGTTCTGACCCATTGTTACAGTCACTATTGCATGTTCTGATAACTAATGGATGTTTGGAGTGGTTTTCCAATGTCTGAGGTTCTACTTCAGGAATTCTAACAAGATCCCTCTGTTATTATTCATACGTCTTTCAAAAGACTATTATTTCAGAAACGGATGCCCAATCCTGCCTCTTAGGCTGTCAGAGCTTGTCCACCCTGGGGAACTCTGCTGGTTTCTGAAACACCAACGGCTTATCTTTCAGCCTCGCTGCAACCCGACAAGTCACCCCAGGACAGCACATGGACAGACAAGTGCTGTATTCATAAGGGCAAAAACTATTCGCATCCTTTTACTTCTGCCTTTTTTTATGCTGGAGTTACAGGGTCTTCAGTAACTTCTCTCTGAAAAATAGGAATCAAGAACAGCAGTATGCACTTGAAGGATGACTGAAGTGAGTGGAGGCCACCTGCACACTGACCAGCACTCCACTCCGCTGACCTTTGGCTTCTGCACACACCTGGTACCTCTCTCTACCAGCAGGACTCACCTGTCTTTTGCCCTCTGTCTCCAGGAACGGCTTTGAGCGCCCCTAGTGGAGGTCTGCAGAGGCAGCATGCAGAAAACTGCCAGTGGACCAAAAAATAGGAGTGACAATGTTATGTGAGCCCTTCCAAATAGCTTGCAGGGATGGATTTATGAGAGGAAGAAAAAACAAACAAACCTGCATCGGAATACAGGCCACTTTTCTCAGGAGGCACCTCTTTTCATTTAAAGGGGAAGGGAAGGAATGCAACATTATTTTCCTAATGCCTAGCTGAGCCATGTGAAGGCACACGGGCAGAATTTCAAAGGTAGTCTCCAGCAGGAGCAGACAAAAGTGGAAAAAAAAATTGGCCAATCACAATAAGAAGGGTCTATCAGTGAATGCAACAGCAGGGCCCATTCGAGTCGAAGAGAAGCTGCAAATCTGAGCCTTACTGAGTAATACGATTAATATAAAAGGAAGAGAAAAAAATGACACTCTGACTCTGCAGTCTTAGAACGCTGTGATTATTCCTCTTGTGCATATCCTTGACAACAAAGAGATGCTTCAAAACCAAGTTACATCTTCTACTTATCCATGTCTTAAAGCAAAATGGCCTGGAGAATCCCACGATCCATCTGTGAATACAGCAACAAGTCCCTTACTTACAAATCTTCTCACCCGGCCCTCCAGCTGAGAACAGAAAGACTAGTTTGCAACAGCTGAGTTGGGTGACTCGTTCCCCATTGGACATCAGGGAACTAATTGGACTCCAGATTAAAAATAGAATCTACTGGGGAAGGTCAATTGTTTTCAAATGCACCCACAGAATTGACAATGCTCGTTGGCTGTCCTGCCTCCTTCTTTCTGTGTGACTCAGAGAGAGAGAAAGAAAGAGTATCGGAATCCGAGTCACATCGTTATTTAATGAGCCTTCTGAAGTAGTACATCGGTTGACTTTAATTTGGCAGTGACCTGGAGTTAATTAAAAATATATGCTGGCCAGCCACTGGACTGAGTGGAAATATGAAAACACACACACACACACACACACACAAACACACACACACACACACACACACGGCATGTTTGAAGTGATAAAAGAAAGATACGACCATGAAATTGTCTTGCCAGATAATTCAATAGGTGTCATGATGATGTTTTTCTCTTGGGGAAAGGTCTACTAGAGAGGGGCAGTCCTCCCAAGTAGAAGAAAGGCCAGCAAGTTGCTGGGGTGGGGTGTCACTTTTATAGCAGATTCAAGGCCACCAAACCATTACTGGAAAGAGTCAGCTAATTAAGAAAGCATGCTGTCGTGGTGACTATTTATTTAAACCAAATCTCCTCCTCCTCTCTCTCTTTCCAGAGAAACTGCCCAGACCTCATGTAAATTGTGACTATTATGGCCTCGTAAAAGGGGCTTCTTTAATGATATGCTTTGTTAAACAAAAGGTGATGCATTATTTCCTTCTCTCTGCACTCTGAGTTCCACATTTCAAGCAAAGAGGAAGGAGGATAAAATGCCTGCTGGATGCTGAGGAGGGCACTCAAGGCCGCTGGGAAGAGTTGAAGGGAGAAGAGACCTAGAGCAGGGGCTCCCGGTGCTGGGAGCTGTCCGCGGCCTGTGGTGCTGAAAGAGGTGCGCGCCGGGTCCAGGACTCCCGCGGGGAGAAAGGGACACTGCTTGGCCCTTAAATCCGAGTCCAGCAAGCTCAACAGGGACAGGGAGCTCCAGACGGACAAGGCGTGCGCCCTTGGGTTGTCTTCAGCCCCGAGCCAACCCTGCAACACTTTGATTTCTCCCACACGAGGTGCGTTATTTCTGGGAACACGCATTTTATTTGGTTGGGGCCTTGTAAAAAAGGCTGACTGCAGGTGGTCGAACAACAGCTCTCCATGACTCCTGGATCTCTTAGTCACCCGATCACAGACATCCTTATATCTTGGGGTTAGCTTTGAACGAGTTTGGCGTCACACTCCCCTCTCTTCTGCAACCCCTCGCCACAACTTTTCCTGGGGGACCTCGCTGGGGTAGAGAGAGGGTGCCGCTCCAGGTCTCAAAAAGGAGGTACTATCCTTGGCCACACTGCGCCCCCTCTCCCACCGAAAAAGCACGTGGTTGGTGAAACCAGTACCCCACCCCACCCCTAATCCGAACAACAGTCATAGATGCTAGGTTACCTCGAGAAGGAGAAAGGGGTGACTCGGTTCCGGTTCCCTACAGCCACCTCTTCACCTCGTCTCCCTTCCCTCATCAAGTTCTAAGAGCTTGTGACTCTTCCATCAGCCATGGGGTGAAAGCCACACCCAAGTCCTGCTTCCCAGCAGGGAGGATCAATCCAGGCTCTCGGCCCATCTGGTACCATGAACGGAGGTTGCACGACGCCCCCCCCCCCACACACACACACATACTCCAGCCCCCATGTGCTGTTGGAGGGCTGGTCAGCCGCCCCTCCAGTCCTCACTCCGAGAGGGAGAGAACGAGCTGGCACCCAACCCCGGGTGCGGTAGCAGCGAGCTCCGAGAATCTGAAGGAAACCTCACCGCAAAGGAGCTCAGCTAGGACGCAAAAGGGAGTCAGCTCTGTAGCCGGGAAGGACAGCAAGGGAGCCCGGCAGCCTAAGCAGGGAAGCGCTTAGTCCTCCAGACACCTCCCCGCCTCCATACACCAGCGCGTCCGGGCCAAAGGGATGTGGCTTCCAGCCGTGAATTTAGGCAGTCACCCCTGCTCCCCATCCTGGGCGTGGTGCGCGCCTCGGGTCAATCCCGGACCCTGGGTGCCTGATTGTCAACGCGGCAACTTTGCCCCCTTCCCAAGCCCGCCTCTCTGGGCGCTTACCTCCTGCCAGGGCTGCCGCCGGGATCCCCAGAACCAAAGCGAGGAGCAGCGAGATTCTTCCGAGTCCCGCGGTGGGCATCTTGGCTGCTGGAAGCGCGGAGCCTCGGGCTGCTGGGCAGCGGACAGCGTGGGAGCCGCGGAGGGAGGAGGCAGGGAATGGGGAAGGAGAGGCGGGGAGGCGGAGGAAGGGGGTGGTGACAGGGCAGGGCAGCGCCTGGAGACCCTGGAGCTTTCGAGCGCTCCAGCCGGATGGCTGTGGCCGAGCTGCGCCGGGCGCCGGAGGCAGGCGAGTGAGGAGGAGCCGGTGAGCCGAGCGGAGAGCGGGGAGCCGGGAGCGGGCTCGGCTCGAGGAGGAGGCGCTGGGGCCGAGTCAGCCGCGCGGGTGCAGAGGGAGGGAGGGGGCGGGCGCGCGGGAGGAGGCGCACGGGCAGCGCGCGAGCGAGTGCGCGGAGAGGGGCTGCTGCGCCCGGGGTGCCAGCTCCGCCTCTGGCCCTGCAAACTTTTTAACGTCAATTCCCCTTACGTCTTGCCGACCCAGTATGGCCGGAAGGCTCACAGCAGTCCTTTCCTGGAGAGCCGAGGTCTGAGTGCGTCCTGACCATTTTCCAGAGAGTGAAAAGGAGGCCTCCCAGACGGAACTTCTTTCTTTTGCGGGGCCTTCCTGGTTCCAGTTCTCCCCGCCTAACTTCCGCCCTCCCAGGTCTCTCTGCGCCCCCGGCTATTCCCGGTACCCGCCAGCTTTCCTGCAGTTTGCAAAGCGAGTCCAAGCACCCTAGACTTTCGAGAACAGTGTCCAGGCTACGAAATTCTGCACCCAATACGTCCGGACCCTTTGACAGACAGTGCAGTCAGAATACTCTTTGGAGGCAAAGACGATAATGCTTCGCCTCACATACTTTGGACATGTTGCTAGGAGGGGCTACTCCATGGAGAGGGACTTGATGCTCAGAAAGGTGGATTGACTGAAGCAATTGGACTGGGATGTCAGGCTGCGTTCTGAGCCTCACCTGCTGTGCTGTTGGCCAGAGCCTATTCTCAGGTGGTGGGGGACAGTGGATGGATGGAGGAGACAGCCAGATGATGGAGGACCAGCGTCGATCAAAGGACAACATGGAGACAACTTCTATGTATTCCTGGATACGCACCTAGCCTTCTTAAAATAGAAAAACTCATCCTCACCCCAATCTCCTTGCCAGAGAGAATCTACTGCAGCCAGTGGGGTAAGAGGTGGAGACAAGTTTGCAGGCTGCAACGGAGAGAAAGGTGTGCCTTTGCCAGAGTGGTGGAGCTGGGTGTGTACTGAGTGGAGGAGGGTATATAGGATGAGAACGAACTCTGACCTCAAGGGCCTGAAGGTCTTTCACTCCAACTTCCTCCGTCTCTCATTGTGTGAGCTTTTACGGGGCACTCTGTCCAGACCACACCTGTGGGAGGGTCTGGGAGCACACATGTGCTGGTTTCCATCATGGTAGTTCTAACTCCTAGCTCCCGCTGAGCCGTCAGGTTTGCAAGGCTGTGAGCTTTCAGAAGCAATTCACCAAGTTTCTCTTCCTGGGTGCCTCCCAGGGGATTTAAGCTGCCAACCTTTTGGTTGTTGTTGACGTTGTGTGCTGATAGATGACCGACCTGTAGGTTTTCAGTCACAATGGGAGGAGGTTGCCCATTTCTTTCCTGTGGAGCAGCTGGTAGATTCAAAACACGTGCCTTTGGGATGACAGTGCACCTCCTTTTCTACTACAGGCCACCAGAGCTCCCAACTTTTGTATGCACCACCCAGAGACTCCAGAGGCCGGTTGCCAGTATACTCAATCCCTGAAGACAAAGGGCTTCCTTTCCTGCCAGAAAAGCCAAGTGCTTTTTGATAAAGAGTAAGAGCGAGGCAGGGCATGTGGAAGGCTGAAGTCTCTTTTGGAAAACTTTATGAGGCTGGGAGCTCTGTCCGGATGATTTTTGTGCATCTGACTCTCCCCCCGTGTGTTCAGATCTGCACGATGCCAACAGGCAGTTGTTGTTGTTACATGTTGTCGAATCACCCACGGCTCAAAGCGGCCCTATATGTACAATAGCTCTGAACCCTACTCTATCCTGAGCCGATCTCACTGTCTCTGACACATTTACCCTTACTACCCGAGTTACTGAGTCAGGCAGTCTGCTAATACTTGTTTAATGAAATACAAGTGAGCAAAGAAGAGGTAGGAAAAGAAAAAGGGAGAAGTTGAGAAGAAAAACAGAGATGGGTCGGTTTCACGTCTGGAAGTCAGGAAATCAACATTTATCAGCAACTACTGATGAAGAAGCTTGTTGTTGTTGTTGTTGTTGTTGTTTACTGTTGAGTCGAAAGTAACCCATAGCTTAAGAAGATAAATTTGAGGGTGACTACAACAGCGTATGCAGAGTGACTGGCCTAGTGGTAAAGAAGCTGTACTGCAATCCCAGAAGGCACGGGGTTCAAATCCACCAGCTGCTCCATGGGAGAAGGATGAGTAATCGCCTCCCATCTATTAACTGTGGCTGAAAATCTGCTGTAAGGTGAGGCATGGCTTCCGACTCGATGGTACACAACAACAACAATGCGTAGAGACTGTGAGGATGGCACAGGAGAGGTTTTGGTCTGATATACATAGGGTCACTGTGAGTCACAGTCAACTTTATGACACCTAACAACAACAGTTTGTCAAAGGAGTCCTAGCAGCACAGTGGTTAAGTGCTTGGTTCTTAACCGGAAGGTCAGCAGTTGAAACCCTTCATTGCTCTGTGGGGGAAATGTGACTTTGTGCTATAGGAAAGACCACAGGCTTGAAGACCCCTGTGGGGCATTCTCCTGTCATCCTATAAAGTCATTGGGAACCAGAACTGAGTTTGCTTTTCAAACCATGTAGAAGCTCTACAGGGCTAGTCCATAAGGAGGTGAGTAACTAACTAACTAACTGACTGACTAACCCAAAGGTTGAGTCTCTCTAGTGGCTTGAATAGATGGGAGAAAGATGGACAACTTCTCGTGTGATTTACAGCTTATGAGAACCCACAATTGGGTCAGCTATGAGTCAATCCTAGCATGACAACAATGAGGCAGTGGTGTTATATTTGGGTGGTTGTTGTTGTTGTTAGTGTACCACCTGTCAGTTTTGAGATTGTACACAGCTTTAGTTTGCTTGGCTCCATAGTCAACAGTCTTGGCACCAGCAGCCAGGAAATTAAAAGGCGCATTGCCATGGGAAAGTCCGCTGTTAAGGACCTCTCCAAAGTACTGAAGAGCAATGGTGTCTCTCTGGAGACTAAGGTGCGGCTGATACAGGCTATGGTCTTCACAATCACTTGTTATGCATCAGAGAGTTGGACAATGACCAAGGAGGATAGAAGGAGAATTGATGCCTTTGAGCTGTGGTGCTGGAGCAGAGTATTGAGAATACCATGGACTGCTAGGAAAACAAACAGATTTGTCCTGGAAAGGGTTAAACCAGGTGGCTCCTTGGAGGCAAGGATTCTGATGCTCCATCTAACATACTTTGGACATGTTGTGAGGAGAGACCGGTCCTTGGAGAGGGACATCATGCTTGGGAGGGTGGAGGGACAGTGCAGGAGAGGAAGGCCCTCTATGAGGTGGATTGATTCAGTGACTGGGATAATTGGGATGGGAGTGTCAGGGACAGTGCGATTGGCACAGGACAAAGCGGAGTCTAGGGCTGTTGTACATAGGGTCGCTATGAGTCGCAAGCGACTCGACGGCACATAACAACAACAACAACAACAACATTGTGTTGCTGTGATGAAGGAATCCAAGCTTCCAGTGTGGAATTCCAAGCATCAGCACAGATGGATGGATTTCTGCATGGCTTCCAGTCTAGGAAGAAATGCCTGGCAATCAACTTCCAAAAATTGAGCCCTTGGAAACCATTGGATCACAAGACGGAAATGAATGGATCACAGATTTCGCTGATGAATCACAAGAGAACAGTGTCCGTATTGCCTGTTTGGGACCCACCATCAATAGAGATAGGTTACTAGAACAGGACATGATATTTGGTGAAGGGCAACAGAGACCCTTAGGTCTCTTAGAGATCAAACCATAAACACCACAATGGACCTGAACACATCAACACTCAGGAGAATAGTGTAGATCTCGGTAACATATTATCTTCTTTACAGAGGGTCACCGTGAGCTGGCATCAACCTGATGGCAGCCAACAATAGCATGCTTTTCAAATTAGCCCAGGGGAAACAAGCAGATTAAATACTGGCCTCATCTATTCCTTGCTGGGCAACAAGTGCAAGTTACTTGACCTCTCTGAGCTTTATTTTCTCCTTTTGAGCAATAGGCATTAAAAGAATACTCCTTACATCAAGCATGGATTGTATGATAATGTCCTTGTGATGGGGAGGAGAACAACAATAGCATATATTTCATTGGGCTATTGAGAGAGAGAACTGCAGAAACTGATGAACTTAGCGCTTGGCACACAATTGGAGCAATCATGATAATTATTATCATCTTCATCTCTATCAGAACTGTAACTGCAACAGTCCGTTTCATTCTGCAATCCTTGAGCTTGTGTGAGAGAGGACTGGGATGGAGAACTGTGTTCTGATTCCCCGCCTCTTGACTGAATTGCTGTAGGGTCTTGGGTAAGTCATCAGCATCCCTGGCCCTTTCCCCCTTTATTCATATATCAGTCCATCTACCCAGCCATCCGTTCATTTATTCATCTCTCCACCCCTACGTAAATCCATTCACCTATCTGTCCATCAAATTATTCATAAATTGAGCATAGATTATCTGTTGAGTGGTGACAAAGTGCCAGATTGGAGTGAGGCAACGTGACGACCCAGGTCCTTTCTAGAATGAATGTACCAGGCAGGGAAGGCAATATAATAGAGTAATTAAAAGCCTCAAGTGTGAAACCAGACAGCTTTTAATTGTTTCTCTCCTACTAATAGCTATGACCTGGAATAATTGACCTAACCTTTTTGAAACAGTTTTAATTAAAGGATGTAATTAGGATTGAGACAATTATTATAAAAATACTTGTGATACTAATATAACATAGTAATCTCTCCATCTATCCATTTATCCAATGGCAAACCTTCAAACATATTTCATTATTCTTTGAGCTTCTACTATGCATTGGATGCTGTTCTGAGTGCTAGGTGTAGAGTGTTAAATAAGACAGGTAAGGTTCTTGATCTCTGGGTGAGAGATGGAAGGTAAATAAGATTTCAGAGAGCTCTTTGTGCCTTCTAACCTAAGCGTTAGGCTGCTAACTGAAAGGTCAATACTTACCAGAGGCTTTTCAGGAGGAAGATTTGGTGAACTGTTTCCAAAAGAATTACAACTTGGGAAACCTTATGAAGCAGTTTCACTGTGCTATATGGGGTCATTATGAGTCAAAATGAGCTCAGTGGTACCCAATAAGCACAGTTATGCGCTATAAGGAGGCTGAAACAAGATGATGGAAGAATTAAGAAGGGGAGTTCTTTTTGAATGGCCACAGATGAGCTCTCTGTTGTTAGGGTTGTCTGATTGACTACCATTCATAGGAGACTGAAGCCTTGCCCTCTCCCACACCTTCCTCATGATCTCCACCATGCTCTGCTTTGAATAACATTGGAACATCAGTCAAAAAACCCTCTCTGAGCAGGAAGCATTTAAACTGAGAACTGAAAGAGGACAGCCAGGTGATCATCTAGAAACCAGCATGTTCTAGGCAAAGGACACAGCAAGTAGAAGATCCTGAGGTTGGCAACAGAGTTTTTTCCAATACATGGTAGCCAGTGTTTTGTTGGGTTGTTTGGTTTTGGTGCCGAAACCCAGGAGTAAGTCCCATAGTGGCTGTTGTTAACACATCTCTGTGATACCATTTTGGCGTCAACACAAATGACGAGTAATCAGGAGTTAGAGTGGTGCTAAATTCTCAGTTCATCAGTCTGTCCATGCTCATGAGGTGATCTCTCCATCAATAAGTATAACCCTTTGGAAGTTCTCATTCTTACTGACACCCTCCACCCTGTCTAAATCCAACACTCCCTCCCTCTCACAAGGGCATCTGGCATTGGGAAAGTCATCATCATGGGGAAAGCAAGAAGGATGCATCCTTTGCCTCAGAGTGAAAATGAAATACAAATACTCTTGAAAGTGAAAAAGAAAACACAGGTTGCTGCATTATAATAGCCTGGGAGGGACACTCACCTGGGGTGGCTGAAGTCAAAGTAGAATGTCCCATCAGCAGCTGTATTATCTTTTTTCCATCATGGTGTCCAAACTTGCAGGTGGGCTTGAGTTGAACCCTGGTGGCAATGGAAGAGATGCCTGTTCAATGTTGGTTAAGCATATGGCTGCCAGTCCAAAGGTCCACGGTTTGAATCCACAACCACTCCAATGGGGGTAAAAAGGACCTGGCAATCTGTTTTCCTAAAGTTTACAAAAATAAAAATCCTTCCAGCTGGACCAACAGGCAAACAACTTCATGACAGATGAAGAATGAAGTTGTTAATAATTTCATTTTATTTGGACCTAAATCAATGCCTATGGTAGCAGCAGTCAAGGCATTTAAAAAATCATGTTCATTGAGAATGTCTATTATCAAGAACCTCTACAAAAGTGCTAAAGAGCAATGATGTCGGTTTAAAGACTAAGGTTCACCTGACACAAGTTATGGCATTTTCCCCTTGCTCCATATCCATGTGAAAGTTACACAGTGAATAGAGACCAGAGACGAATTAATGCTTTTGAATTGTGGTGTGGGGAATATGCTGTAGACTTCCAAAGGCACAAATCTGTCTTGGAAGAGTGCAGCCAGGGTGCTTCTTAGAGGCAGGGATGATGAAACTTCATCTCATGTATTTTGAGCAGAATGTCAGGAGGGACCAGTCCTTGGAAAATGACATCACACCGGGAAAAGTAGAAGGTTAGGGTTAAAAGAGCAAGGTCCTCAGTAGGATGGATTGATATAGTGATTGCAACAATGAGCTTGAGCATGGTGGAGATAGTGATAATGGCGTAAGATAAGGCAAGATTTTAATCCATGCTTCATAGAGTCACTATGAATTACGGTTGACTTGATGGTACACAACAACAATATTTACAGCCTCCAAAGTCCAATGAAGCTGTTCTATTCTGTACTTCAGAGTCGTTATGAGTTGGAATTTAGTCAACAGCAATGGGACTGAAGCCTCATGCAAGAAGCTCTTGCACGACACACACCCCAGCAGGATGATAACAAAGGATCCAGTGCATTCATATTATCTGGAAAGAATTAATTACAGGCCATTGTTTTCTTTGAAAATGATCAGTCTGTCTATCCCACCTGCCTTAGGTCTTGATAAACACTGGTGAGCAGCAAGAGATTCAACAGGAGGGAGTTTGGGTGGCCTAGTGGCAAGAAGCTGTACTGCAATCCCAAAGGCGCACGGTTCAAATCCACCGGATGCTCCTCTGGAGAAGGAGGGACTGTCTCCTCCTGTGCCAGTCAGATCTAATTCAAAGGTACACAACAAGAAGAGGGGGTGGGGGGAAGAGAGATTCAACAGAGAGACAAGGCCTCTGTTTTCAAACGGAAAGTTCACAGCCTACAAAGCAAACCTGCCAGATGGATTTGCATTCTCCAGGAGCTTTGTCTGGCTAACAGAGAAGAAATCCACTGCATTGTCTGCCTGTGCCTGGGAGGGGCTACAGAGAGAGGGGGACTGATAGTGGTTTGGGACTCACAGCCAAGTTCCTACAACCCAACAGGGAGGATTTCCTGAGAAAGGTTTATGTTCTTGGGTCTCAAAGGTTAGTTTTAAAAAAAAAATCAATTAAAGATGCTGAGCTTATTTATATACTCTGCTGGCATTATAAAATGTGGCAGGTCTGTTTTTTTCAGACCCCTAAGAACGTCTACATCAGCATAGATGAGCACATCTCTGGGGATTCGTTAATCCCCAGAAGCATCTGTGTGCTTTGGCATCAGCAGGTTTCTTTGGAGTCAGACATGCTTGAATCCAAGTTCCAGCTCCTTCCTGGGCAAGTCTCAGCTCTCTTGCCCTCTGTAAGCCCAAGTTTCCTCGCCTGAACACTGTGGCAAGTGTTAGTCACAGCTTCGTAGCATCATTGCCTACCTGTTTGTTCAATGCTGGCTTCTTTGCTCACCTACCCCAGGTACTCAGTGTTCTTTTCTGATGCTGAGTGGACCTCCGACCCAAGGTGACCCCATGCTTATGCAGCAGGGTTAGATTGCTAGTGTGTTTTTATTGGTCAATTTTCAGAAGCAGCTTGCCAGGCCTTATTTCTGTGTCCATCTTCATCTTGAAGCTTCACTGAAACATGATCAATATCATGTTGTTGTTGTTATGTGCTGTCAAGCCACTTGCAACCCTCTGTACAACAGCTCTGAACCCTGCTCTATCCTGAGCCAACCTCCTTGTCTCTGACACACTTAACCCTATGACCCCAGTCACTGAGTCAATCCATCTCATCCAGGGTCTTCCTCTCCTGCACTGTCCCTCTACCCTCTTAAGCATGATGTCCCCTTCCAAGGACTGGTCCCTCCTTGCAACATGGCCAGAGTATGTCAGATGCAAACTCCCATGACACAGGGGCTGTGTCTGCTCTCTAAGCATACTGGCCAGGAACAGCTACGCAGACAAGGTGAGAATTCTATCACTTAGTCACTGATGAATCATCACTACCTCTTAGGCACTCAATAAGCAGGAGCAATTATAATGTATTGGAGGTATTCTAAAGGAGTCCCTGGCGGCTGCAAATTGTCAAGCGCTTTGCTACTAATGGGAACTCTAGTGGCTTCGTCTGCCGGGAAGCTGCATTGTTTCCTCAAAGGCTACACTCCTCCAGCAGTTCAAATCCACCCATGGCTTAGAGATGGGCGATCTCCTCCTCTGTGATTTAAAGCCCCTGGAGGGTCAGCTATGAGTCTGTTCTGACTTGACGGCTAAAAAGGGTTGCGGTTTGAAAATCACTCAGAGGAGCCTTGGAAGAAAGGTTCCCAAAAGGTCACAGCCTTGAGAAGCCTACAGAGCAGTTGCACTTGGCAAACATGGAGTTGTTATAAGTTCAAATCCGCTGAATGACAATCAACAACAACAAAGTAAAAAAAGAACACCAAAAACACCAAACAACAACAACAAAAAACCAATCCACTGAAAACAGCACAAACACGATCTCTTCTTCTCCAGTGCGCGTTCACTAACAATAGTTTTTGGTTGTGTAGACCCAGAAGCCACTGGTCACTGGTCAATTTGCCATATGGTGGTGAGTTTCACATGGCTGTGATGCTGCAGTGACATAAGTCACTGGTATTTCAAACACCAACAAGGTCACTCATAAGGGACAGCTTTCAATGGAGCTTTCAGACCAAGAAGCAGGACTGGCCGTCTACTCCTGGAAGAACAGACCTTCCAAAACCCTGTGAAAGGTCTTACCAACATGGTTAATAATAACAGAGATGATGAGGATGGCACTGGACAGAGCTGTTGTTCACAGGGTCGTTAAGGGTCAGATGGTCGCGCTGTAGCTGACTCGAGGACACTTAACAGCACAGCAATAAGATCATTATATATGTGAGTCTGTTTGCATGTCAACAAAGGTAACATCTACATAAAACCAACAGAAATAAAACTCTGTGAAGAGCATTTGGACAAACTTGGACAGTGAGGAAGAAAGACGGGAGAAGACTTGGCACCTGGGAATTGTGTTGATGAAGAATAGTGAATATCCCGTAGACTGCTAAAAGAATAAACAAATCTGTCTCGGAGGAGGAAGTGTGCCAGGGTGTTCCTTAGAGGCACTGAAATTTTGTCTCATCTCCTTCGGGCGTGTCGTCAGGAAGGACCAGTCCTTGGAGAAAGACATCCCTCTGGGGGAACATCGTTCATCTCCCTCAGTGAGATGAATTGACACAGTGACAGCAACAGTGGCTTGAGCGTGGCAGAGAAGGTGAGGATGGCACAGCACAGGGTCATTGTGAGCTGTCTTGACTTCACAGCACTTAACAACAACAGAACCGGAGGCAAAACAAAAGAGGTTAAGGGTCCAAAAGAAGTAAAACTCCCAGGGCTGCCAGGGACTCTGCTGATCGAATCCCTTTTTCATGTGACACCTCACTCAAAACTCAAGTCCGTGCTATTCAGTCCAATCCTGGGATCATTCTATAACCCTCCACGTACTTCTTCAACTCTCACTGCTCTCTTCAATACGAAATACAGGAGAGGCCAGGCTGGGCCAGGTTTCTGCTGATCAATAGCCTATCTTTCCCCCCTGCTGCCTGGGCAAAGTTCAGCCTCTGTCCTTTGGAGGGCGGGAAAGGGGAGGGAGAAGTGGACCCTCAGAAGCTCTGAGGCAGAAAATTCACACTCAAAGGCTCTCGGTCTGGGATTGTATCTTTCCAGAATGTTACTCAGTTCGCCAGAAGAAAGCTCCCCATTACATCAGTGAGAACAGACATTGAAGATTTATCCTTGGAGACGATGGAATGCTTTTGGGGTTCATGGGTCCAGGAGAACGTGCTGAAGTAGCATCCCTGCCAAGTCCTGTGCAGTCTCGTGTCAGTCCCTTGCTCTCTCTGATCATTCATTTCTCCATTATGAGACAGAAGAATAATTAAGATTAAGTGACCCATCAAGCTCTCCCTGATCTGAAATCTGAGAATCCCGTGGCGTCAACTTGTGAGATCAGAAGTTGATGTTGTTAGTTGTCATTCAATTGATGGCAACTCATAGCGACTCTGTGAACAACAGATCTGAACCTTACGCTCTCCTGCTCCATCCCACTGGCTCCAATGTGCTCAATCTCATTTTTACAGTCACTGTGTCAGTCCCCCTCGTTGAGGGCCATTCCTTCATTCTGTTTCCCAGCACGATGTATCTCTACAAGTACGGATTCTTTCTGAAAATATGCTTATGATAAGTGAGCTGAAGGTTCACCATTCTTGCCTCTAAGAAACACCCTGGTGGTAATTCCTTCAAAACAGGTGTGTATGTGTGTTATTTTGACAGTCCAGGGTAGATCGCACACTCTGTCAACACCACAGTTCAAAGGTATTGTTTCTTCTTCAATCTTCCTTATTATTATCCAACTTTCATGGCTTGGGTCAGGCACATCTTAGTCTTTAAGTGGACATCCTTGCTCGTTCAACAATTGGAGAGGTCCTTGACAGCAGATTTCCCATCACAACATGTCTTTGGGTTTCTTGACTGCTGTTACCACAGATATTGGTTGTGGATGCAAGTAGAATAAAATCACTGATGGACTCTACTAATACTTAGGCTCCCTCCATGAATCACAGATACCACATATTGACCCCAACTTATGACCACCCCTTGTGTCTCAAAACAGAACTGTCCTCCACAGAATTTTCAAGGGCTATTTTTTTCCAAAACAGATTGCCAGGCCTTTCTTCAAAGGTACATCTGGGTAGATTTGCACTACCAACTTTTTCAATTATAAGTAACAAAATGTTGCCTACAGTACTCAATTGCTTAGTCAAGTGTATCAGCTAGGGTCCAACAGCAAGGGTCACCTAAGGGAATTGTGGTGGCCTAGTACTAAGAAGCTGCGCTGCAATTCCAAAGGAACATGGTTCGAATCTACCAGCTGCTCCCTGGAAGAAGGATGGGCAATCTCCTCTCATGTGATTTACTGCCTCTGAAAACCAGCCAAAAGGTCAGCTATGATTCAGTGCCAACTCAATGGCACACAACAACAGGGTCACAGCAACAACAGGGTCTCCTAGGACTACCCAAGTAGAATGAATGCTAATTTTAAGCAACTACTAAAAGTTTTGACTTAGTGTGGGTTGGGAGTGTGTTGGTAATCCAAATGAAGCCTCTCTCTGCTGGTTTGAATCTCCCAGCAGCTCCGTGGGAGAAGGATGGGCAGTCTCTTCCCCTGTAATTCACAGCTTCTAGAAACCCAATGGAGGGTCAGCTATGAGTCGGTCCTGATTCTTTGACAATAACTTTGAGACAAAGAGTTTATCACTTGACGTGTCATTTAACCCCTTACCAAAACCCTAGGAGGTGGTCTTCTTATATTCCACGTAGGGTCTTCCTCCTGCTCTCCTTGGCAACATCTCAAACTACCTTCCAGGAAATCCTAGATGTAGCCATTTCTTCACTAGAAAGGTACCACCTTACAGAGAAACTCCTAATTGTACAACTGGAGTAACATTCCTCTCTCCAAACCCCATCCCATCACCCTCATACTCCTGGGTTTAAATCTTTCTCCACAATTTCTGTTGTGAGTTGCCATTGAGTTGATTTCTGACTCGAAGCACAGGGTTAACTCAGCCTTAATATTTTTTTACATTTTATTTTATTATTTTTGTGTGTGTACCGTCAAATCGGATCTGACAGGTACCGGAGGAGATTGCCCTTCCTTTTCCAACAGAGCATCTGGTGGATCTGAACCGCGTACCTTTGGGATTACTCAGCCTTAATCTTTACAGAAGCAAATAGCCAGCCCTTTCTTCCAAGGCACCTCTGAGCGGATCCAAACCCATAGCTTTGGGGTTAGTAGCCAAGCACTTAACTCTGTGTACCACCCAGACTTCCTTTCTTAGCATTTGTTGTTATTATGGGATCCCGTCACCGAGCCATAGCTGTCCCTCCATTGGCTTTTCAGAGACAGTCACATGGAAGGAGACTGCCCATCTCTTAGCATTTACCACTATATAAATTTATTTTTTTTTCCCTAGGAGATCTGGTGGTATAGTGGTAAATAGCTGTGTTGTCAAACTCAAAGGTGATTCTAATCCACCAGTGGTTTTGTGGGTGAAAGGTGGGAGGTCTCCTTTCATGTGATTTACAGTCTCTGAAAACCTGCTGGAGGGTTGGCCATGAGCCGATTTGACTCAAGAGCACACAATAACAACAATAATTTGTCTGTTTACGGGTGTTTTATCTGTGCTCTCCTTCCGAATTCTAGCTTCTTTGAGCATAGAGACCTGTTTTTGTTAGCACAAAGCATGTAGGGGGGGAGTTTGTAACCAAGTCTTGTCCAATCACGAATGAATGATGGGATTCCCACTTGACAAATGAGTAAACAGAGGGTTGGAGGGCTGATGAATTTTACTGTCCCAAATTCTGAGTGTGACAGGGAATTCAGACTCCAACCCAGGGCTGCCTGACCTCTTGGCTACGAGGAATTTTGGTTCCCAGAACAGGTGCCACTTCTGGCAGCGAGCTGCTAAAACCTGCAGCAGTCCCCAGCTGGAGGCATGTTCTAAGTGCAAATGTCTCAACGTCTGCAAGTCATCTCAAGTCATTTCAAGAAAAGGCGACATTTGCGACTCCATTAAAGCCTGCTGTTCCCCAGCCCATCACTGCCATCTCCACCTATTAAAATAATGGTATGAAAAATAAACAGCCTTTATGTGCAATTTTATACAGTGCGTGCATTGTTTGTTTCTCTTACTGTTACCATGGCAGTCATGTTCTTCTGTAACTTCAGGTTTGTGCATGATGGAACAGAGTGGAAGAAAATTGCTTGGGGGAAAGTTTTCTAAGACAAGCTTTTTCCTTCTCTCGATGATGCCCTACCCGCTGCACTCAAGAGCAGTTTTACCCTGAGGTCTTGTGCTTAGAATAAAGTCTTCGCCTGAACCTGTAGCCTCCCATGGCTCCCCACTGCCTGAAGCACAGAGGCTTCTATAAGCATCCCTGGTGGTGCAATTAACCAGCTCGCCTGCTAATGAAAAGGTTGACAGTTCAAGTCCACCCAGAAGAACCTTGCAAAAAAAGTCTGGTGATCTACTCCCTAAAGATCAGTTGTTAAAAACTGGGGAGCGGCCGCCGTCCCCCGTCCCGGCCCCCCCCCACCCCGTCCGGGTTCCCTCAGCCCTGCCCGGTCCAGCCCGGTCCCTGGGAGGATGAAGTTCGTGTACAAAGAGGAGCATCCGTTCGAGAAGCGCTGCTCTGAGGGCGAGAAGATCCGAAAGAAATACCCGGACCGGGTCCCGGTGATAGTAGAGAAGGCTCCCAAAGCTCGGATAGGAGATCTGGACAAAAAGAAATACCTGGTGCCTTCTGATCTCAT
>NW_006399839.1:9074840-9086409 GCF_000299155.1 Elephantulus edwardii | reverse complement strand
TTCTTGGTTGTCAGTCTCACATCCAGTGATTGTTTTGGTTTCTGTTCCCTTTCTAAGTACACAAGGGGTCCAAACCCCAACAAACCCTTTCTTTACCTTCTCTTTGGGGGTGTATGGAAGGGACTGAAATTGTGGAGGGGGAAGGTATGAGACACATCAATAAAGAGGAAACCACCAAGGTGAAAAAAAAAACTGGGGAGCACAGTTCACATTTGGGGGTCACTGCGCGTTAGAGTAGACTCGATGGCAACTAATTCATTTGATCAACACAATAAATAACCAACAAATTCCTGTTAAACTATATCAGAGAAAGGTTCAAATGGACCAAGAGGCCATCTATGGGTACCAAGAAATGAAGGGGCTCCAGTCCATATCCTGAGACAAAGCAGAGGTTCTCTACCTGGGATGCATCTTGGGGAACATCACCTTGGGGATACAGCTGGGGGAGATTTTAGACAATCTGATGCTTAAGCCTCACAGCACGTAAATGACATCAGACCTCTGGCAGCAGGGGTGCTTTTAAAAGCTCTCCAACTGAATCCAATCTGTGTGTAACCAGGGCTGAGAGCCGCTCAAGGCTCCCATCCAGGTTTTCACCATTGTTGTGTCTGAATGTATGGACACCGGGGACTGAGTCCATTCCAGAGTCCCAAGTCCTGCTCTTTCATCTTTCCCAAACCAGGAAAGAGCCAAGATCCCTACACTTGTTTAGAAGATGAATAACCAACCAATCAGCTATTATGCCATTGAGTGGATTTCAACTTATGATAGTTGCACACACTGTCAGAATAGAACTATACTCTACAGGATTTTCAGTGGTTGATTTTTCAGATGTAGATCACCAGGTCTTTCTTATAAGGCACTTCTGAGTGGATTTGAACCTCCAACTTCTCTACCCAAGAATTGCAGACTGTACTGTTGCTAGATGCAGTTGAGTTGATCACAACTCATAGCAACCCTTAGCACAATGTATCAAAACCTTGTCCTTTCCTGCACCAACCTCACAATCTTGTCTGTGCTTCAAACCATTGCTGCAGTCGCTGTGTCCTGCTGTCTTGTTGAGAGTCTGCGTTTCCTCTATTACCCCCTGATTTTCCGAGCATGGTGTCCTATTTTAAGGACCAGCACTTTCTGAATGCATGTTTGCAGTGTAAGAGATGAAGTCTCAGCCTCCTCATCACTAAGGAGCACCCTGGTTTCACATCCTCCAAGATAGATTTGTTCATTCATTTGGCAGTTCATTATATATTCAATGTTCTGTACCAGCATCACAATGCAAGGCATACATTCTTTCTCAGTCTTCCTTATACTTCTTTATTCACTGTCCAAACTTTCACAAGTATATGAGGCAATTGAAAGTACCATGACTTGGGTGGGAAGCTCTGGTGTCCTTGTGATAAGAAACTGCAATGTAATCTCAAAGGCATACAGTTGGAATCAATAAGCTGCTCTGCAGAAGGATGGACAGTCTCCTCTGAAAACTCTTTAGAGGGTCAGCTATGAGTCTCAACAGCACACAACAATGACAACATGGCTTGAGTAAGGTGCACCTTAGTCTTTAAAGTGACACACTTGCTCTTTAGGACTTTAAAGAGGTATTTGACAGTAGGTTTGCTCAATGTAACACATCGTTTGATTTCTCAACTGCTCCTTCCATGAGTGTTGATTGTGGATCCAAGGAAAAGGAAATTTTTCATCGTATAATCCAGCCTCTCAGATTATTTGCTCCACACACAAAATGAATAGATGTGAGAAGATACCATCTTGACACACCTTTTTTTTTTTAAATTTTTATTTTAAACCATGCAGTATGTCCTTGTTCTGTTCAAACAACTGCTTTTTGGTTCATGTGCAGGTTCTGCATGAGCACAATTAAGTGTCCTGGAATTCCCATTCTTAATATTATCCATGACAGTGATACCATTGTTGTTGTTGTTGTTGTTATGTGCCGTCGAGTCGTTTGCGACTCATAGCGACCCTATGTACAACAGCCCTAAACCATGCTCTATCCTGTGCCAATCGCACTGCCTCTGACACACCCATCCCGATTACCCCAGTCACTGAATCAATTCACCTCACAGAGGGCCTTCCCCTCCTGAGCTGTCCCTCCACCCTCCCAAGCATGATGTCCCTCTCCAAGGACCTGTCTCTCCTTACAACATGTCCAAAGTACATCAGACGAAGCCCCAGAATCCTTGCCTCCAGGGAGTAGCCTGGTTTAACCCTCTCCAGGATGAATCTGGTTTTTTTTCTTGGCAGTCCAGGGTACATTCAATACTCTTCTCCAGCACCACAGCTCAAAGGCATCAATTCTTCTTCTATCTTCCCTAGTCATTGTCCAACTCTCTGATGCATAACAAGTGATTGCAAAGACCATGGCCTGTATCAGGCGCACCTTAGTCTCCAGAGAGACACCGTTGCTCTTGAGTACTTTGGAGAGGTCCCTAACAGACAGTGATACTAGCAGCATTTAATGTTGATTGAGTTCCCACCATGCACTTGGCACATGGCAAGATGCTTTCTGTCCATCACGCCATAATGCTCAATTTAACCTATAAGAGCATTATCATTATTAGCTTCATTTACAGACCAGGAACTAAGAGAAGTGAGAATGTAGATTTATTGCAGTGTTATTTATGATAATTAAGAGGTGGAAACAATCCAAGTGTCCATCAACAAGAGTGGATAGAAAAACTGTGGTACCTTTGCATAACATCCATCTCATATACTTTAGACATGTTGGTAAGAGGGGCCACTCCTTGGAGAGGGACATGATGCTTGGAAGGGCAGTGGGTCAGCACAGGAGAGGAAGATGCAGGATAAGATGGACTGACTCAGTTATTGTGTAAGTGGGGTCAGGTGTGTCAGAGATGGTGCGTTTGGCTCTGGACGGAGCAAGGTTCAGAGCCACTGCTCATAGATTCTTATGAGTTGTAGTGAATTGAACGGCGGCACATAACAACAAAAACAGCAACACACTTCAGTGAAAAACCTGTGAAACACTATACAACATGGATGAGTCTGGAAGACATTGTACTGAGTGAAAATAAGTCAACCACAAAAGGATAAATACTATATAGGATCACTGTTTAAAAATCTAAAGAAAGGTTTATGTACTGAGAGCCGCGTTCTAGTTTGATTATCATGAAAGGGAACAGGAGTGGGGAGTAGAAAAATAATTAGTAGTTAATAAACACTTATTAAGAGAGAGAAAGACAAGGTGGAATAAATGAATGATCAGACACTGAGGGTATTGTAATTGATGTTCTGGGACAAAATGTTCATGAATGAGTGGGGAAAAAAGACCCCCATTCCAATGTGCTTCATAAACTTTCACTCAAATAATAATAAAGGTTTGTTCAAGTTTATGTGGCTGGGCAATGGCCGAGGCAGGACCCATGTCCTTGACCAGTTCTCAACGTAAGGAGGGAGGACCTGGGAATGTTACAAAGACTGCTCACCTTGACAAGGTCACTGCAGACAGTCTGGGGTTCCACCTGCCTCTCCACTGGATGGTGCAGCACCTTCTCGCTGTGCCCCGTTTTCTCTCTCCCCTTCCTTCCTCAGCTGTAGGTAGGCAACAGGACAGCAGGGCCAGCTTGCAGCTGGAGTTGCTCAAGGTCCTTAATTAGGTCCTTGTTGCAGGTGGGAGCCTGATAATTACCAACTGCCCTCTGAGCCCGCTGCCTCGGCAGTTTCCAGGGTGAGGAAGAGGTGGGTGAGACCTGGAATGTTGTGGGTAAGGTTGAAGTAGGATGCAGCAGCCCCCTACAAGGATTCCTGGTGGTGTTGGTGCTGGTGAGGGGTGCTGTCTGCCCTCCGTTGCTGGCTCAGCCTTCCAGCACTTGTTTAAAAGCTGGTAAGCATCTTATTTATGTGTACTTCTCAAGTGTCAAGTCTTGTCTTCGCATGCAACCTATAAACCAACTCTCCTGAAAAATGGGACTTGAAAACAAGAATAAGAGAACATACAACTCTATTATCCAGGTGGAATAAAAACCTTAGTGAGGTCTTCGCTGGCTTGTTGGAGTTTAAAGTCACCACTAGCCTACAGCTCACACCTGCCTCATTCTTCAGTCCCATGTGATTTGTTGCAAATCAAGAGTACCTGAAGGTATCAGGAGGTAGGAGAGACAGACGGACAGGATTCTCTGAGCCCTCAGAAGGAATCGACACAGCGGATACCCTGCTTTGGACTTCTAGCTTCTGGAACTGCGAAGCCATGCGTTTCTGTTCCGGTAAGTCCCCTACTTTATGGTATTTTGTTATGGCAACTGTAGAAAATGAAGAGAAGGAGTTGATAGTGCTCAAAAAGTTGACATTACTTTGAGCCAGACTCGATCTGTAGACCCTCAAAGCGTGTCTAAAATCGTCTTGAAATTGTACCTATTTTTTGTTTGTTCATTTGTTTGTTTTTGTCATACTGAATTGAAATTGTACCCATTTTATAGGTAAGGAAACTGAGACTGAACAAAGAAAATGACTTGGGTGAGGTTAGGAATCAAGTTGAGGGCTACCTGAACCCTAAGTCACAGAGTTCATCAGACCATGAAAGATCTGGAAGAGCCTTCTCATCATTAGACAAAAATAATAATAATTATTATGATGATGAATGATGAAGATGATGGTGAACATAGTGAGAACAACTATTAATTACTAATGTATTATGTATTAAAACATTGCCTTTAAGTCAGAACCGACCCATAACTAACCCTCCAGTGGGTTTTGAGAGGCTATGAACTACTTGGGGGGAGATTGCCCCTCTTTCTCCCAAAGAGCTGCTAATGGGTTTTGAACCACTAGCTTTTTGCATTGGCAGGGCAACTCTTTACCCACTAGACCACCAGAGCTCCCCAATGTATGCTGGCAAGTTTGCAAAAACTCAGGTTATGTGTCACCTTGACCGTGCGTGGCTCTCTGATTTGGTCTTCTCAATGTGGTTAGACCCTTAGTGAGGGTTGATGTAATAGAATCATTTCTTTGACGGGCTTTGATGTGATTGGACAATTGGTTTAGGAGGAGGTTCAGTGGGGATATGCCCTGCATCCAATGGATAGAGAGGTCTGGTAGTGCAGGCCTTCTTTTTGCTGGGTTTCCATCACGTCTCTGGTTTTTCAACTCTTTGTTGTTGCTGTTGCTGTTGTTGGGTGCTGTCTCGTCGATGAAGGCTCAGTGATTCTGTGAACAACAGGTTGAAACCTTGTTCAATCTTGCATCATCCTCATGATATCTAGCATGTTCTGTTCCAGGTTATTGTTACATTCACTGCGTCAATCAATCTCATTAAGGATCAACCTCTCTTTGAATGAATGGTCTTCTATTTTTCTAGCATGATGTCTCTTTCATGGGACTCGTCCCAAAGTACGTGTGGGAGAGTTTCACCATCCTTGCTGGTTCCACTTCCTCTAAGATGGATTTGTTTATTCTTTTGACAGTCCTTTGAATAGTCAATACTTTCTGACAACGCCTCGATTCAAAGGCAACAATTCTTCTTTGGTCTTCCTTATTCATTGTCTAACTTTCACCTGTATCTGTCTGTGTATCTGTATCTATGAATCTTGTGACATTAGGGTGTCAAATGGCACAACAGTTACCCATGGTGGACAGAGCTTTGTGGAGCTCCCAGTTTAAGACAGGTTTGGAAGCAGGAGTGGCCTCCGCTTACTAAACCACATGTTTTTGGAAACTCTATGAACTCTGAGAAACGACGATAGTTACAGAAAGGCTTCAGGACTTTTGTTCATAGGGTTGCTATGAGTCGTGCTTGACTTGACAGAAATCAACAACAACAACAAAAATCTATATCTATAATATATATGACTATGACTATAGTATCAATGGTCTCGAGTGTGTCTCGGATTTTGGGGATGACATAGGATAAGGCAAGAGTTAGATCTGTTGCTCGTAGAATTGCTGTGAGTCATAAGGAGAGCTCTGTTGGCCTAGTGGATAGAAAGTGATGCTACCAAGCCAAAGGTGGGTGTTTTAATCTGTTGCCCTCAGGCCTGGTTTTAATTGTTTTTGGTCAAACATTCTTCTAAGCAGTATAGCACCGGTCTGTCCATTTGCTGTACAGAGGTAACTCATGGTTGCTGTGATGCTGAACACTGATGTGTCAGATGTGATAATGGTTACCCATGGTGGACAGTGTTTGGTGGAGCTTCCCAATAAAACCAGGCTTGGAAA
This sequence comes from Elephantulus edwardii, assembly GCF_000299155.1. Classification (NCBI taxonomy): domain Eukaryota; kingdom Metazoa; phylum Chordata; class Mammalia; order Macroscelidea; family Macroscelididae; genus Elephantulus; species Elephantulus edwardii. The sequence continues at coordinate 9,080,223 of NW_006399839.1, read as the reverse complement.
CAGGAGTGGCATCCACTTCCGGAATAGCTTGCCTCCAGAAACTATATGAACTTGGAAAAATGATGAAAGTTATACAAGTGTTTGGGTCTTTCGGTCATATCGTTGCTGTGAGTTGCCTACGACTCTATGGCACTTAACAATAACAACATATCTATATCTGTCTATATCTCTCTGTCTCTATCTCTGTCTCTATCTCTATCTCTATCTCTATCTCTATCTCTATCTCTATCTCTATCTCTATCTCTATCTCTATCTCTATCTCTATCTCTATCTCTGTCTCGATCTCCTCGCTGATTTTGCTTCTCTAAGGCACCCAGCCTAATACAGGTGGGTTCTACCATAACCTCATTTCACAAATGAAATAGTTGACGTTCAGAGGTAAATGAGGCCCAATCTACTCCAAACTTCATTTCTAGTAAATAGCAGCAGTGAAGATTTGAAGTCAAGGTTGCCTGATATCAGAACCAGCCCACTACAAAGAAAACCAAACTGTTCAGTTGACTTCGTCTACATACCTCCAATTACCAGGTTTGATTGATTGTTTTCCTTTAAACTGTCTGGTTCTCATTTAGGCATTTTCTTCTACATCTTCAACACTTGAATCTTTTGATGAAACAATTCTTAAAAAGGACTGAGAACAATGTGGTCCACCCCACCCAGGATCCAGACAATAGTCGTATGAACATCCTGATTATGTGCCCATAAAAAGATACATTCTCACCTCATTGTGCTTAACAAAAGACAGATGCTAATTACAATATTCACTAGCATTTACAGGCTCAGTTTTAATTACACGAGATCTATCCAAATTTACGGTAGCCTCCGATTAGCAGGGAAAGAAAATCAATAAGCATACCGAAAAATTTGGATGTGTTATATGGCTAATTCCAATTTTATGTTATAATCATGTTTTAATGTGGGTCCTAATTAACATAATTAAGCTGCTGGTGACAGCACTGGCTGGGACAGAAGCTGATGCTATTGTAAGGTAACTTGCTAAAGACTTTTCTCATATCAGGGTGCATCGTACCACTTGGCTCTTTTGAGGAGCTGTTTTGTTGGGGACAGTGTGTAAGTGGCTATTAGCTTCTGGAACCCTCTTTGTCCAGGAAAGCCCTGGTTCTAAGGAGAAAGCTGACTCAGGCACCAAGTTCTGATACTCACACCAGCCTTCATCAAATATTTATTGAGTACTTACTATGGAGCAGGCTTTGGGAATATAGATGAGGGATTTCATTTCATTTGAAGGGGGTTCTCCTCTCTCTTCTCCCTTTTCTTCCTCTTCCCTTCCACCCTTGCTTCCTCTTCCCCCTTCTCTTTCCTCCTTTCATCCATCTGAACAACATTTGTTAAACCTTATCCAACGTGCTGAAATACCAAAGGCACACAGTTCAGATCCACAGTTGCTCCACAGTAGAGAAGGATGGGCAATCTCTTCCCGTGCAATTTACAGCCTCTGAAAACTTCCTATGAGTCAGTTCTAACTCAACAGGAAATGACAACAACGTATGAAAAGGGAGCTCTGGTTGCCTTGTGGATAAGGAGTTACACTGCCAACCCAAAGGTAGGTGGCTTGAATCCAGCAGAAATATGGGTAATCTTCCACATTATCTACAACAACTGAAAACACACTGGATGGTCAGCTATGGGTCACAGACGGGTGTCATTCACATAAAAACAGCAACAACAATATCCATATGAAAAGCATTTGTCAGACGCTGAGTCCCAGGGCTTCTAGCCCTTAAGATTCATTCAATCATTGCTCATCCATTCATTCTTTCAAACAGGATTTGTTGCGCTCCTTCAAGTCAGGGTAGAACCCAGATTCGTATGGCTCTACTCTTGAACTACCCCATGAACTGTCAAAAGAACAATGTCTTGCAGAGAATGCAGCTAGGGTGCTGTTCTCTAGAGGCACGAACAGTGAAACTCTGTCTCACATACTTTGGGCATGTTGTTAGGAGGGGGCAGTGCTTGGAAGAAGACACCATAATTGGAAAGATTTGAATTCAAGAGGTTAATTTGGGAGATGAACCTGAGAGATAACAGTAGGAGTTTGGAGATGTGAGTTAAGGAAAAAGGGAGAAAAGGAAAAACACACAAGAATATGCGAGCAAGCCAACCAGCAAGGTGGACAACCGAGGTTCTAATCCATTGGAGAAAATCCAGGACGCAGTGTGGTGCCGTGTCTCAGAGTTTTCCTCTTGAGCTTTGAAGAAGCTGAGGTGTCACTGACTGTTGTACCAGGGAATTAATTGGTTCTGACTCATTGCTGCCTTACACACAGCAGAATAAGATGCTGCAGAGTCCTGGGCCTTCATCTCAATCCCATCCCTGCTCTGTCTAAGCCCATCTCAGGCATTCATTGTGTGCAACCAGTCGCGGCGTGTTCCTTAGAAGCAAAGATTGTGAGGCTCTGTGTCACATACTTAGGCTGTGCTGTCAGGAGAGCCCAGTCCTGGGAGGAAAAAAGGACATCCCGCTTGGAAATGTGGAGTCATCAAAATAGAGGAAGACCTTCAATGAGATGGATTGACACTGTGTGACTGCAACAGGTCGGCTCATCATAGTGGAGACTGTGAGGATAGGGCGGGTTTGAGAAATGTTTTGGTCTGTTTGTTGTCCATAGAGTAACAATGAGTTTAAGTTGACTCAATGGCATCTGACAACCAAAACAACACATGTCAATCCACCTCATTGAGTTTTTCTTTTGCATTCAATCTCTGCTTTACCAAGTACTTCTCCAGAGTCACCTTTCTTGACAACATGTGAAAATCTATGAGACAAAGTCTCATCATTTTGATTCTAAGGAGAATCCTTCTTCAAAACAAATATATTTGTTTGTTTGGGGTAGTCCATTGTATATTCAGAGTTTTTAATAATTATTCTTTCTCAATTTTGGGGGGGGGGCGTCACCCTGGAGACTAAGGTGAACCTGAGATAGGCCATGATCTTTGCAATCACTTGTTATGCATCAGAGAGCTGGACAATGACTAGGGAGGATAGAAGGAGAATTAATGTCTTTGAGCTGTGGTGCTGGAGAAGAGTACTGAATATACAATGGACTGCTAAGAAAACAAACATGTTCATCCTTGAAAGGGTTAAACCAGGCTGCTCCTTGGAGGTAAGGATTCTGATGCTTCATTTAACATACTTTTGACATGTTGCAAGGAGGGACCAGTCCTTGGAGAGGGCGGTCATGCTTGGGAGGGTGGATGGACAGCGCAGGAGAGGAAGACCCTATATAAGGTAGATTGATTCAGTTACTGGAGTAATGGGGGTAGGTGTGTTGGAGACAGTGAGATTGGCACAGGACAGAACAGGGTTTAGGGCTGTTGTACATAGGGTCGCTATGAGTCACAGGACTCAACAGCACATAACAACAACAACAACAACAACAACAACATTCTTTACTTACTGTTCAATTTTTCATGTGCCAAAGATTCAAGAACAGATGAATCCCTGCAGAGAGGTAATGGCATGAGTGATGATAAAATGGGGGTTTTGTAATCAATGTCATAAAGTAAAATACAGTTGATTACCAATGTGCTGTGTACATCAAGTTGACCACCATTCATAGTGACACTATAAACAACAGATTAGTGAGCCTTGCTCTATTCTGCACTCACGATCTCTTTCCTGTTCAAGCCCATCGTGTTAATCACTGAATCTGTCTTATTGAGGGTCTTCCTCTCTTTCACCAATCCTCTGTTTAAGGATGGGTTTCTCCTGAAATCATGCCCAAAGTAAGTGAGACAAAGTTTCACCATCCTTGCGTCGAAGGAGGACTCTCACTGCACTTCTCTCCAGACAAATCTGTTTGCTCTTTGGCAGTCCATGGTATACATGCATGCGTTGTGTTCTATCGAGTCGGAATTGACCCATAATTAACCCTCCAGTGGGTTTTCAAAGGCAGTAATTTGTATGGGAGGAGATTGTTCCTCCTACTTTTGTGGCCAGAAGGCCTGGCTCTTTCTGATCACCTGCTCTGCATCTGAGAGCTGGACAATGAACAAGAATGATGGAAGAAGACTTGATGCCTTTGAGATGCGATGTTGGAGCAGAGAACTGAACATCTCATGGACGGCCAAAAGAACAAACAGATGTGTCTTTTTTTATGTTAAAAGAAAATATTTTTATTTTATTTATTTATTTAGCGAGTGTGTCATTATTATTATTTTATTTTCTACTAGTTTATTTCAAACAGATCTGTCTTGAGAGGGGACAGCCAGAGTGCTCTTTGGAGGCAAAGGTGATGAGGCTTCACCTCACATACTTTGAGCACGTTGCTAGAAAGGGCTATTCCTTGGAGAGGAATGTCATGCTCGGAATGGTAGAGGGTTCGCGAAGAAGAGTCAGATCCTTAACCTGGTGGATTGACACGGTGACTGCTGCAACGGGCTCTAATGTGTCAGGAAGGGTGAAGATGGTGCAGCATGGAACAGGGTTCTGATCTATTGTTCATTGAGTCGCTATGAGTTGCACTTGACTCAATAGCACCTGACAACAAGGTTCACGAAGCACCTGGTGGATTTGAACCATGTAGCATTGACTGACAGATTCCAGCCCCATACTGCTGACCAAATGCCTTTTTAAATGGGAGACCGAATAAAATCAACTCACACCCAGTGGCAAGTAAACAGTTCACCCTAATCCTCACCAGAACCAGAAAGAGAACCACTGTGGAGTCCAGCTGCTCCATCCAGACGACTTCCAACCTGGATTCCAGCCCCATACTGCTGACCAAATGCCTTTTTAAATTACTGATATAGCACTGGTCTGTTCATTTGCTGTACAGGGGTAACTCGTGGTTGCTGTGATGCTAAACACTGTGACACTGATGTGTCAAATGAGATAATGGTTACCCATGGTTGACAGTGTTTGGTGGAGCTCCCCGATTAAAACAGGCTCGGGAGCAGAAGTGGCATCCACTTCCGAAATAGTTTGCCTTCGGAAACTCTACGAACTTAGAGAAATGATGAAAGTTATACAAGTGTTCAGGTCTTTTCGTTCATAGATAGGGTCGCTATGCATCATCTATGATTCGACAACGGCACTTAACAACAACAAGCCACTAAGTTCATGTATACATGCATATGTTGTGGTCGTTGTGTACCGTAGAGTTGGAACAGACCCATAGCTGACCCAGTGGAGAGTTTTCAGAGGCAGTTAATCCCAAGGGAAGGAGATTGCCCATCCTTCTCTCGAGGAGCAGCTGGTGGCCTCGAACCATGTGCTTTTGGGATTGCAGTGCAAGGTCTTGCCACTAGGCTGCCAAAGCTGAATATGTTGTTGTTGTTGTTATGTGCCGTCGAGTCGTTTCCGACTCATAGCGACCCTATGCACAACAGCCCTAAACCCTGCTCTATCCTGCGCCAACCGC
>NW_006399839.1:9071813-9074230 GCF_000299155.1 Elephantulus edwardii | reverse complement strand
GTGTGCGTGTACCGTCAAATCAGATCTGACTGGTACAGGAGGAGATTGCCCCTCCTTCCCCGGCAGAGCATCTGGTGGATTCGAACCGTGCACCTCTGGGATTGTAGTTGCAGCTTCTTGCCACTAGGCCACCAGAGCTCCCCCAGTCTAGCTTCTTGAATTATTTAATGGCATGCAGATTTAATAAGCATTGTGAAAGCTTACAAATCTGACACACATCTTTTTTTTTTTAAATTATTATTCTGTTCCAGCAACTGCTTTTTGTCTATATACAGGTCTTCCAAAAGCTCAATTTTTTTCTGGAATTCTCATTACTCAACACTGTTATCTCTAATTTGTTATATGACTCACACAGCCGAGAGGGAGCTGGGATGCATCGTCTGTCGGGAGTGGCACCGTTAACCCCAAAGTGGTGCCTCTCTGCTAGTTTGAGTTCATCAGTAGCCCCAAGGGAGGAAGAGGAGCAATCGAGTCACCTGTGATTCATAGAGACTAAGAGTACAACAGCTCTGAATCCTGCTCTACCCTGAACCAACCTTATTGTCTCTGGCACACCTAGCCCCATTACTCCAGTCACTAAGGCAATCCATCTCATTGAGGGTCTTCCCCTCTTGCGCTGTGCCTCCACCCTCCCAAACATAATGTCCCTCTCTAACGACTGTTCCCTCCTTGCAACTTGCCCAAAATATGTCACACGGAGCTTTAGAATTCTTGCTTCCAAGGAGCAGCCTGGTTTCACCCTCTCTTGGACGAATGTGTTTGTTCTAGTCTTCCATGGTCTATTCACTACTCTTCTCCAGCACCACAGCTCAAAGGCATCAATTCTCTTTCGATCATCCCTAGTCATTGCCCAGCTTTCTGATATATAGCAAGTAATTGCAAAGACCATGGCTTGGATCAGGTGCACCTTAGTCTCCAAGCAGACATCATTGCTCTTCAGTCCTCTGGAGAGGTCCCTGACAGCAGACTTTCCCAGTGCAATTCATCTTTGGATTTCCTGGCTGCTGGTACCAAGATTGTTGATTACGGAACCAAGCAAACTAAAGCTGTTAACAATCTCAGTCTCTTCGTCATCTATCATGATGCTGCCAATTGACCCTTTAATCCAACTTGCTATGTATCTGTTATCCAATTGTCTATTTTACTTCTTTTGGAACCTTCTGGTGTATTCAGTACTCTTGTGGTATTGGTAAAGAGTATTAAATATCCCATGGACTGCCAAAAGAACAAACAAATCTGTCTTAAGTAAGTGCAAACAGGGTGCTCCTTAGAGACACGGATGGTGAAATTTTGCCTCACATAACTCCGGCATATTTGTGAAGAAGGGCCAGTCCCTGGAAAGCGGCAATGATGCCGGGAAGGGTGGAAGGGAAGCAAAGAGAAGATCCTCAAGTATATGGGTTGACACAGTGACTTGAACAATAGCCTTGAGCATGTAAGAACTCATGAGGATGAAGCAAACTATGGCAAGATTGTTCACCTGTTATTCATAGGGTCACTGTGAGTCATAGTTGACTTGAGCTCTGGTGGCCTAGCAGTAAGAAGCTGTACTGCAGTTCCTGAAGGCACACAGTTCGAATCCACCAGCCGCTTCACAGGAGAAGCACGAACAACCTTCTTCTGTGAGATTAACTGCCTTGGAAAACTCACGAGAGAGTCAGCTGGGTTGATTCTGGCTGGATAGTACCCAACAACAGCAGTCATATTGCTTCTTTTTCTCCTTCTTTCTTACCCTTGATAGCCATTTAAGAATTTCATATCCTATTTATATACTTTTCCTTATCTTTTTAAAAACATAACAATGGATTCATATATTTGCCTTTCTGTGTCTAGTTTATTCCAATCAACATGGTTATTTCCTCCAGGTTATGAGGTGTTTTACAAACCTTTCATTATTCTTTAATGTTGCTTTAGTATTCCACCACATAGCTGAACAAAAATTTGTTTGTCCATTCATCTGCTAACGAGCACTTAGGCTGTTTCCACCTCTTCGCTGTCGTAAATAGCACTGCAACGGATCTAGGTGTGCATACCTGTTCCTGTCTCAGCTCTTATTTCTTGGAAACATGTACCTAGGAGTGGGATTGCTGCATCAAATGCATTTCTATGTCCAACTTTTTTTAATTAATTTTAATGAAAATTTAAAGAGACTTTGGATTTCCATTCATTCATTGTTCCACTTGTTTCCCTGCCCACCCCTTGCCCTCAGTACACTCTTCTCTTTGAAAAGTAAAAGAAAAATTCCCTGATTGTTTTACAATCCCTCCCCCTAGGTCCACTCCACTATGCAGGCTCTGTTCTGGACTCCTGTCATGACAATAAACCTAATCACATATCCCTTTTAAACAGTTTTCTCTCTCATCTGTTTCAATGCAGTATACATTATTTATCCCATCTTTCTCAGTCTCCCCAACTCC
>NW_006399839.1:9014962-9070863 GCF_000299155.1 Elephantulus edwardii | reverse complement strand
CCACCCTCGCAAACATTGCTTATTAGCTGTCTTTTTGAACTTTGCTGTTGTTGTTCTCCTGATTTGCCTCTCACTGCTGGTTAATGAGGCATACTTGACTCAAGGGCACGTAACAACAACAACAACAGCCGGCTGATGAGCATTTCCTCATTGACTTATTGATTATCTTCATGCCTTGGCTCATGAAATATCTGTTTATTCCCTTTACCCTAAAAAAGCCCCCAATAAACCCAAACATTGTTGTCTTTTGTTGTTTTGATGTAGACACTCTATGCATTTTAGAGATAGGTCCTCGCTCTCTAATACATCATTGACAAATACTTTTTTCCAATCTGTAGGTTCTCATGTCTCTGATTTTGTCTTGCAAATGGCTATCCAATTGTTTCAGCACCATTTGATGAAAAAATTGTCCCCTCGCCCACTGAGCTGCCTTCGCAATTGTGCTGAAAATCAATTGATGATATATGTGTGGGTCTATTTCTCAACTCTCTATGCTAGTCCATTGATCCATAGGTCTATCATTATGTCAGTCCCTCGCTGATATTACCTTGATTACGGCAGCTCTACAATAAATCTTAACGCGAAGTAATGTTAAGTCCTTGGAGATTTTTTTCCCCCTTCTTTTTCAAAATCAAGTTTGCTCTTCTCGGTTCTTTGCTTTTCCATCTAAACTTTAATCTTCTTGAAGATTTCTCCGAGAAGATTGGCCGACGTTTTGATTGGGGTTGTACTGAATCTGTAGATCAATGAGAGCAGAACTGGCTTCCTAAAACCGTTATGCGTTCTGATGCATAAATAAGGCTGCTCTCTAGGGGAGCTCTGGTGGCCTGGTGGCAAGAAGCTGCACTGCAATCCCAGAGATATGTTTTTCAAATCCACCAGATGCTGTGCTGGAGAAGGAGGGGCCATCTCCTCCTGTACCAGTCACTTGATGGTACACACACAGAGAGAAAATAATAAAAAATTTTAAAAAATGTGGCTTTTCTCTTCATTTCCTTAGGCTTTCTTTAGTTTATCTTGCCAATGTTTTACACTTTGCATTGCACAGGTTTTTAATATCTTTGGTCAAATTTGTCTCTAAGTATTTAATCATTTATAGGATATGTTGTTGTTGTTGTGTGTGCCTTCAAGTCAAAACCGACCCATAGCTGACCCCCTCAGCAGGTTTTCAGAGGCAGTTAGTCTCATGGGAGGAGATTGCACATCCTTCTCCCTCAGAGTGGCTGGTGGATTCAAACTGCATACCTTTGGGGTTTCAGCGTAGCTTCCTATCACTAGGCCACTAGCCTCGGCTTGTTTTTGTTGAAAAGTTCAAGCTCACTGTGAAGTCCCAAAACACCATCAGCCGAGTCTTGAACAAATAAGCTTTCTTTAAAATATGCCCTTTGGAAAAAACTGGATAAATTCTGTATACTGCATTGAAACAGATGAGGGAGAGAATAGTTTAAAAGCGATATATGATCGAGTATTATGGTTATGACAAGAGTCCAGAATGAAGGTTGCATAGTAGAGTGTACTGGGGGGAATGTGGGGGGCGGAGGGATTGTATACCAGTAAAGGAATTTTTCTTTTACTTTTCAAAGAGAAGTGTGAACTCGGAGGGGGGAGGCAGGGAGAAAAATGCAACAATGAATGAATGGAAATCCCAAATCTCTGTAAATGTTCATTAAAATAAATTTTTTTAAAAATATACCCTTTGGTGAATGCAGGCTGAGGCTCAATGAGCATCAGTACCAAACAAAGAGAAGACTAGGATATTTACCCGGTGTAAGTTGGCACACTGCGGGTAGTCATGACAATTTCAAGGGCCTAGGAAGCTCTGGTGACCTAGTGACAAGAAGCTGCCCTGCAATCCCAAAGGCATGTGGTTTGAGGCCACCGGCTGCTGTGTGGGAGAAGGATGGGCAATCTCCTCCCGTGCAATTAACTGCCTCTGAAAACCTACCTGCTGGAGAGTGATCTATGGGTCACTTTCGACTCTACAGTACACAATAACAGGGGCATTTTCCATTTTTTGCAGCACACCTAGTTTCAACTATCAACTATTTCCCAGGGTGGGTCATAAAACATGTCTAGGGGTAAACATTAACTAGATTATTTACTGTTTCCTAGGACACACAGATGTATTCAGGGAGGGCCAGAAGGTCAGTAAAATAGAATCACTTTGGTTTATCAACTTTACAGTTGTTAGATATCATCAAATCAATTTTAACTCATTGCTAGCCCGCGTGACACAAGATAAAGGTCCTGTGGGATTTTCTGGGCTGTAACCTTTACAGAGGAGCCCTGGTGGTGCAGTGATTAAGTGATCACACTTGCCTGTTAGCCCAAAGGTCAACAGTCAGAACCCATCACCCTGGCGATTTGTTCCTGTATCTGTTTACAGCCCAGGACACCTTTGGGGGAATGTCCACTGTGTCCCGTGCTGTGGTGGTGGAGTTGTTATGTGCTATCAAATTAGAATTCATTCATAGCTGAACCTCCAGACGCTTTTCAGAGGGTGTAAATTGCATAGGAGGAGATTGCCTCTCTTTCTACCGCCAAGCAGCCAGTGGATTCAAACCAACTGCCTTTGGCTTGGCGGCACAATTTCTTACCACTACGCCACCAGAGCTTTCCTATTCTGTCCCACAGAGATGTTGATGTTAACTCAGTGATACAACAATACATCAATTGTCTGGTCTTTCTCCCGTGAAGCCACTGAGTGAGTTCGAAGCAGCAGCAATTTGATTAGCAGCTAAATACAAATGTTTCTACCAACAGGACTTCCTTTAATGGTATAACGATTGCTCGCTCACTCACAGCTGTGGAAGCAGCACTGACTCCTTGCTGACTCTCCAGCTGGTTTTCAGAGGCTGTTCATCTCAGGGGATGAGACGGCCTATCTTTCTCCTGAGTAGCAGCTGGTGGATTCAAACCATCTACTTTGGATTGGCAACGATTCCTTACCACTCAGCCACCAGAGCTTCCTACCACCAGTGATAGGATTATTTAAAGTCAATTTCTCAAGGCTTGTGAGAATTAGTACATTTTAGAAAATACAATACAATGACCTTGATAAACTCAGTTCTTTTTTTCCAGTGTCTCCCTTACAGATGCCTTAGGATTTTCTACAGGAAAAATCACGGCATCTGCAAAGTCAGTTTTAGTTCCTCCTTTCCAATCTCTAAGTGGCATTTTGGTTAAGACACTCAGCTGCTAACCATGAAAGTCAGTGGTTCGAACCCACCAGCTGCCCCACAGGCACCAGTCTGCTTCTGCAAAGGTCTGAGGTCTCAGAAACCCTATGGGGTCGTTGTACTCTGTGCGTTGAAGGGTACCTACCCAAGGTGGTGTGCAGTCACTCCAGGACTTCTAAGGATATTCATTTCTTCATGAATGAGCTTTAGTAGTTGGTGGTTTTTAAAGCCTCTGCCCACTTGACCTGAGCTGTTGAATTTACTGATACAAGACTGTACATGACCTTCCCCAACCAGCCTCACCGTATCTACAGTGAAGACGCTGTCATCCTCACCTCTGATATTATTCCTGAAGTCTGTGTTGTCTTCTCTCTTCCATCGATCATTCTCGCTAAAGGGTTATCAGTCAAACTGCTTTGATTTTATTGATACTATTGCCTTTTTGGTTTTCCTTTTTATTGTTTCCTGGTCTGTTTTTTCTATCAGTTACTAAAATAGGAGTATTGAAAGCTCTGACTATAATTGTAAATTTGTCCGTTATTTTTTTCCTTTTAATGATCTCCGTTTTTGTTCGTATCTTTTGAAACTCTGTTAATAGATACATGTGTTTGTATATCCATGTTTGTTGCTGCTTTGTTCACAATAGCAAAGGTTTGGAAACAACCCAACTGCCCATCAAAAAATGAATCGCTAGAGAAGCTGTGGTATATTCACACAATGTATTATTATGCAGCACTGAAAAACAAAGAACTCATAAAACATTATATACAAAATGGGTGAGCATGGAGGACATCATACTAAGTTAAATTACCTCAGTCACAAACAGAAAATACTGTATAATGTCACTGTTATAAAACAGGACTGACATGGGGGTTGGGGACAAACTAAGAAAAGGGGATAAATACACGGCATTGAAACAGATGAAGGAGATAACTGGAATATATGATTAGGTACTCTTGGCGTGACAAAAGTCCAGAGTAAGAGCTGCATAATAAAGTGGACTTGAGGTGGACTGTATAACACTGAAAGAATCTATTTTCCAGAGAGAAAAGAGAATGGAGGGGGAGGGGGGGCAAGGGGAAAGGGAGGGAAATGTGCAACAATGAATGAATGGAAATCCAAGTTCTTGATAAACTTCCATTAAAATATCAAAAAAATAGATATATGTGTTTTTTAGAGTTGCTTTGTCTAGATGTGTCAACACCTTATGAAGTGACTTTTCTTATCCCTGGAACAGTCTTTACCCTGAAATCGATGTTTTAAGATATCACTTACTCTCCAGCACCACGGAGGTGAAGCTAATGAAGGAATTCAGGCTGGCAAAGACCTAATGCTTCATCTTTCTTGCGGTAGATTTGAACCACTGACCATTAGCAGAGCAGCCCAATGTTTAGCTGAAAGTACCACCAGAGCTCCCTAGATAGACGGTAGAGTAGATGAAGGAAGATAGCTGACATTTGTTGACTGTTTTCTCTGTTCCAGGGTCTGTGGCAAGTGATTGAGACGCTGACTTCACACTCACAGTTACCCTGGATGGTTGTCGCCATTGGTAATTGCAAGACCACCAAGGAAAGGACAGAACCCAGTTGAGGCCAAAAAAGAGTATATTGAGGAGAAACTGTCGGGATGGCTCTTAAGCAGAAACCCAGCCCCCACTAAAAGTTAGAGAGGGGTTTTATATTCTCTTACAAGGATCTCAGGGAAGGGGACACTGAGATTTTATATATATATATATATTTTTTTTTTTAATAATATAGGGAAATGAGCTGGGTCTCAGGTAACTATTTTTGGGAAAGGGGGTAGAGCAGTTTCACATCCTTGATGGAGAAAACCACCACGGCTGCTGCTTCCTGTGACTGGATCATTTCAGTCGCCATTCTAGGAGAGGAAGGAAAGGGCTCCGCAGTTTTAATAGTTACCACATGCCCAGCTTGGCTGGCTGAAAAATAGGACCATGAACTGCCAAAAGAACGAAGAACTCTATCCTGAAGGAAGCACAAGCGGGGTGTTCCCAAGAGAGAAGGAGAGTGAAACTTCATCTCATTTATTTGAATGTGTGGTCAGAAAGTATCAGTCTTTGGGAAGAAAAGACATCATCTTGGAGGAACTAGAGGATCAGCAGAATATAGAAAGACCACCAATGAGAGAGATTGATTGACACAGTGACTGAAACAAGGGACTCTGACAGGGCAGAGACTGGGAGGATGATGCCTGATTAGGCAAGATTTTATTCTGTTGTTTATAGGGCTCCAGTAGGTCCCAGCTAACTCTCTGGCATCTAATAACAACACCAGGAAGAGAATAAGATGAAGTGTGCAGGTCCTCTTGAAGCCTAGGCTCAGACCAGGACGGCCATCAAGTCTGCTGCATTCTATTGGCTAAAGCAAGTCACATGGCTGAGCTTTGAGGCAACAGGTGAGGAAATAGGCTCCACCCCCTGATGGGCGGAGCTTTGGTCACAGGGCCAAGGGGTTGGTTGACAGGAAAGGACAGAGAATTGGAGCAATCCCTCATACCTGTCTTGTTTTCTGATATGCAGCAGAAATGTAGTTGTGCTTATATAAATTTGAAACTCAAAACGCCCCTAAGTGCTGTATTAGGTTGAATCATTAAAATTGCCAGCATTGGACATAAAAAACACCCAGTTTTATTGAGGTGTAATTTACATATCATAAAATCCACCCATTTTGAGTGTACGAGGTAATGATTTCTGGTAAATTTATAGACTTGTACAGCCATCACAAGGCCATTTTATAACGTTTTTATCACCCCCAACAGATTCCTTATGGTTTTTTGTCGTCAATCCTGCATTTCTGCCCCCCAGATCAGACAAGCGCTAATCACTAATATTTCACATAAAAGGAATCATATATATCATATTGTGTGTCCAGCTTCTTACACTTGCCATAATACTTCTGAGATTCATCTATGTTGTTGCATGTATAAAAACATTATTCCTTTTTATTACTGAATAACAGTCCATTTTTTAAATCTGTTAAATGCCATTTTAGTAGATTAAAACAACAACAACAACAACAACAAACCAACCCAAAACCCCTACAAGAAGGGGAAGGGCAAAAGGATTAATGGAAAAGAGAATCACAGGGAAGAAGTGGGTAGAGTGTGGTTCCATTGTGGTTATTGTCATTAATGTGTATGAATGGTGGAATGGAAACCAAATTTGCTTTGGAAAATTTTCATTTGAATTGCAAAGCGGGAAGCACAAAAGCACCTTTGTCCGAGATGGTACCTGGGACATGTTCTAAAGGCATTGTAAGAAGTGAGTGCCTTACAAGAAGTTGCTGAAAGTCTCCTAGACCCATATTCACCACCTGTTTTTATTCTAAACCTATCAATAGAGTTATGTCCCAGCAAGCACCAAAAGAAGTATGAAGTGGACCTAGGAAGAGACACACTAGACTCTAAAAGATTTATTTGAACTTTCTCATATGCACAATAGGAGCTTGAGTGGCCTAGTGGTAAGAAGTTGTGCTGCCAACCCAAAGTCAAGTGGTTTGCTCCCAGGGAGGGCCATGAGCAGTCCCTTCCCATTTTACAGCCTCTGACAAGCTGCTGGAGGGTCCGTTATGAGTCAGTTCCAACCCAGTGGCACATGAATAACGTGGACAGACAAAAAGCTGGGAAATCCGTGTGGAAATGGCTGTTAAGGGTGTAGGACTACGCTGCGAGCAACATCAAGTTAGAACAGTCTGAGTTTATTGATGGGGCCCTCTCAGCACAAACCATTCATTCAGCGCCCCATCTGGAAAGCTCAGAAAAGGATCTAACAGTCTATTTGGTTGGGTCACTGAATCATGAATTAAGCAGTGGCCTGCACTAAATCAAGCTGAAGTACCAGGCTTTCAGTAGTATACTGAGAAAACTGTGGTAAAGAGTATTTAAAAGCTTTGGGAAACTGGCATGCTGGAGAGGGCTTGTCAGGTTAGACCCACTGAACCACTTGTAGAGTGCCCAGAGGAACGCCACAGTGGTGAAAAACAAACACACAGAGGGAACTTCAGCATCCTTGGAGATGGTTGTCATTGCTGCCTTAAGTAAGGTAGACTTGACAGTGAGAAGTTCTCTAACTAAATCAAGACAACAGTGGCTTAGTGGCAAGAAGCTGCGCTGCAATGCCAAAGGCACTCAGTTCAAGGCCCCCCAGCTGCTCCACGCAAGAAGGATGAGCAGAGTCTCCTCCCATGTAATTAACTGCTTCTGAACCCACCGGAGGGCCAGTTCCAACTCTATAGATTCTATGGTAAACAACAACACAGCAGTAACAATGGTTAGATTCAGGCCACGGTCTTTTCAGTCACTTGCTATGCATCTGAGAGCTGGACAATGACTAAGAATGACAGAAGAATTGACGTCTTTGAACTGTGGTGTTGGAGAAGAGTGCTGAAGACCCCATGGACTGCCAAAAGAACACCCAGATATGTCTTTGAGAAGATACAGCCAGAGTGGTCCTGGGAGGTAAAGTTGATAACGCCTCATCTCGCATACTTTGAGCTAGTTGCTAGGAGAAGTTATTCTTTGGAGAGGGACATTGGTGCTTGGGAGTGTGGAGGGGTGAAGAAAAAGAGGAAGACCTTCAACCAGGAGAGTTTGGCGTGGTGACTGCACCAAGGTGCCTGCACCAAGGTGCCTGAGCATGTCAGAGATTGTGAGGATGACGCGTATATAGCGTTCAGATCTATTGTTCATCAGACTGTTGGAGTCATACGTGGCTCGACAGCACCTTAACAACAACAATGGGGGTTGATTCAACGCCTTGATATTTGGGGCCAAGTGATGTCATTTAATCAACAAAAATAGAGCGAATGTGGCTATTATAATGGACAACATAGTCAAAGAAGCATCAGAACTGTTGCTGGTGTTAGGTGCCATCAAGTTCAATATAACTCATGGTGACATTATGAATAACTTATCTGAGCCCTCTCCTAGCCTGTGCCAATCTCATCGTCTCTGACACACTTGAGGCCACTGCTGCAGTCACTGTGTCAGTCCACTCAATGAGGGTCTTTCTCTCTTTGGCTGGCCCTCCACCTTTCCAAAGAGTAGCCTCTCCTAGCGACATGCTCAGTGTGTGAGACGAAGTTTCACCATCCTTGCCTCCAAGGAGCACCTTGGATACACTTTTTCCAAGACACTGTGATGTACTAGATTTATTTTGTTGTTGTTGTTAGGTGCTGTAGAGTTGAGTATGACTCATAGTGACCCTATGAACAGTGGGTCTGAACCACGTCCTATCCTGTGCCATCTTCACACTCTGACACACTAGAGTCCATTGCAGCAGTCACTGTGTCACTGGACCTGGTTAAGGGTCTTCCTCTCCTTCACCAACCCTCCACCCTTTCTAGCATCATGTCCCTCTTCAAGGAATTGCCCCTCCTAGAAACATGCCCAAAGTATTTTCATCATCCTTTGCCTCCAAAGAGCATTCCGGCTGCACCCTCTCCAAGACCTATCTGTTCATTTTCTTGGCCGTCCATGGGATGTTCAGTGCTCTTCTCAAACACCACAGCTCAAAGGCATCAATTTTTCTTGTCACCCCTATGCACTGTCCTGTTCACAGATACATAGCAAGTGATCAGAAAGACTATGGCCTGAATCAGATGTACCTTAATCCTCAAATTGGCATCATAATAATTGGCCCCTTAGTTGTGTTATATCTAGGAACGGAATAGATGAAGGTTCTATGAAATATTTATTTTATTTGTACAAGTGGAAGAATTCTAGGTCAAGTGAAGGATGCTCCAATTTTAATCACCAGAATAGAGAGTCTAATTTTAATAGCCTGAATAGTCACGCACGGCCTCTCAACTAATTCCCAGACTTGAGAGCCGGTTTGCAGACTCATGATTCCGTGAATGAAGGAGAGACAGGCCCCATTGAGGAAGGACCTTACTACCCTGACAAAAATCTGTACTATTTGTCTTTCTCCAAACCATCCCCAAAGAGACATATGATCTTTTCTTTTTTCCTTTTAAGTTTTCATTTGGAGCTAATTATAGATTCACAAGGAGTTACAGAAAGTATACTGAGAAGTCTTGTACCATTTTAAAGTATATTTATGTGTATCTTTTTAAATGGGGATTCATTGGGATAAAGGAAAGAATCAAAACTTTCTTTTTGTTGTTGATTTTTTTGTTTTTTATTAATTTCAATGAATATTTACAGAGATTTTGGATTTCCATTCATTCATTGTTACACTTTTCTCCCCCCCCCCCCCCCCCCCCCCCCCCCGGTTCACTCTTCTCCTTAAAAAGCAAAATAAAAACTCCTTCATTGGTATTCAATCCCCCTACACATCCACACCCACCCCGAGTATACTCCTCTCTGCAACCCTCATTCTGGACTCTTATGATATTCATAATGCCCTAAAATATATTGCTTTTAAACTGTTCTCTCCCTTATTGGTTTCAATGCAGTATTCGTAATTTATCCAGTTTTTCTCAGTCTCCCCCTAACCCTGAGGTCAGTCCTGTTTTACAACAGTGGCACTATGCAGTTTTTGTCGTTTTGTGACTGAGATACTTCACTTAGCATAATGTCCTCCAGGGTCACCCATTTTGAATAATATTACATGAGTTCCTTGTTTTTCAATGCAGCGTAGTATTCCATTGGGTGAATATACCACAGCTTCTCTATCCATTTGTTTGTTGTTGGGCACCTGGGTTGTTTCCAACTCCTTACTATTGTGAACACAGCCATGATAAACATGGGTGTGCATATATCTGCTTGGAGGTCGGTTATATCGGTTATAGTCTCATTAGGGTATATTCCCAGTAGTGGAATTGCTGGGTCAAATGGTATCTCTATTTGCACCTTTTTGAGAAAGTGCCATAGCGCTTTTCACAGTGGTTGCATCATTTTACACTCCCACCAACAGTGAATAAGGGTTCCAGTCTCTCTACAACCTCGCCAGCATTTGTTGCTTGCTGTTCTGTTTAATCTTGCTAGTCTTACTGGGGTGAGATGATATCTCATCGTTGTCTTGATTTGCATCTCTCTTAGAGCTAGGGATTTTGAACATTTCTTCATGTGCTTGTTGGCCATCTGAATGTCTTCTTCGGTGAAGTGTCTGTTCATATCCTGTGCCCATTTTTCAATTGGATAATTTACTTTTGAGGATTCCTAAATACTAATTGCACTAGGACTCCTTCTAAGAAACCCAAAATGTTACTATAACCCACTCGTCGGGTGGGGATCATCTTACTACAGGAGTCTTAGCACATATCAGTATCACAGTGGGTCCATGGGGTGGCCACAGCCATGCTGTAGCAAGTTTCAGAATGCATAATTAGATTAATCATACCTAGTAAGTTGCAGAGCCCACATATTGGGCATACGGAATATCTGTTATATAAACAAAACAAAACAAAAAACCCAAAACAAAACACACACATACACACAGAGACACACACACACACCTCAAACTCATAGCAGTCAGGCCGAATCAACACACAGCTGACCCTCCATTGGGTTTACAGAGGCCGTAAAATTGCACAGGGATTGGATTGTTTGTTCATAAGGTTGCTATGAGCTGTACTTGACTCAGTGGCATCTAACAACAGCAGCAACAAAATTGCACAAGAAAACATTGCCCATCTTCTTCAGTGGATTTGAACCAGCGCCACCTTGGAGTTAGCAGCTTACTTCCTACCCACTAGGCTACCAGAGATCTGTTGCTGTGAGGTGCCATTAAGTTGACTTTGACAGCGATGCATCTGAGCCTCACCCTGTTCGGCACCATCCTTTCTCTGATAGAAATGTCACAAGTGAATGACTTTAACAAAAATTTGTTCTCTCATAGTTTAGGAGGCTAAAAGTCTGAACTTGGAGTGCTGGCTCTAAGAGAAGGATCTTTTGTTTCTCTGTTGATTCTGGGGGAAAGGTTTTGTATTCTTTTTTTTTTTTGTCTACAGGCCGGGCATTCTTTGGAGATATCTATGTGTCTTGACAGCAATCATTTCCTAGATCTAGGAGGCAACATGAGAATCTAAGTCCACAGGATGTGCTCAACTCCTGGCTCTTCTTTCGTGCTTGTACCAAGCTCCCAGTTCTTGCCCTCCCACCTGTTTCCTTGACCTCTGAGTTCCGGGAGAGGCGAGTCACAGGTCTCTGTCCTCCACTCCCAGAAGGAAACCAGCTGCCCTCAAGCTAATTCTGATGGGTGATGACCACCACCTTGTGTGTAGCACAGTAGAATCATATTCCACATGACTTTTCCGAAGTAGATGATCAGGGCACTGTTTAACTAGCAGCCTAGTTCAACAGTCTGGTGAATGAAGACACTTTTAATTAAGTCTGTCTTCCTCCAAGTCTCTACTCAGTTTATTGAGAAAGAGGCCTCTTGCTTTCCTTCCTTCTCAGGAAACTGTGGAAAACCTTGTTGTGTGCATGGCCCTAGGGGAGACCCAGGTCATCCAAGAAGTGCAATGCTTCCTCACTGAATACAGGAGTCTATCTGGGCTCCTTATGAGTGTTCTATATGTAAGTCATTGAGCCACCAGCCATTGAAGACCATTCCCAGTTATGGGAGATGCTAATGGGTTTAACAAACCAGTCCTTGGAGAAGGACGTCATGCTTGGGAGGGTGGAGGTACAGCACACGAGAGGAAGACCCTCGATGAGATGGATTGATTCAGTGACTGGGGTAATGGGGGTAGATATGTCAGAGACAGTAAGATTGGCACAGAACAGAGCAGGGTTTAGAGCTGTTGTACATAGGGTCGCTATGAGTTGCAGGCGACTTGATGGTATATAACAACAACAATGGGTTTGAGGGCCTGACCCTCAGGTGTTGTTGTTGTTATTATTATTATTATTTTTTTGTATTTTTTGAACTGTGCTTTGTTCATACACATTGTTGTTTGGTTTATTTTTTGCTCACTCCCTCCACCCACCAAACTCTGCAACCCTGTGATATCCGTCTCTTCCCGCTCTCAGCCCTCTGCCCTCTCTCCTTCCTTCTTTATATATTTATACACATCTCACTGGTCATCCTTCTGTTTTTACAATAACGGTCTTACACAGCATTTGTTCTTATACACCTGTGTTAGTTCACTCAGCATACTGCTCTCTAGCCTCTCCCATGTTATAAAGTATTTTTCAAAATCTTTGCTCCTGAATACTGCATAGCATTTCATCATGTGAATATGCCGCAGTTTCTCTATCCAGTCATTTGTTGATGGACATTTGGGCTGTTTCCATGTTCTTGTTATTGTGAATTATGCTGCTGTGAACCTCGGTGTACAAATCTCTGTTTATTTTAATTTTAAAACTGTCTATAAAGAAAGTTAAAAGGCCACAGAACTCAAACCTAACTTCTAATTCTACCACTCCCAGACCATGGTTTCCACAAACAGATCAGAGGAGAAAGAGATATCCCATTTGTCTCTCTCCTACCAGTAAAAAATAACGTATTGTCTTAGACTGGCTTTTCTAGAAAAGCAAAATTTCTCTCCTTTTCTTTCTCTATTGCAATTTATCTCAAGACAATGGCCCACAGGCTTGTAGAGCCTGGCAAGTCACAAGTCTGCAGGTCAGAAGTCAGGCTGGAGTCTTCTCTAGATTCACATATCTGCAGGGATTGAGGAATCCAAGACCAACAGGTCAGATGACAGGCTGCTGGCTTCTGAGGCTGATGAAAATTGGCAGGTAATAGAGTTTGCTGTTGACTCAAGTTGAGAGAATTGGGAATCAGATGATAGTAAGCCAAATGAAGAATCCAAATTGAATAAAAAGCAAGTGAGCTTTGTCAACCCTCTATTATAGCTGGTGCAGGCCACATTCTTAATAAAAAACACCTTTCATTTAACTGGATCCCCAAGACTGAAGTTTCTATAATTGCTGCTAATAGCTCTATTTGCCAGTTACTGAGAGCAACACCAGGTCCCTTATATGAAACTACTTCTCAGGGCAATCTTTCAGCAAGTGAGTTGGCAGGTCAACTACACTGGACCACTTCCATCATGGAAAAAGCAATGTTTTGTTTGTATTAGGATGTACAGTTAATCCAGATGGAGTTTTACCTTTCATGCATGCAATACTTCTGTCAAAACTTACACAGACTGACAGATAACCTTATCCATTTTCATGATATCCAACACAGATTACCTAGGATCAAGGAACATCACAGCAAAGTAAGTACAGCGATGGGCTCATGGTTATGGATATCACTGGTCTAATCATTAGTGGCATCCACTTCCTAAACAACATGCCTCCAGAAACTCTATGAACTGTGATAAATGACGATAGTTAGAGAAAGTCTTCAGGCCTTTGGTTCATAGGGTCGCTATGAGTCATGCTTGACTTGACAGCAATCATCATCATCAACAACAACAACAACAACAACCATGTTCCCATAGAGAGCTCTGGTGGCCTGATGGGTAAAGAGCCGTACTTCAAACCCAAAGGCAAGTGGTTCGAATCTACCTACTGCTGCACAAGAGAAAGAGGAACAATCTCTTCCTGTGAGATTTACAGCCTCTGAAAACTCGCTAGAGGGCCAGTTATGAGTAGGATCTGACTCAATGGCACCCAACAATAACAACCATGTCCCCCAACATCCTGAAGCAGATGCTTGAAAGACCAATAGAATGTTCTTCTAAAGACATGAGTATGGTGGCAGCTAGGTGACAGTACCTTGAAGAATCCTGGCAGCTTTCTCTGGTAGGCTGTACATGCTTTAAATTGGCATCAGTTATGTGGTTCTGGGTTTCCCGTAGCCAGGATTCAGGGGTCCAATAATCATGGAGTGGAAATAGCAAAGGTGCCATCTATTATTAAAACCGGTGACCTACTCACTAAAAAATTTTTTTTTGTTGTCCCTGTGATCCTTTGCTCTTTGGGATGGAGGTCTTTGTTCCACAAACAAGCATACTTCTACCTAGAGACACATTATTGATTCCATTGACTTGCATGTTAAGAATGCTACTTGGCCACTTTGAGGTCTTCATTCTCTCTGGATCAATAGTCTAAGCAGGAAGTTACTATATTGGCTGATGTGATTGATCCTGTTAACTGGGGTCAGTTAAAAGCTTAAAGGAACCTAATTCTTCTACAACTACCAATGGTCTGGATCCTACAAAAAGGAAAACGTATGGCCCGCAGCTGAGCAAACCAGCATAACTACTGAGATGTGCTGAAGATTACAAAGAGGACAAAAGGAATGGTGATAGAAGATGTTTTGAAAGACCAATTGCAACTGTTGGACCAATTATAGAAACAAGGGCTGTGATTGTTGTGAATATTCATGTTTTATTGTATGTGTACATGCATATGTGTGTACATGTATTTTGTTTTCTTCCCCACTCTTGTCCCCTTACTTATAAAAAACATCGTGTAAACAGGAATAGTGTGTTTCTGGTCACACATATGTTTATTGTATTATGTGAGGTGCAGGTGTGATTTTATAATTGCTTTTATTTTTAATTTATGCATAGTTTAAGGAGTTGTATATAAGTGTGCCCTCACAGCAGATTTTCCCCAATGCTAGTCTTCTTTTGATTTCCTGATTGCTGTTGGCATGAGTGTTGATTATGGAACCAAGCAAGCTGAAATTGTAACAATCTCAATCTCTCCTCCATCTATCATGATGCTGCCAATTGGTCTAGTGGTGAGAATCTATTTTCTTGATGTTGAGCTCCAATCAAGTACTGAAGTATTTGACCCCTGCAGCAAACACCTCAGGTCTTCCTCTGTTTGAGCAAGCAAGGTTGTGCCATCTGTAGTAATGAAATAAAAAGATTAATTGCACTGGGAAAAATCTACTGTCAGGGATCTCTCGAGTACTGAAGAGCAATGATGTCATTCTGGAGACTAAGGTGCACCTGATCTAGGCCATTGTCATTGCAATTCATTGCTATGCATCAGAGAGCTAGACAATGACTAAAGATGATAGAAGAAGAATCAATGACTTTGAGTTGTGGTGCTGGAGAAGAGTATTGAACAAATCATGGGCTGCCAAGAGAACAAAGAAGTCTGTCCTGGAGAGGGTGAAACAAAGCTACAATTTGGAGGCAAGGATTTGGAAGCTCTGTCTCACATACTTGTCTGACATACTTTGGGCATGTTATTAGGAGAGATCGGTCCTTGGAGATGGACATCATGCTTGGAAGGGTGGAGGGACAGAACAGGAGAGGAAGCCCTGGATGAAATGGATTGACTCAGTGACGGGGTAATGGAAGTAGGTGTGCTGGAGACAATGGGACTAGCTCAAGATAAAGCAGGGTTCAGAGCTTTTGTACATAGGGTCACTGTGAGTCACAGATGACTCAATGGCAGAAAACAACAATATAGAAGTGCCAATTTGACAAGGGATAGACCAGCATGACTGTTACTGTGTCAGCTTGGTTAGGCTGTGGTCCTCAGGGTTTGACAGACATTAGCTTGATTTTTTTTCTCCATAGTGTTTTATAAAAAAAATCATTCCCTGCTTTGTGAGCTGGTATGAAAAGCCAGTTAGCTGAACAGCCAGTCAATTAAAAGCCAGTCAGTTCTATGCACAATTCGAAGCTGGTCCATTTCCTTGGACAGATAATCTGCATCCAATATACCTGGATGTTCTAACAATGCTCCTTCTCTCCCAGTCTAGCTTCTGGTTTCTCATTCTGTGATGTCCATTTCTCGGGATGTGAGCCAGCAGCCCGTCATCCAACTTGCATATTTTGGGTGTGTCAGTTCCTGCAACCTTGTGAGTGAAGAAAAGCCTCCGTCTCAGTACCTGACCTTAGTTTTAGGCTTTCCCATCTGTACAACTGTGTGAGCCATTTCTTTACAATAAATCCCTTCAGATACCTGTGTAGACACGATGTACCTCACTGATTTTGATGTTCTAAAGAACCCAGACTTAAAACACATGTCATATAAATTTGAGGTAAGTTCACATGAGTTTGTTACTAGACTATTGTTGGAAGAAATTCACTCTCAGGTTTGTTGAATCTGTGCTTCTAACTGGGGTAGAGAGAGGGGGGAGAGAAAGAGGGATAGAAGGAGAAAGGCAGAGAGAGACAGGGAGAGGGAGAGGGAGTTGGGGAGAGAGAGAGAGAAAGAAAGAAGAAGGAGGAAGATGAGGAGGTGGAGGAGAAGAGAAGGACCTTTAAAATTTTCAATCAGTATTTGTACATTTTTAAAAAACGCCACAAACTGATGTTTGGTTGATAACAAGTCATAGCAACTCCCCATCAGGTTTTAGAGATTTATTCTTTTACAAGAGAAGACTGGCTGTTCCCCTCCACCCCAGAGAGACTGTTGAATTCAAACCACTGACCTTTCTGTCCACACCACAGCATGTAATCTACTATGTCACCAGCATTTCTTAAGTGTTTATCAGTTGGTACTTTTCTAAAAATACAATAGTTCATAAACATCCTCTGACACTTGAAATGTCTGTGCAAACCTTCTGAAGCCATGGGGGGTGGGCAAGAGAGGCAAGGCTTTCAAAATGCTGCTTGAAAACCTGCCTGGCCTCTGATGAGGTTTTTCTGGTCCACAGGGAATGAAAAGAATAATGTTGGAAGCACTCTGAGAGACACATTTATTTAATTTAAAGGGCTCACCTTTATCTTGTCTTTCTCTCCTACCTTGCAGGTGTTAACATGTCCTTGTTTTATCAAGTGATGATGGTCGGAGATAGTAGTCACCTTCATAAAACACCTTATTTGGCAAAATAGAAAATGAGATAAGCTACATTCATCCTTATGTATTGACTTTATCTTTTTTGTTATAATTTTTATTTTTTCAATTGACAAAGGATGCCCAAATGTCTGAGGAACACTAATCTGCAAGGACTTGAGGATAGGAGGGGGGGAAAGTGATGTCACCACCTATTGAATGCTAGAGACCTAGGTCTAAATATTACTGCACCTTCTGTAGCAATTTGGTCTTGAGTAATAACAACAATGACAATGATAACAATAATAACAATGGCACAAACAGACAGGCATGCCATCAGGTTTCCAAGTCTAATCTTCATGTGAGGAGACTGCTCACTTTTCTCCTTTGGAGGGAGGGCCAAGAGGATTTGAACTTCTGACCTTTTGGTTAGCAGCCTAATACACAATGCGCTACACCCCCAGGGCTCATGATTACGGATTTGCGTGTCATCCTTGCTCAGAGCCATGCTAAGCTTCTCTGTATCGTTCCAATTTTAGTCTATGTGCTGCTGAAGTGAGCACGGCTCATGCTTACGAGGGACTTGGAAATACTGCAACTTGTTTTGAACATGGTTTAGTCCTCAAAGTTGCATCCTTTGCGTCTTTAACAAGGTCTTTTGCAGCCCATTTGTCCAATGCAATAAGTCCTCTGATCTCATCATAGCTGCCTTCCTGGGTGTTGACTGTGGACCCGAGTGAAATGGTATTCTTTTTTAAAATTTTTTATTAATTTTAATGAAAGTTTACAGAGACTTAGGGTTTCCAGTCTTTCACTGTTGCACTTTTCTCCCTGCCCCCCCCCTTCACTTCACAATTCACTTTTCTCCTTGAAAAGTAAAAGAAAAATTCTTTCATTGTTATGCAATCCCTCTCCCCAAGTCCACTCCACTGTGCAGCCTTCATTCTGGACTCCTGTCAGGACAATAATACCCAATCATATATCCCTTTTAAATAGTTTTCTCCCTCATCTGTTTCAATGCAGTATACATCATTCCTCCCCTCCTTCTCTGCCTTCCCTCAACCCCGATGTAAGTCCAGTTTTACAACGGTGGCCCTTTGCAATATTTGTCCTTTTGTGACTGAGATACTTTACTCAGCATAATGTCCTCCAGGACCATTCATTTTGCATAATATTTCATGAGTTCCTTGTTTTTCAATGCAGTATAGTATTCCATAATGTGAATATACCACAGCTTCTCTATCCATTCATTTGTTGATGGACATTTATTTGGGTTGTTTCAAACTCCTTGCTATTGTGAACAAAGCCATGATAAACATAGATGTGCTATATCTGCTTGGGTGTCAGTTATGTCTCTTTGGGGTATATTCCCAGTAGTGGTATCTCTATTTGCAACTTCTTAAGAAAGTGCCATACCGCCTTCCTCAGTGGTTGCACCATTTTACACTCCAACCAACAGTGAATAAGGGTTCCAGTTTCTCCACAACCTCGCCAGCATTTGTTGTTTGCTACTCTGTTAAATTTTGCTATTCTTACTGGGGTGAGATGATATCTCATAGTTGTTTTGTTCTTGACATTGGTCTTCTCTCTGATTATCCTGATACTGCTTTTTTGGTCTAGTTGTGAGGAGTTTTGTTTTCTTTATGTTGAAAAGGGAAATTGTGCTGGGAAAAATGGAGGGCCAGGGAAGGGAGAGAAAGACCTCCAACAAGATGGGTTGACCTAGTGACTAAAGCAATGGGCTCAAGCATATCAGAGATGGTAACAATGACCCAGGATATGACCAGGCTCAGCTCTGTCATTCATAGGGTCACTACGAGTCGTAAATGACTTGCTGGCAACCAGAGTAACTTGCTGACAACAGCAGCAACAGGGATCCATACTGAAGGCTTTGAGATGTAGCTTTGGACATTCATGAATAAATCCTTCATATTGTCTTCATTTTCTGCAAGCAAAATGGTGACATCTGCCTGTTGCCTCTAATATGCGTCTTCCTCCAGTTCTGATGTTTTTTTCTTCTTCATGCAGCACAGCTTCTCAGATTATTTGCTCAGCGTACAGACCTGGTGAAAAGATACAACCCTGGCACACATCTTTCCTGATTTTAAGCCATGCATTATCTTTTTGTTCTGTTTTAAAAACTTGTTCTTGGTCTAAATGCAGGTTTTGCAAATAGTTCTAGAATT
The DNA here is from genome assembly GCF_000299155.1 of Elephantulus edwardii. Taxonomy (NCBI): domain Eukaryota; kingdom Metazoa; phylum Chordata; class Mammalia; order Macroscelidea; family Macroscelididae; genus Elephantulus; species Elephantulus edwardii. The sequence goes on along the minus strand of NW_006399839.1, from coordinate 9,051,875 downwards.
CCCATACTTTGCAATATGATCCATAGGTTTTCCCCCCCAACATTTTTGAGTGTTGTTTTCTTTTTTAAAATTAATTTTAGTGAAAGTTTATAGAGCCTTAGGGTTTCCAGTTATTCATTTTTGCACTTTTCTCCCTACCCACCTCCTCCTCTTCAATTCACTCTTCTCCTTGAAAAGAAAAAAACGCCTTCATTGTTATGCAATCCCTCCCCCCAAGTCCACTCCACTATGCAGCCCCCACTCTGGACTTACTTACAGTCACTGTGCTAATCCATCTCGTTGAGGGTCTTCCTCTTTTACTGATTTGTCCCCTTTCCAAGCGTGATGTCCTTTTCCAAGGACCTGCCTGTCCTATCGAATGTCTAAGGGGCTCAGTATATTGCCTAACCCATAGTGTGTGCCCAATTACTATTCATTTTTCTTTTGATTTCTCGGCACACTGTCTAGCTTTCTCAGAGAAGGCAGATAAGCTGGGAAACAGTTAATACATCTGAACTGGAATTCTGGTTTCCTTTGCTGACTGGTATACCCAGGCACATTGCTCCCTTATGTCTGGGGGTCACAACTGCCCACAAGGCTGAGGGCACTTAAAGCTACTTTCCACTTTGTATGCTATTTGTCTTCTGAGGCATGAGCAGATCAGAAATGAGGGAGTGCATCTGAGGGCTGCCTTTCTCCTTCTGGACGAGCTCCACCATAGACCGCAGTGATGTGTGACTTGGTCTCTCTCTCCACCTTTCACAGTCGGCATCCCTCCAGCCGTGAGCGCCAAGGCCAGCCCAGCTACAGCCTGGGAGCCAACCCCAGAGGAGGGATGCATTAAAAAAAGCCTGAGTCACATTTCATTTCCTCTTGCTGAGGGCGTCCTGCCTGCCATGGGCCAGGTGCCAGGCCATAGCCCTGCACTGGTGGGGAAGTATTACCCAGGCTGCCTGCAGTGGGCAGGCGCGCATGTCCCCACCCTCCTGCTGTTACAGAGCCTACCCAGCGCCCATCATGCAGATGAGAAAATTGAGGCTTGCAAAGGCAATGGTGGTGGTGTAGCTCTCCAGAGTTATAGGAACCTGTCACCGGGTGTACGATGCAATGTTTTTTAAAAAAATTATTATTATTATTATTATTATTATTATTATTATTATTATTAATGTTAATGAAAATCTGCAGATCTTTTTGGATTTCCATTCATTCATTTTTGCACTTTTCTTCCTGCTTACCCCTCCCCTCCAGTTCGTTCTTCTCTTTGAAAAGTAAAAGAAAAATTCTTTCATTGTTATACAATCCCTTCCCCCAAGTCCACTCCACTATGCAGCCTTCGTTCTGGACTCCTGTCATGACAATAATACCTAGTCATATATACCTTTTAAACAGTTTTCTCTCTCATCTGTTTCAATGCACCATACATAATTTATTCCATCTTTCTCAGTCTCCTCCCCAACACTTATGTCAGTCCTGTTTTACAACAGTGGTACTATGCAGTATTTGTCCTTTTGTGACTGAGATATTTCACTCAGCATAATGCCCTCCAGGGTTATCCATTTTGAATAATATTTCTTGACTTCCTTGTTTTTCAATGCAGCATAGTATTCCATTGTGTAGATATACCACAGCTTCTCTATCCATTCGTTTGTTGATGGGCACTTGGGTTGTTTCCAACTCTTTGCTATAGTGAACAAAGCTTCAATAAACATGGGAGTGCATATATCTGCTTGGGTGGTGGTTATGGTTTCTTTGGGGTATATTCCCAGTAGTGGAATTGCTGGATCATATGGCATTTCTATTTGCAACTTTTTGAGAAAGCACCATACTGCCTTCCATAGTGGCTGCACCATTCTACACTCCCACCAACAGTGAAAAAGGGTTCCAGTTTCTCCACAACCTCGTCAGCATTTGTTGTTTGCTGTTCTGTTAAATTTTTCTATTCTTACTGGAATGAGATGATATCTCATAGTTGTTTTGGATACAATGATTTTTAGAACTTTAACAGAGTTTTAAGGGAGCTCTGGTGGCCTAGTGGGTAAGGAGTTGTGTTGACAACCCAAAGGCACACAGTTTGAGTCCATCAACTACTTCATGAGAAAGATGGGTTATATCCTCCTGGACAATTTTTAGCCTCCTAAAATCCATTAAAGGGTCACCTTTGAGTTCCAGTTTGATGGCAGTGAGAGTGTGAATGAGCTACAAACATGTGCAACTGTCACTCCACAATCTTTGAACACTTCTTTTGTCCCTAGAAGATCCTTTGCATACCCCCAAGCCTAGGCAAGCACGGATGTATTTTCTGAATATTAATTTTCTTGCTCTAGATACTTGATCAAGATGAAATCAGACAGCCTGTAGTATTTTTATGTCTGGCTTCATACATTCAGCGTGATGTTTTGAGGTATGTTCACACTGTAGCAGGTGACAGTATTTCATTCCCTTTTGTCCCCAAATAATATCACACTGTCAGGAGCTCTGGTTGGTGGTTCAAATCCGTCAGCTGCTCTGTGGGAGAAAGATGGACATTTTCCTCCTGTCGTGATTTGTAGCCTTCGAAATCTGATGGGTTTGAACTAACTTGATGGCAGTGGGTAGGGATGGCTATTCCATCTACATTTTGTTCTATCTATCTGTCCGTTTTGGGGCAGATAGTTAAATGATTACTAACCAAAAGGTTGACAGGTCGAGCCCACACAGGTGGTTTTGGAAAAAGGTGAATTTTTCCAGATGGGAGTTAAGAGATCTTGTTCTGTTGGCCAAGGTGACCCAATCCAACTTAGGGACCCAGTGCTCTGAGCTTTCTGATCATCTGCTCTATGTTAATGTTCTAAGTTTCAGGACACCATTTCTTCCCAATCAATGCCCTCACTTTTAACTTCAGACCCCACTCACAGCTAGAGATCCGACTGACATTTTGTTTGGTTCTTGTTACTTCTTTTTATTTTACTGTATATGAGTTTGCATATATAGATATTGTGTTGCACACATTCCTTCATTCACATTGTGTTTCATACACTCAAACCGTACATGGTGTTTTATAAGATTAACCACCATTGATCTATGCCCACTCTGATCCCATCTTTTCACGTCCCTTCTGGGTCTTTCCTAATTCTTTCCTTAGCCACTTACTGGAACCAAAGAAACACACTCTTTGGTAAGGTACCCAGAGGTAATGCTTCTGTGCTGGTCTGAACCTACCAGCTGCTCTGTAGGAGAAAGATGGGATTCCCCTCCTGTGTGATTTACAGCCTCGAAAAACCCATTGGAGAGTCAACCAGGGGTTGGTTCCTCCTCAAGGGCAATGAGAATGAGATATGGTAAGCCTCTCATTAAGAGTGAAGTTTTTGGCAATATCATTTCTGTTACTACAAGAAATAAGGAGCTCTGGTGGCTTAGTGGTAAGGAATTGTCCTGGCAACCCAAAGGTATGCAGTTCAAATCCGCCAGCTGATCTGTGAGAGAAAAGTGGGTAATCTCCTCCTGTGCGATTCACCGCCTCTGAAAACTCCCTGGAGTGTCAGCTATGGGTCTGTTCTGATTCAATAGTACAAAACAACAACAGTAACAGAAATAAGACTTCCTTTCAGGGCACCAGTGGCAACAGTCAGGTTTTTCATGTCATGATTGAACTGTGACTTTCAACCCTGAGTGCTTCTCTTTCTTTCACTGTCTTGTTTACACAAAGTAGGACAGACCATGCTTCTTCCTTGGGACAAAATTGTAGAAAAGTATCCAATACACAATTACCCAGAATCTTGTTTCTTACAGATATTTGCTAGCGGTGAGAGTGTGTTTCTTTTGATTGCCACCTTACACAAAAGAGATTGAGGTTGTTAACAATTTCATCTTGCTTGCTTCCACAATCAACACTCTCAGCACCAGCCGTCAGGAAACCAGAAGATGAGTTTCTTTGTAACAATATGCTGTCAGGGACCTCTCCAGAATGCTAAAGAGCAATGCTGTCAGTCTAGAAGCCAAGGTGTGCCTGATACAAGCCAGAGTCTTCTCAATTACTGGCTATGCATCTGAGAGCTGGACAATAATTAGGATGATAGGAGCAGAATCAATGTCTTTGAGTTGTGGTGCTGAAGAAAAGTACTTAACATAGTATGAACTGCCAAGAGCACAAACAGATCTCTCCTAGAGAGAGTGAAACTAGAGAGAGTGAAACCAGTTTTCTCCTTGGAGATCAACATTGTGAAGCTCTATCTCACATACTTGGGGGATATTGCCAGGAGAGACCAGTCCTTGAAAAAGGACATCATGTTTGGAAGAGTGGGGGGTCAGCATGGGAGAGGAAGACACTGAATGAGATGGATTGACACAGTGAATGTGGTAATGGAGGCAGATGTGTCAGAGACAGTGAGATTAGCGTAAGATAGGTCAGGGTTCAGAGCTGTTATTTGTAGGGTTGTTATGAGTTGTACACAACTCGATGGCACGTAACAGGAACAATTGTGGCTTAATAATGCTTTCTTTATTCACACACACAGACACACAGGCACACACACGAGAAACAGATGGAGATTTATCTCAAATAGCTTTCCGCTCCCAAGTCGTCGGGTCAGGCATCAGGCTGGAGTTTCTTCCTGACTCGCATGGAGGCAGCCTTTGCTAAAGCTGAAGTTGGCAGGTCAGGCTACAGGCTCACAGGGCTGCAAATCCCAGAATCACCAGGTCAGACAACAGGCTGCTGGCTCAGGGCCTGAGAACCGGAAGTTCAGTGATGATGAGCCGGATGTAGGAATCAGGGGAAGCAAGATCCTGCCGGAGTATGCACCAGCCTCCGCAGAAGAACCCCTTGAAGCAAAAGAAACTCCCCTTGAGTCAGAGTAATGACACAAGCTTGCACCTGAGTTGTTGTTGTTGTGTGCTATCAACTTGATTCTTCTCAAAGGGACTTCAGCTGACAGAGCAGAGCTGCCTCCTGGGGTTTTCTCAGTGGTCGTGTCATCTTGATGGGAGGGAGCTCCTCAAAATCCCTTTCTCCCTGGAGCTGCCAAGGGGGTTCAAACTGCTGACCTTTTTGGTTAGGAGCTGAGTGCATTTAACCACTGTGCTGCCTGGGGCCCTTGTATGTCTGAATGTGGAGTGCATATGATTCTCTCTCTCTTTCTCTCTTCCCCCGCTTCCCTCTCTCCGTTCTCTCTGTTTCTCTCCTCTCTCTCTCCCCCCCTCCCCTGTGTGTCACTCTCTCTTCTCTTACTCGATCTCCTCTCTCTGTCTCTCTCTTCTCTCACTCTCTCTCTCCTCTCTCTCTCGCTCTCTGTGTCTCTCTTTTTTTGTGTCTCTCTTTTCTCTCACTCTCTCTTCTCTCTCCCTGTCTCTGTCTCTCTCTCTCTCTCTCTGTCTTCCTCTCCTCTCCTCTCCTCTCCTTTCCTCTCCTCTCCTCTCTCTCTCTCTCACCAAAGGCCTCAGCTGGCTCTCTGCCCAGGGATAGCGAGCAGTGGGAAGAAAGGAAGCAACTCTAGACCTGCACCTTTTTTGACCCAGGCTAAAAGTGGTAGGCTAGGGAACACAGTTAATGCATAATTGCTGAAGCTTTATGCTTAGGAGCATGAAGGAAAGACAGATAAGAGGGTCAGGGCAACATTGCACCCGTGTTATGTATAAATAAGGTCGACTCAGCAGGAAGCGACAATAGTCATAGCTCCGCGCCAGGACAATTTTAGGGATGAGAATCCAATGATGAGAAGGACAGATAGGGTCGTCCCTGCCTTCTGGGCGGCTTGCAGAGTCACATCATTAGGGATTCGGAGTCTGAAGGAAGGAGGGAGCCTCCAGGGTCACCAGAGGAGCTGAGAGTGGAGAAGAGAGCTGGGCTGCACCCTCCGGCTGCCCAGTTCCCCTGCACCTCCCACTTGACTTGAGTCTCATCAGTACAAACCTCTGCTAATCATGCTCTGAATGGCACGCACCACTTCTTGGCTGCCCTCCTTTGACCCAGAAGTAGAGCTTTCCTCTCTCTCCACCCTCCTTTCTGAGTAGTTCTGCTTCCAGCCTAATTTGTGGACATTTCTGCTTCAAAAGCACTGTCACGGCGTATATCCAGCTCATCCCTCTCCTCCTGGCCCCGAGGACCTGGCTGAGGGGACTGTGTGCAGTTAATAACACTGCTTGTCATCACTGCCAGACCCAGCACCAGCCTCCACGCCAAGCAGACAAATCCAACATGCCCTGGTCTCCCCGCTGGCAGCCTTCTTGCCTAGGAACGCAAGGCTCCAGGTAGCTTCTCTGCTGGTCACTCCAAGACTGAGCTTTAACTGATCAAACTGAGCATGACTTCCCTCTGGGGTTTGTTCCTGGCCGGGTTGCTGGAGATGTCTGAGCTGTTTGCAGTAAACTTAGATGCTATTCCTTGCGGGGGTGGAGGTGGGATGGGTTGGGGGAAAGACTAGCTAACAAAAGAGTGCCATTTCTGATAAAATGGGGTTTTTAGTCACGAGGGGAAACTGCTCACAGGGAGGGAGAGCAGAAACTTTGAACTCTTATCACAAATTCCATTCCACTTAACGGAATCAGGTAAGCACATTGCTTGCTCCTGGCGTGATTTAGATTTACAGTAATGTCTTGAGTTACAGAACAGAGCTGTGCAACATGGAGTTTTCTTAGTTGCTGTCTTTACAGATCACCAGGCCTTTCTTTCATGGTGCTGCTGGGTGAGTTAGTAGTTGAACATAAACCATGCACACCACCAGAGACATTCCCACTTGCCTAGGAGCGTCTGTGTGGGAGCATAGGTAGCAGGAGAGTGGCTGAGTCTGACCTCTATTAACTCCACAAAGGGGAACTGTCCCCATCAACAGCATCCTCAGTACAAAACTAGTACCTAAAAGATCAGAGATGTTCTCCTAGGCTCTTGCACCCACTTCTGCTAATCCCAACCAACCTTACTGCTCTTCTGGGTCCGAAATCCATTGAAATGACTGCACAGACTTTACAGAACTATGCTAATGTTTGTGGAGTTTATTAGTAAGTAGTTGTTGTTGTTGTTGTTATGTGCCGTCGAGTCGTTTGCGACTCATAGTGACCCTATGTACAACAGCCCTAAACCCTGCTCTATCCTGTGCCAATCTCATTGCCTCTGACACACCCATCCTGATTACCTCAGCCACTGAATCAATCCACCTCATAGAAGGCCTTCCCCTCCTGCGCTGTCCCTCTACCCTACCAAGCATGATGTCCCTCTCCAAGGACCTGTCTCTCCTTACATGTCCATTAGGAAGTTAACCGGCCATAATTCAGGTTGGCAGCAGGATACAATCCCTCTGTCCAGACGGCTTCTGGAGTGTGGTTGCAGGCCCTTTGACCTTTAGTCTCATGACTTAGGTCAGCGTTAAAAATTTCCCTTCATTCTGCTGGTTGTGGTGTCTTCCCTCAGTCTTCCAGCAAGGCCTTTGGTGAAGGCCTCTGGTTCTGGCCTCACGGAGAAGCAATCCCCAAGTCAGCTCTGTCTCAGGCTGGTCTCTGGTTCTCTACCAAGGGAGCTATGGCTTTATGTAGACCTGAGTGTGGCTGGTCCAGGAATCTCTGGCCCCTGAAGAATGCATGCCACGCTCCTTGCTTCTTCTTCCTTGGTGGTATTGAGATTCCCATTTCCCATCACTGAATCTGCTCAACTTAAAGCAAGTGAGATGACGAGACTAACTAAGCCCCCTTGTGGATAGATTTATACACCCTTTTTTGCATGTCCCTACCCAGCCAAAGTCAACATCAATGGCTAGGGAATTTGCTTTGAACAATAAACCCTTGACATCACTATCTGGGATCCAACCATGAAGAGGACTGTTGGGGCCAGAAGTCAAAAAGAGTTTATGCACAGGAACGATGGTATGAAGCATGATGTGAAGGAGGAATAATGTGAAACACAATGAATATGAACTTTGTAAGCAAACCAATAAAAAATTTAAAAGAAGATAGATGGGGGGGAAAATAGAAACAGCCCAAATATCCAACCACAATGGAATTTATTGAGAAATCATGGTGCATTCACACCATGGAATACTATGCAGCATGCAGGAGCAATGATTTTGTAAATTACTACCTAACTTGAGAGGGACTAGAAAGCATTATGCTGAATGAACTAATTCAGTCCAATAAGGACAAATACTGTATAAGACCATTATTGTGGAACATGTACAAAGGTCCAAGGTGGAAAGGGGGGAGAAGACGGTTGAGGATGAAGATACTTAATCACAGTGTCACATAATTTGATGAGTGGAGGGAAGAGTGGGTAAAAGAAAGGGGAAAGATTCAATGTGAAAAACAATGTATGCGAACTTCGTAAGTAAACCAGTAAAAAATAAAAATTGTATAAAAAGTAAAAGGAAATCTGTGCATTGAATTAAAAAAAAAAAGAGCTTTTGACAGAGAGGCAGCTCAGTCAATGGGCTTTCCAGATGATTGCTGACCTGGAGACAGATTGTTATTGTTGTGTTGTGTACCGTAGAGTTGGAACCAACCTGTAGCTGACCCCCCAGCGGGTTTTCAGAGGCAGTTAATTGCATGTTAGTGTAAGGTCCCTGAGGAAGTACAGAATCCAGTTCAGGCCAAAGACAGTTTATTGAGGAGAAACTGCCGGGCTGGCTCTCAAGCAGACCAGCCCCACTAAAAGTTAGAGAAGGGTTTTAGATTCTCTTACAAGGAACTTGGGGAGGGGGATGCTCCCAGGTGTTTTCTACAAGATAGGGAAGTGGGCTGAGGTCTCAGATAACTATTTCTGGGAAAGGGGTTAGGGTAGTTCCACATTCTTGACGGAGAGAAAAAGCCCAGCTGCTGCTTCCTGTGATTGCATTCTTTCAGGAGCCATTCTGGGAGAGGAAGGAAAGGGCTCTGCAGTCCTAATAGGGAGGAGATTGCCCATCTTTATCCCATGGAGCCGCTGGGGGCCTCGATCTGTATGCCTTTAGGATTGCAGTGCAGCTTCTTGCCGCTAGGCCAGGAGAGCTCCCTGGAGACTGAGTAAAAGACAATCATTTCAGTTTGTTAAGATAGAAACTTACTGACCAGAGGCATGCAGCACCGCAAGGACCTGGCCATCAACTAGGAGGTAAGAAGGTGGAAGAAGCAGCTCACTAATTAGATCCTTATAAAAACAACCTCACTAACAACACTGGTAGGTTAAGGAATGCATGGGCAGATGGAATACACAGCTTAAGGAGAAATCATAGTCCACTTGACCTTGAGCTAGTTCTATAAAGCATGGCTAGAAACAGTAAGGGCATAGACCTGTCTGCCCCAGAGCTATTGACTAAGAGAAGGAACCAGCAAAATAAGTCTAAAAAGAGATCTCTCTGTCTTCTCTTCTCTTCTCTCCTCTCCCCTCCCCTCCCCTCCCCTTTATTTCCTCTTCCCTCCACTCCCCTCTCCTCTCCTCTCCTCTCCTCTCCTCTCCTCTCCTCTCCTCTCCTCTTCTCTCCTTCTCTCTCTCTCTCTCTCTCTCTCCCTCCCTCCCTCCTGTGTGTGTGTGTGTGTGTGTGTGTGTGAATACCTGTGAATGTAACAGCTTGGGAGTAAGGTTTCTTTGTCGTGTTAAAAAGGTCCTGTTGTTGTTGTTGTTTACCAATCAGTAATGACCCTCCAGTGAGTTTTCAGACGGAGTTAATCACTTGGGAAGAGATTGCCCATGTTTCTTCCATGGAGCAGCTGGTGAATTTGAACCATGTGCTTTTGGGTTTGGCAGTAAAACTCCTTACCACGAAGCCACTAGAGCTCCCTAACGTGTAAACAGACTTCCTATACAGATAAACAGATTCAGGAGGTCTAGGGCATAGCCCGTAGGGTAGTTGCCCTGTTGCCATAAAGGCCTTGTCTCTCTGGCAGTTTTAATGCACCAGTTGCTCTGAGGGAGAAAGAGGGGCTATCTCCTCCAGTGCAATTTACAGCCGCACAGGCCCATCGGAGGGTCAGCTATGAGGGGCTGCCGACTTAAGAGCAACGAGAGGAAACACTGAATCGACTGCCGAAGGATTTCGCAGAGCTGTGCATTCTGATTCAGAGTACCTGAGTGGGAAGGCAATTTATTCGTGCACAGTTGAACTGAGATGAAACAATTGAAGGCTTGGCATTAACTTGTCTTCACTCTTACATCTTAAACTTCAAGAATTCCTCTCTGCAGAGCCGCCTTGCCCAGGGTACACTAGGCACATCATTTCCAAAGCGGCTCGATGGGACTGGTGAGTTTGAGCCCTTGTTTGCCTTCTCAGAGGCCCTTTCAATACAGTTCATTTGAAGAATAGATGTCAGTTCCGAACGCAGCTGAGGTTGATGACAGAAAAGGCCCCTTCAGGCACGACTTCTATTACCTATGGTCAATTTGAGGCTTGCTGGCCTTGGAAACAGGCCTCTGCAGGCTCCAAGTTGTCAGGGATCAGCACAAATTGATTCTGGCAATTAACACGGCCAAATTCTGGAGAGGAGAACTCTCCCTCACAGCCCGAACAAGGCTGGTCTGGAGACAGGGTGGTGGGCAGTGGCGGAGCTTTGGGGACAGTCTGCGGACCCTTTCCCAGCTGTGTCATCTTGAGAAATGACCTCACTCCCTAGAGCCTCAGTGGCCTTCCTGTAACACTGAGCCAAACCAGGCCTTGCCTGGACCAAAGAAGAACATGAACCATCCCATATTCTCTTAAGACTATCTATTGGTACATAGGGAAAAAAATTCCTTCCTGAAATATTTTACCTGCAATTGGGCTTCCCCATGGAAGCCAGGGAAAGGGTGAGTCAAATCAAGATTCAAGTTCAATGTTGGATCAGAAAGATGAGGGTCTCAATTCTTAACCCGGACACTTGCAAGCTGTGTGACCTTGGACAAGATGCTCACCCTCTCTGAGCCTTAGTTATCTTACCTGGAAAATAGGGATACTTGTGCCTATTCTTGGGGTCACTGGAAGAATTACGATCGTGTGCTCACGTAAAGATGGTGGAACTTAGTGTTACATACTTTAGGCGTGTTCTCTGGAGGGGCTACTCTTTGGGGAAAAAAGACATCTTGCTGGGAAAGATTAAGGGTCCGAAAAAGAGAGGAAGACCCTCAACAAGAGGGTTTGACACAGTGACTGTAAGAATGGGCTTGGTTCAGCAATTCCACTTCTGGGAATTTACCCTAAAGAAACCATAACTGCTACTCAAACAGATATATGCACACCCATGTTTACTGCGGCTTTGTTTACAATAGCAAAGAGTTGGAAAAAACCCAAGTGCCCATCAACAAACAAATGGATAGAGAAGCTGTGGTATATTCACACAATGGAATACTACACTGCATTGAAAAACAAGGAACTCATGAAATACTATGCTAAATCGATGACCCTAGAGGACATTATGCTGAGTGAAATATCTCAGTCACAAAAGGACAAATATTGCATAGGACCACTATTGTAAAAAAGGACTGACATTGGGGTTGAGGGAAGACAGAGAAGAAGGGGAGGAATGATGTATAATGCATTGCAACAGATGAGGGAGAGAACTGTTTAGAACGGATATATTGTTGGGTATTATTGTCATGACAGGAGTCCAGAATGAAGGCTGCACAGTGCAGTGGACTTGGGGGGAGGGATTGCATAGCAATGAAAGAGCTTTTCTTTTACTCATCGAAGAGAAAAGTGAATTGACAGGGAAGAGGTGGGCAGGGAGAAAAGTGCAACAATGAATGACTGGAAAACCTAAGTCTCTGTAAACTTTCATTAAAATTAATTTTTAAAAAGAGGGGGGAAAAGAAAGGACAAAAAAGTTGCAATAGAAAAAAATATCTGTAAAGAATGGTCTTGGTGGAAGTCATGAGGATGGTGCAGAATAAGGGAAGCTCCCAATGTATTGTTCAGCTCCACAGCATGTAACAACAATAACAATAGCCATAACAACTGCAACTTCCTAAGGACCTCTGGTGGAGAGTGGTTAAGTGCACCAACATCTACAGAGACAGCAGTCAAGACACCAAAGGATGTCTTTCCCTGAGTTCATCTGCAGCAAGAGACTTCTGTAACACGTGAGGAGGCAAACATGTCACGTTAAGGAGAATTGTGCACCGGGTCCCAGCCATGTCCATATCACCTCTTATACACGTGAGGGCTACACAGAGACTAAGGCAAACAGAAGATGTGATCCATCTCAAGTTGGACATTGGCCAAGAACGTTGAATAGATCATGGACTTTGAGAAGAACAAATTATTCTGTCTTGAAGAAATGCAGAAAGAACGCCTCTTAGAAGCAAAGATAAAACTGTTGTCTCAGATATTTGGACAAGTTCTTAGGAGGAGCCCGTTATGTCATGCTTGGCACAACAGAGGGTCAGCGGACAAGAGGAAGACCGATGAGATGGATGGACTCCTTCACGGTAATGATTCCAGGAACGGCACGGGACTCGGCGCTCTTTCGTTCTGTCACTGAGAGTTGAAAGTCACTCCCTTCCAACTGACCTAACTCGTTCCTCCTGTTGTAATTCACGCTGGGCATGCAGTTCTATTACTGATGAAATGATCTGAGGGTTTTTCTAAAATCCTCAGAGAGGCTGACAGGCTGCGTGCGCTTCCACCATTGGCTGGCCCAGTTATTTCTTACCAACACACTTAATTTTTTTCCTCTCTAAATATACATTACACTTCAATTCCCACCCCCACTCCCCGATTACATAAGTAACAAATGTTCATTATAATATATTTGGAGAGCACAGAAAAGCACAAGAAGTAAACAAATACCACTCAGGGACAAACACTGCTAACACTTTGGCTTCGTGTCTCACTTTCGGAATTCTTTGCTGCATCTGTGTGTTCACGTGCACATAAATATTGGTGCTTCCTCCCTTAATTTCTGTCATATGGTGGAACCCAGATCATAATCAGCCATTTCCACTTGGTATTCTGTGCACATGTTACTGTGCAACGACTCCGTGAGTTTTAATCGTTTGGTGATGTTCTATTTTAGAGATGGACCCTGCTTCTTTAACTATTTTCTCGACTGCAATTTCCTCTCCCTCAAATTACCACAATTATAAATAACACACAATTGTAAATAACACAGGGATGGAATTCCCTTTGGTTTCTTTGCAATCCCCTTAGACGGTTTTTTAAGAGCAAATTTTTCAAGGGAATCTCCTGCGTAGAACTATTTTTGTGGTAGAACAATGGGTTGTTATTGTTAATTGCTGGTAAACAGGAACCAACTCACAGCTGACCCTCCAGTGGGTTTTCAGAGGCAGTAAATCATACAAGAGGAGACTTCCCATCTTTCTCCAGAGGCGTAGTTGGTGATTTGAACCAAGTGCCTTTGGGTTGGCAAGGCAACTCCTTATCCAATTGTCCAGCAGAGCTCCTTAATAATAGTACATATGAATGAAACACATCAACAGGATTTCTATTTTATTATTAAAACATTCTACCGCAACCCAGAAAGCCTTCCCATTTTACACTTTTTACAGTTCACGTATGGATATGACATTTCCTCATATCATACCCACATTGGCGACCAGCATGGCTGTTTAGAGCTTTGATATGTTTTAGTGGGACTTATTGTCACAGGGAGTCAGTCCTTGGGAAAAGACATCATGTTGAAAAGATAAAGGGTCAGCGAAAGAGAGGAAGACCTTCAACTGGATGGGTAGGCACTGTGACTTCTACAGTAGAACAGATTGTGAGGATGGCACAGGATAGGGCAAAATCTCTCTATTTTGTTGTTTATCAGCTTGATGGCGCATAACAACAACCACAACAATATGGTTTTTACACTTATCTGTCAATTTTCCGTCCCTTTGTTATTGTTGTTTACCACTGAGTCAGAACAGACCCATAGTTGACCTGCCAGCAGATTTCAGAGGTAGTTAACTTCATGACAGGAGATTGGTCATCCTTCTCCCTCAGGGCAGCTGGTGGATTTGAACTGTGTGCCTTCGGGATTGCAGTGTAGCTTCTTCACTAGGCCACCAGCACTCCCTTTCTGGCTGGTATATTGCTGTGACGCTGAACTAGTGGAATATCATGTGAATACTGGAATATTGGGAGCACTTGCTGGTGTGTTGGTGTGATACTGGAGGCTGAGACACCATGGTTTCAAACACCCATGAGTTCTCTCCTAGCGGGCAGATATCAGCAGACCTTCCAGACCTTGCAGACAATGGTGCAAGACTCATCATCCACTCCTGAAATAAGGGACCCACGCGAGCCTTCTGGACAGCAGCAGAACACTGTCTGATACAGTGCCAGACATTTCTTGTGATTGGGTCAACTTTTGATCGCGTGTCCATTTGAACTTTGCCACTTGTGACCTTGGAGACTCTCCCTCTCTGAGCCTCAGCTCTCTCACGTGTAAAATAGGGCAAATTGTGTCTGTTGTTGGAGTCCACGGGAGAATGGAGAGTGTGCAGAATGTAAGCAGGATGCTCCTGAGAGGCTGGGATGGAGACGTTGTCAGGAGGGCCCAGTCCTCGGAAAAAGACATCATCCCAGGAAAGGTAGAAGGTGAGTGAAAGAGAAGAATCTTTACAGGAGGGATTAACCAGTGGCTTCAACAATGGTCTTGAGGGTATCAGAGATGGTAGAGTGGCGCAGGATGGAACAAGGTTCAGAACTGCTCTTTGTAGGGTCGCGATGAGCTGTGAGATGATAATGATTGTGCAGGATAAGGAAAGGGTCTGACCCCTTTGAGGGCGGGGGCTGAATTGTCCTCACTGACTGGGTCCCCAGGAGGGAACCTGCTGGCGCTGGCTAAGTGCTCAAGGCTAACTAAAGGTCAGCATTTGGAACTCACTGGCCACTCTACCAGGGATGAGGCATGGGAAGATGACAGTCATGGAGACTCTGAAGTGCCATTCTACTCTGCCTGGTGGGGCTGCTTTGCACTGGAATGGACTTGAGGGCAGTGCGTGCTTGTTGTTGTGTGCTGTCGAGTCAGAACTGACCCATAGCTGACCCTCCAGTGGGTTTTCAGAGGCAGTAAATCACATGGGAGGAAGATTGCCCATCTTTCTCCTGCAGAACAGCTGGTGGATTCGAACTGTGTGCCTTTATGGTGGCAGCACAGCTTCTTACGACTAGGCCACCAGAGCTCCCTAAGGGCAGTGGGTAGATTTCAGAATCCTCTGGCAGCCGGGAAGTAGTGGTTTCTTAAGGAAAAGTCAGGATGGTGTGGCCAGAAGTAGGCTACATTCATCCGGGCACACGAACCAGACTTGGTGATCTGCAGTCCATTAGCTCTGCAGTCCAGGATTCTGGTAGACTGTGGTTCTCCAGCACTTTGCTGGCAGTGGCGATGCATACCTGGCTCCTCCGTGCCCACTCCCTCCTGCCCATCAAACTCTTTGGACTTCAGTTTACTTATCTTTGCCTCTGGGCGCACTGAGACGCAGAGGAGGGTAATTACCATACAGATTTATGGACTTCTATTCAACAAACAGGGTCCTTTCCCTGCAAAGGCACCCAGCCAGCCTTATAAATATTAATCAGAAGGGAAAAGCAATCAACTCAAGTGGGAGAGGAAATGGCAAATTGCTTTTTCCTCTTTAGGACATAAAAGCAACATTTATTTGTTGCGTGACCCCAGGTTGGCTGGCAGGCTGCCCGTCCCTGCCAGCGTTCAGCTATAATCATAATCGTAATAGTAATTGTCACTAGATGCTGTCAGGTTGATTTTCAATCTGTATTGACCCAGTGTGACAGAATAGTGAGGTAAGAAACTGTGCCGCAATGCCAGAGGCACACGGTTCAAATCCACCAGCTGCTCCATGGGAGAAGGATAGGTAATCTCTTGCCATGCCTCTGAAAACCCGGTGAAGGATCAGCTATGGGTTGGTTCTGATTTGATGGTACATAGCAACAACAACAATAATAACAACAAAATTGATATTTGAAGAGAGGCTGTAATTTTTCACAGAGATTTTTTCACCCACGGAACCCCAAACGGGTTTGAACAACCAGCCTTTTGAGCAATAGCCAAGCTCTTAACCATTGTGCTACCAGGACTTCTCTAGTAGCTATGTTGTGGTGGTGGTGGTGGTGGTGAAGTGCCGTCACATCGTAGATGACGCATAGCGACCCTATGAACGAAAGATCTGAGCACTGTTCGGGCTAGATCCCAACTTCCATTCATAGGTTCAATGGATATATAACAAAGTCTTTCCGTACTTTATAACATCACACCCAGTTTCCTCTTAGCGAACGTACTATCTCTACAGATACTGTAATTCGCTTTGCACAACATGCTGACTGATGCTGCCCACGCCAGTGGGAGGCCAGAAGCTGTGGCTCTCATTTGCTGAGATCTTGGCTCCCAAACTGGTGGATGTCAATTGTACTTACTCTACCTTGCGCACGTTAATTAAGTCAATTCAATTAAATTTAGTGTGGAAGGAACAGGAAATATTTCTGTGAATAAGAAAGACTCAATAAAGCATAATTTCTGGGGGAAAATATCACTCTCAGATGAGGGTGGGAGGCAGCTGTCAGAAATCAGAATCAACGCACAACACGTGGTAACTTTACATGAAAAACTGTGTAGAAATGCTTTGTCTCCTGTGCTTTGAATATAACTGTTAGGAGGGGCTATTTCTTGGAAAGGGACCTCATGCTTGGACAGGTGGAGGGTCAGCAAAAGAGAGAAAGACCTTCAGTGAGACAGATTGACACAGTGACTACAGCAAATGGTTCAAGTGTGTCAGAGATGATGAGACGGCACAGAACAGGACAGGGCTCAGATCTGTTGTTCACAGGATTGCTATGAGTCATGCTAGACTCCACGGCACCTAACACCACCACCACCACCACCATCATCACCACCACCACCATAACCACCACCACCACAACAACAACCAACAACAACTTGTAGCAAAAATATACTTGGAAGAAAAAAACACCACAACCCTTACCTTCCATCATGAGATTTGTTCTTTTAGGTTTATGAATTTATCATTTTCCTTCTCTTTCCCTTTGGGTTTCTAGTCAATTACTGGTCCTTTATGTGTTTTCAGTTGCCCTCTGTACACATGAAAGCTAGACAATGAGTAAGGATGACTGAAGGAGAATTGATGTCTTCGGATTATCATCCTGGCAAAAAACGTATTGAATGTCCCCAAAGAACATGCAAATCTGTCTTGGAGGAAGTGCAACCAAGGTGTTCCTTGAAAACAAAGATGGCGAAACTTTGTCTCATATGCTTTGGACATTTGTCAGGAAGGGCCAGGTCTTGGGAAAAGATATGCTTGGACAAGTGGAGGAGCAATGGGGAGGAATATCCTTAAGGAGATAAATTGACATAGCAACCGTGACCTTGAGCATGGATTGTGAGGACGGACATGGTAGGGCAAAGATTCAATCTATGTTCATCGAGTTCCTGTTAGTTGAAATCACCTTGATAGGTACTAACAACAATGTAGATTCCCAGTTTGTTGAACAAGAAGTTGTAAGGGCCACATGAATTATTAACAGTTTCAATTATTATTATTAAAGCAGCTATAAATATTTGTGTTCAGGTTTGGGTGTATACACCCCCCCCCTTTGTCTGATGTGACTATCTAGAAGTCCAGATGCTGAGTCGTGTGTTAATTGCACTAAGTTTCTCTTTTCAGCAAACTTTCATCCAGAGTGTCTGTCCCATGCATTAAGTGATTGTTTCTCTGCATCTTCACCAGCATTTGGTATTGTCACTAGTTTTTATTTTAGCCGTTTTGGCAGGTGTGTAGTGATAACTTGTTGTGGCCGTAGTTTGCATTTCCCTGATGGCTATTAATGTTGAACACATTTCCAAGTGCTTACTTGCCATCTGCAAATCATCTTCTGCTCCTCAGAATTGTCTGCATATTGTCCAGAGTGTACCAGAGAGGCAAGGATGGTGAAACCTGGTCTCATACATTTGGGGCATGTTGTCAGGAAGGGTTAGTTCTTGGAAAAAGACTTCACACTTAGCAAGGTGGAGGAGCAGAGGAAAGGACCCTAACAAGATGGATTGATAGAATGACTATAAAAATAGGTTCCAGTATGTTGGAAATGGTGAGGATACAGGATAGGGTGTTGTTCAGATCTGTTGTTCATAGAGTCACCATAAGTCATACTCAAGTAAACAGCACACAAAAAAATCATATTGTCTATATGGGCCCCAGTGCTAATTATTACTTATAAAATGTGCTTGATACAGGCCGTGGTCTTTGCAATCACTTGTTATGCATCAGAGAATTGGACAATGACTAGGGATGATAGAAGGAGAATTGATGCCTTTGAGCTGTGGTGCTGGGGAAGAGTATTGAGTGTACCCTGGACTGCTAGGAAAACAAACAGATTCATCTTGGAGAGGGTTAAACCAGGCTACTCCTTGGAGGCAAGGATTTTGACGCTTTGTCTGACATACTTTGGACATGTTGCAAGGCGAGACCAGCCCTAGGAGAGGGTTGTCATACTTGGGAAGATGGAGGGACAGAGCAGGAGAGGAAGATCCTTGATGAGATGGATTGATTCAATGACTGGGGTAATGGGGGTAGGTGTGTCAGAGACGGTAAGGTTGGCACAGGATAGAGTAGGGTTTGGGCTGTTGTGCATACAGTCACTATGAGTCACAGGTGACTAATGGCACATAACAACAACAGCAACAACATTTTTACCATTCACATACATATGTTTAATGTACGTACATTATGTTCCTTAGAGTCTTCTATTTACATTTAGTTTTGTTCTTTTATATAGTTTGTTTCTTCCTACCCCCCCACCCCTTACCATCATCCCACCAACAACTGCTTTTGTGAAAGTGTGTAAACTGGCTCCTTCATACCTCGTGTCCCCAATATTTCCCCTTTTAGATCGGCTTGACCATCCCTCTCAAACCAATAAACACACTGAGGGAACAAGTTTGTCCCTTTTGCTAAAGGCTCTTCTGTATATGCAAACCAATGCTCTTTTGCATGCTTTCCAATCTCCCTGCCCACATCTACTGCTCTGTGAATTCTTTGAGAAGAGGACCAAACCTACGGCCCATCATTGGCACATTTGAGTGTCTTGTTGCAGATAATTGTGCGATGCCTTCGAAACCGAAAGCTCCCTTTCCTGTGCTACCCTGAGCAACATTCGGTGATTAATAACTGCTCCTTGGATGAGCAAATTCAGGGCTAGAAGCATCATTGAAACTCAGATGTGGCTTAAGCCTGGATCACTTCCTTCGTTCCCCCCCTTAGCATAGACGCTGCCCCCACCAGCCCAAAATCCCACTTCTGCACTCCAGCATACATCAGTAAATTCCATCTTGGAGGGAGTTGACCCCCAGAGACTCGTCCCGGCTTTATAATTAGGTCTAGCAAAGCTTATGAATGTCGTCCCAGATTATAATCACTTTTTAATTATATTTACCTTTGCTGGCAGAGAAAGGTGAGATGTATTATTGGCTTTGGGAGGTAACAATTCAGCTCTTCATCTGAAGAGGCAGGTGCCCTGAGGAGGACACTTGGGCAGACAGAATTGCTTAGGAAAGAGACAACGAAATGAACACAGATCTGCGCTCACACAGAGCTCCCTGGATCCCTGAGTGGGTGAATCTTGGATTCTGAGGATAAAAAGCTAAGAGCCTTTCGTTTGCTCTCCTTAGTGCACCAAGAGGAAAGGAGATGATAAACTGAGATCCATTCCCAGCGAACTGACCCCCAGTGCTGACTGTGCATCAGGTACCGTGTTAAGGGTGTTCTCCATGCATCTTGTTTACTTAACAACCATAACCCTGAGGAGAGTGTTAAGATCATTCCCTTTCTATAGAGGAAACCAGGACATAGTGGGGACGTGGCTTTCCCAGGATCATATAGCCAGAGTTGGGATTCTGATTCCGTTTTGACAGTTGCCAAAATCCTAGCCAGTTGTTGTTATTGTTAGATGTCACTGAGTTGATGACCACTCATTTGTTGTTGTTGTTATGTACCATCGAGTCGTTTGCGACTCATAGTGACCCTATGCACAACAGCCCTAAACCCTGCTCTATCCTGCGCCAACCGCATTGCCTCTGACACACCCATCCCGATTACGCCAGTCACCGAATCAATCCATCTCAAAGAGGGTCTTCCCCTCCTGTGCTGTCCCTTCACCCTCCCAAACATGATGTCCCTCTCCAAGGACCATAGCAACCCTATAAACAACTGATCTGAACCCTGCCCTATTCTTCACTGTTCTAATGATCCCCAATGTGGCTGATCCCATTGGTACAGTCAGTGGGCCAATCCATCTTACTGACCGTCTTTCTATCTTTCTTTGACACCCTACCTTTCCCATCATAATGTCTCTTTTCCAGGGACTGGTCCCTCTTGACAACATGCCCATAGTATGTGAGACAAATTTCACCATCCCTGTGTCTAAGGAACACTCCGTTTTCACTTGCTCCAAGACAGACTTGTGTGTTCTTTTGACAGTCCGTGAGATATTCGGTACTATTCTCCAGCACCACAATTCAAAGGCATCGATTCTCCTTCTGTCATCCTTATCCATTGTCCAACTTACAGATGCACATGAAGCAACTGAAAAATACCATGGCTTGGCTAAGGCAAGCTTTAGTCTTTAAACTGACATCCTTGTTCGTTAGCACTTTGGAGACGTCCTTGACAGTTGACTTCCCCAGAGCAAGAGGTCTTTAGTTTCCTGACTGCTGTTACTGTGGGTGTTGATTGTGGATCTAAACAAAATTGTTGACAGCTTCAATCTTTTTTCTATCATGATGCTGCCTATTTTTTGTTGTTATTATGTGCCACTGAGTTGCTTGTGGCTCATAGTGACTCTATGCACAATAGCTCTGAACTCTGTCCTTTCCTGAGCCAATCTCACTGTCTATGACATATTTATCTTCATTACCCCTGTTACTCCATCTTATCCAGGATCTTCCCTCTCCTGCACGGTCCTTCCACTCTTCCAAGTATGATGTCTTTATCCAAGGACTGGTCCCTCTTAGCAACACATCCAAAGTATGTCAGGAAGCACTTCAAAATCCTTGCCTCCAAGGAGCAGCCTGGCTTCACCCTCACTAGGACAGACCCGTTAGTTCTCTTGGCAGTCATGATATCTTATCTAGCACCACAACACAGAGGCACAACTCAAAGACATTGATTCTTCCACAGTAAAGACTCTGGAGGGGAAGCAGAATTGTAGATGGCACTGACCCAGCTTTCACACAGCTGAAACCTTTGTTTAGAGCACACTGCATTCCCAATTAACTCCCTCCACTCATTGGCACCAGAAGTACCACTCTGCATACATCTCTAAACATCTTATATCCCTAGAGTGAGAGACGTATAATAAAGTTACATTCTCACCATGACCTTGGCCTTTGCACTCCTTGTAGCCTATAAGACCCAGGGCACCTTGACAAAGCGTTCTCATTCCAAAGGGCCAAAGGATGGTGGTGATGATGAAGAAGATGATGAAGCTGACAACTGCTACCAATGTACCAAGCACTTACTAGGCCTGTCAATTAATCCAGTGGTTCACAGAATGCTGTTCCAGGAACAGCAG
This sequence comes from Elephantulus edwardii, assembly GCF_000299155.1. Classification (NCBI taxonomy): domain Eukaryota; kingdom Metazoa; phylum Chordata; class Mammalia; order Macroscelidea; family Macroscelididae; genus Elephantulus; species Elephantulus edwardii. The sequence continues at coordinate 9,030,444 of NW_006399839.1, read as the reverse complement.
CATCAGCATCCTGGGATTTAGGAGAAGAGCACATGCTTCAGAACTACTGTTCTTAGGGATTTGTTATGAGTGATAGTCAACTAGACAGCACCTAGCAATGACCCATCTGTTTGGGTCCCTTATGTGATTTGAATCCAAAACTCTGGGGATGGAGGCTCTATGTTGTAAGAAGTCCTCTGCTATTCCAATACATATTTAGATTATAATAAATTAAAACTAGTGTTAATTCATCTAAATCTTCCAACTGTCTCACAAGCTAGGTACTATCATCCCCATTTTACAGATGAGGAAACCAAGGCTCAAAGATAGGATCTTACATGTTGAATGTCACACAGCTAGTAAGGGAATAAGCTCTTCCCTCTCTAGTTCCAAATCCTACCTTGGACCTCAAGGCTTAGCCTCCTACTCACCATCTTTGGAACTCCAAAGGTGTAACTGAATTTGAAACACCAGCCCACTCGCTAAAAGGTCTAAATTAGACTTTCTCAGACTCAACACTGTTGGCAATTTTTGCTCAGATGATTGTTTTCTGTGGGGAGGTCTTGCCAGTGCATTAAAGGATATTTAGCAGCATCTCTGGAAAAGTATTCTCAATCCAAAGGGCAAGTAATTGTGATAACATTGATGATGGTAGGATAATGACAATGAAACTGACCATATCTCTAGATGCCAACGACTTGTTTCCCCTGACTTCCTTTATAATAAAAAGAATGGCTCCTTTTATTGATGCAAATATTCTCTGGACAAGGGGGTGAGATCCAGCAGGGACTGCCCCGGGTTGAGAGTTCCTAGTCTCAGTACAGTCCCTGCTCCCATTCAGGACAAAGGGACAAATCCTAGTTCTGTACTTCCATAATTCTCCTCCCATCTCACTGAATTTATTGCATGTAAACTGAAGCTGCATTAAAGTAGAGGAGAATGTTCTAAGGTTAAGATAGACCTGAGTTCCATGCAATATTATTCAAAACGGGTGACCCTGGAGTACATTATGCTGAGTGAAATATCTGAGTCACAAAAGGACAAATACTGCATGGTGCCACTGTTGTAGAATGGGACTGATATCAGGGTTGGCATATGACTGAGAAAAACTGGATAAATTATGTATACTGCATTGAAACAGATGAGGGAGAGAATAATTTAAAAGTAATATATGATAGGGTATTATAGTTATCACAAAAGTCCAGAATTAAGGGTGCATAGTGGAGTGTACCTGGGGTGGTGGGAGGGGTGCGGGGGGATTGTATACCAAAGAAAGAATTTTTCTTTTCCTCTTTCAAAGAGGGGATCAAACTGGGGGAGGGGGCGGGAGGAGGGCTGGGCAGGGAGAAAAGTGCAACAATGAGTGAATGGAAATCCAAAATCTCTGTAAATGTTTAAATGTTCATTAAAATTATCAAAATTTTAAAAAAGAATAAGAATAAAAGAATTGTTGGTGATTGCTAAAAAAAAAAAAAAAAGATAGATAGACCTGACTTCAAATGCTATCTTGTAATAGTATTTTGTCATTTAGTGGGCACTCTATACCCTAGCTTCTCCTCTTGTGAAGGGAGAGCAGATGATGACATGAACACCATCAAGAGTGGTTTAGCTGAGTGGTTATGGCTCAGAGTCTCTCTTTGGCTTCATATCAAGATATGGCAGAGGCTATGATTATCTAAATCTTGAGTGGAGCTGAAAATGCCTCTTCCAAGATGGTGCACGTATGGAGCTGTTGGAAGCATGTCTCAATTCTATGTTTCATGGATAAATGCATTTGAATGTCTTCACAACCTAGAAGCTACTTCCCCCCAGAGCAAATGAGCTAAGACAGAGCAAAAAGGAAGCACCACCATTTGTGTCCCATGATACTTAACTGGAAACAAGTCTCCTCCAAGTTTTAGAAGAGAGAAATTAGACTCCGTTTTTTGAGGTGAGGATTGTGAAAGGATTTATGGATATCTTTTAAAACTATTATATATGGAGAGAGAAAGGAACCTTCATAGTACAACAATGAAGCATTCTGACGTTAACTGAAAGGTTGACTGATCAAATCCACCTAGCGACTCTGCAGCTGAAAGACTTGATGATCTGCTCTTGATAATACTGTGGGACACATCTATTGTGTCGCTTGAGGTCATTATGAATCACCTTCTGGTACTCAACAATAGAAAAGAAGACAGAAAGGAAGCAAGTGAGAGGTTGTGCTGGTAGTCCACAGAGGACAAGCTCCTGGAAAAGAGGGAATACACACAGCATCTAGTCTTGAATTGTCTGTGTGTGACTGGGATAAAAAGTGAGAAGGTGGAATTCAGGATTAACCTCAGGATGGTCATGAAGTTTCCAATTTTGTAGTGATTAGATGGCAGCACCAATCCTTAAGCTGAAGATAATAGATTAAAAGAAGATCAGGATAGTATCTTGAGTGTGTTGGAGAGTATGTGTCATCTATGAGAAGATGTTCAATATGTAGTTTGATATGTGGTTCAGGAACTGAGGTAAGCAGCCCAATTTGGACCTGTGAACTTTGGAGTCTTTAGTATGTAGTGGAAGATGGAAACTATTGGCTTGAATGGAATCCTCCAGGGAGAGTGTTGGTTGATGAGAAGAAGAGGGCTGAGCATAAAAAAATGCAGGCGAGAACTGGAATTTTGCCGTTCAACAGCTGAGAAGAACCTTGGTGGAAAGGAAGCCATGGGGGGGTGAAAATGACCAAAGGTAGCCAAGAAAGAGACTTACTTTAGAGGATAAATAAAAAAGAGGTTCATGGAAAGGTGATATAAAGAGTATAAAGCAGCAAAAGAGGTCAAATCATAGCAGAAGCTTTGCAGTCTCAATTCATTTGAGCTACCTTGGTTTGATCCTTTCCCTGATGTGTTCTTTAGGTTACCACCCACAAAGTAGGACTAAATTACCAGCTCAGGACTTCCATGAAGACTTAGCCCAGTGAATAAGTATGGTAGTATTGGACACATAGTAAATGCTTGACAAATAATAATCTTTCATTTATCTTCCCAGGATAAAAAGAGAACACCCAGCCCACTGCTGTGGTGTGATTACAACTCATGGCAATCCATCTGTTACAAAGTCAAACTATTTTGTAGCATTTTCCTTTCTGTAATCTTTATGGAAATAGACTACCAGGCTGCTTAAACCATCAGTCTTTATGTTAGTTAGGAGTTGATCTCAAATAATTTGTGACACTCAGCAACACAAAGAGTGGGAACTTCATAAATGAGACATAGTCCCCCATGTCTCATGATAGTCACGTCAATAAATGCTTCCATAAAAAGAAGCAGAGGTAGGCACAAAATGACTACTGCAATTAGAAAATAGGAACAAGACATGCTTGGCTGTTCAAGGGGGGAGGAAATGAAGGAGAGAAAGGATATAGAAGGGTAGACAGGAAGAGAGCTCTGGTGTGGCCTAGTGGCAAAAGGCTGTGCTGTAATCCCAAAAGTGTGTGGTTCAAATCCACCAGATGCTCTGCCAGGGAAGGAGGGGAAATCTCCTCCTGAGCCAGTTGGATCTGATTCAGCAGTATACAACAGAAAAGAAAAAGAAGACTAGAGAGGAAATCACTGCATCAGTAGGGATTGGTGGGTGGGTGGGGAGACGGTGTGGAGGAGTGGGTAAGGCACAATGGGGATTTAGTGAGACAGGGTTATGGAAGTCATAGATCAATAATACTATACAAAACACAACATATAGAAAAGATTGTATAAAACAAAATGTACATGAATGGAATCATGTATACGAATCATTGTATAAATGTGAATGGAATGACCATGTTGTTGTTGTTATGTGCCATCGAGTCGTTTCCGACTCATAGCGACCCTATGCACAACAGCTCTAAACCCTGCTCTATTCTGCGCCAACCGTACTGCCTCTGACACACCCATCCCGATTACCCCAGTCACCGAATCAATCCATCTCATAGAGGGTCTTCCCCTCCTGCGCTGTCCCTCCACCCTCCCAAGCATGATGTCCCTCTCCAAGGACCCGTCCCTCCTGGCAACATGTCCAAAGTATGTCAGACGAAGCCCCAGAATCCTTGCCTCCAAGGAGCAGCTTGGTTTAATCCTTTCCAAGATGGATCTGTTTGTTTTCCTGGCAGTCCAGGGTACATTCAGTACCCTTCTCCAGCACCACAGCTCAAAAGCATCCACTCTCCTTCTGTCCTCCCTAGTCATTGTCCAACTCTCTGATGCATAACAAGTGATTGCAAATACCATGACCTGTATCAGGCGCACCTTAGTCTCCAGAGAGACACTGTTGCTCCTGAGTACGTTTGAGAGGTCCCTAACGGCAGACTTTCCCATTGCGATACGCTTTTTGATTTCCTGACTGCTGGTACCAAGAGTGTTAACTGTGGAGCCGAGCAAAGTGAAGCTGTGAACACTCTCAATCTCTTCATCATCCATCCTGACGCTGCCAATTGGTCCAGTGGCGAGAATCTTTGTCTTCTTGACGTTGAGCCTTAGTCCATACTGAAGGCTGCAGTCCTTGACCCTTTGCAGCAAGTGCATGAGGTCCTCCTCAGTTTCAGCAAGCAAGGTTGTGTCATCTGCATAATGGAGATTGTTGATAGATCTTCCACCAATCCTGATGCCACAATTCTCCTCATAGAGCCCAGCCTCTCGGATAATCTGCTCTGCATACATGTTGAAAAGGTATGGAGACAGGATGCATCCCTGGCGTACACCCTTCCCTATTTTGAACCATGCAGTGTTACCCTGCTCTGGTCTGACTACTGCCTCTTGGTCCAAGTATAGGTTTCGTATTAGCACAATTAAATGTTCTGGGATTCCCATTCTTCTCAGAGCCAGCCACAGTTTGTTATGATCCACACAGTCAAATGCCTTTGCATAATCAATGAAACACAGATAGACATTCTTCTGGTATTCCCTGCTTTCAGCCAAGATCCATCTAACATCAGCAACGATATCCCTAGTACCACGACCCCTTCTAAACCCAGCCTGGACTTCCGGCAGTTCTCTGCTGATGTGCTGTTCTAATCGTTTTACAAAATACAATTTTCTAATAGCAGGTTAGACGCAGAGATGCATATATACCACAGAAGGGATGGAGCACAAATGCTATGAGATAGTTAGAAGATTCAGGTGCACTTGATTCAGACCACGATCTTTTCAATCACTGAGAATCACAGCATCTGAGAGCTGGACAATGACTTAGGATGACAAAAGAAAACTTGATGCTTTTGAATTGTGATGTTGAAGCTGAGTACAGAATATCCCACAGATTGCTAAAAGAACAAACAGAGAAGTCTTGGAGAAGGTGCAGCCAGAGTGCTCCTTAGAGGCAAGGGTGATGAAGCTTCGTCTCACATATTTTGGACAAGTTGCTAGGAGAGGTTATTCCTTGGAGAGGGACATCATACTCGGGAAGGTGAAGGAATAGTAAAGGAGAGTAAGACCCTCAAACAAGCGGGTTGACGCGGTCACGGAGCAGTGGGCTCAAGTGTGTCAGACATTGTGAGGATGGCACAGGATAGGACAAGGTTCAGATCTGTTGTTCATATGGTAGCTATGAGTTGTACTCAACTTGACAGCACCTAACAAAAACGAAGAACAGCTAGGACAACATATGAGATGGTCAACACAGACAAGACCTGAAGTGAACTTTTAACTTTCAGAACTATGAGAGAATGTTTGTTTTCTAGAGGAGAGCGAGAGTGAGAGAAAGGGGGAGGAGGGAGGGAGGGAGGGATAGAGAGAGAAAGAAAGGGGGGAGGGAGAGAGAAAAAGGAGATAGAGAGAAAAGAGAGAAAGCAGAGACAGACAGAGGAGAGAGAGTCAGAGAGGAGAGAGACACAGAGAGAGAGAGACAGGCAGAAAGACAGACAGGGGGAAGGAGGCAGAGAGAGAGGGAGAAAGAAAGAAAGAGAAAGCAGAGAGAGACACAGAGAGAGAGGAGAGAGAGAGAGAGGAGGGGGGAGAGAGAGAGAGACACAGAGAGAGAAGAGAGAGAGAAAGAGAGGAGGGAGAGAGAGAGAGAGAGAGGAGGGAGAGACAGAGGGGAGAGAGAGATAAAAGAGGAGAGAGAGACAGAGAGAGAAGAGAGAGACAGATGAGGAGAGGAGAGGAGAGAGAGAAAGCAGAGTATCATCAGTTTAGTGTACATACCCAACCTGTCTTTTACTCTCACGTGTGAAACAGTGTGCTGTAGAATGGGTAGGGTGGGTAGGTGAGATGATGTTTCCTTGCTCAGTTGGGATGTCAAGGACTGACTCCCCTGGTTCAAATCCCACAGCGACTGTCATCTCCGTCATGCCGAGCCAGCTCAGAGCAGACTCCCACGATGACGAGACTGGCACCCGTGCCCTTCGCGCGTGCCCTCCTCTGCAGCTGACATCAAGGTTGGAGTGTCAGGCCTGTCAACCTGCCTTCTCTGCAAGCAGTGAATTCCTGGCAAATGGGGTGTGTGTATATAATTATCAGAGATGTGGATTCTGACATTAAAACAAACTGTCTTGAACCCCCATCATCTCCAACGAATGGAGAGGGAGCTGGGGGCAGAGCTGACGTGTCAGCAATGATTAGAGAAGGCATATAACTCTGCACGCCGGGGAACAGACGGGAAGCAAGTCGAGGAGGAATTTAATAGCGCAGATTATGTTTTTAATTACTTCAGCAAACGAACTGTTCTCATGCTCTGGTGGAATTGTTGGAGAAGCCACCCCCAGTGTTCCCAAGACACCTTTGAGTCACCGTCAGAGAGGGGGCTGGCTGTGGTGAAGCTGGAGAGCTTCCAAGGCGATAAGCCTTGGCTTACAGTTACGTCTTCAACCCAAGGAATCCTCTGCCCCATTCAGCTACAAACTCAACTCCTTGTCATTGGGTCAGAACCAACTCACAACTGACCCTCGGGTGGGTTTTCAAAAGCTGTAAATCACATGAGAAGAGGTAGATTGCCCATCTTTCTCCCTCAGAGCGGCTGGTGGATTCGAATCAACTGGCTTTGGATTGGCAGCAAAACTCCTTACCCATTAGGCCACCAGGGCTCCCTTCTATGAGGCATTAAATATACATCTATTTGGAAGCAGGAGAGGCATCCACTTCCTAAACAACATACTTCTGGAAAATCTATGAACTTTGAGAAAGAATGATAGGTATAGAAAGGCTTCAGGCCTTTTATTCATAGGGTTGCTCTGAGTCGTGCTCAACTTGAAGGCAATCAACAACAATTTTACACACACACACACACACACACACACACACACAGGATGGCAGAAGAAGAATAGATGCCTTTGAGTTGTGGTGCTAGAGAAGAGTCTTGAACACACCATGGACTACCAAGAAAACAAAGAGGTCTGTCTTGGAGAGGGTGAAACCAAGTCTCTCCTTAGAGGCTTCTGAAGCTCCGTCTCACTTACTTTGGGCACATGGCCAGGAGGGATCGATCCTTGGAGAACATAATGCTTGGAAGGGTGAACAGACAGCGCCAGAGAGGGAGACCTTGGATAAGATGGATCGATACAGTTACTGGGGTGATGGGGGTTGGTGTGTCAGAATCAGTGAGACTGGCTCAGGACAGCAAAGAGTTCAGAGCTGCTGTACATGAGGTCGCTATGCATCACAGGGGACTCAACCAATGACATTCTGTGACAGATTTAGAGGCAGGAGACGCTGCCGCTTCCTAAACAACTTGCCTCTGGAAACTCTATGAACTTTGACAAATGTTGATAGTTGTAGAGGATTGTAGAGGGACTTCAGACCTTTTGTTCATAGAGTCACTATGAGTTGTGCTCGACTTGAAGGCAATCAACATCACCACCACCATCACCACCACCACCATCACCACCACACACACACACACACACACACACACACACACACACACACACACACTACAGCAGTATATATGCAATTGCAATTTCCTGCACTGGGTTTTGGTGAAGCCGGCTTTGTCCTCCACAATATTTCTATGGCTTAATATGTAATAAGGCGCGCTGATGGCTTCAAAGTCTTATGTGGACATGGGCGAACATACACACAAAAATGTCTATGGAACAATTAAATAACCCCTGAAGTGTCATGGTCAAGGGCATGGATGCTGGAGGACGTTCAAGTGGATCTGAAGTCTGACTGTACCACATATTAGCTCTGAGCTGTCAGGCAAGACAACTGCCCTTCTCTGTGTCTGTTCCTTCATCTGTAGAGATAGTGAGGGTGTTTAGACCTCACCGTGTGTGAATGACTACCAGGAAGACCTCAGACCCAGGCTGGGAAAAGAAGAGCATCATTAGAATCTCAGCCACCAGGGGAGCTCTGGTGGCCTAGTGGCAAGAAGCTGCACTGCAATCCCAGAGGCACACGGTTCAAATACACCAGATGCTCTGCGGGGAAAGGAGGGACACTCTCCTCCTGTACCAGTCAGATCCGATTTGACGGTACACCCACACACACACACACACACACACACACACACACACACAAAATAATATACTACTACTACTACTAAAAAGAATCTCAGGCACTGTCCATCATCTTACTGGGGAACTTCACACCCAGGGAATTTCTAGGCTGAACCTCTAGAATCACCTAGAAGCTCACAAGATAACAATGCTTCATGAGAGTGGGAGCAGGTGGTATCTTTTCATCTTTCATCCATTCAGTTGAGGGCCTGCTTCTTGCTTCTGATTGAGATGCTGTTGAGTTGATGACTGCTGGTGACCTTGTGCTTAACAGAAGGAAATCATTCTTGGCCTTGCACCACCTTCTGTTATACAATGTTCTGTTGTGGTCCATCAGGTCTCTGTTGGCCAATTTTGAGGAACAGATGCGGGCGTTTCCCCTCGTCTCGCTTAGCCTGGAAGCTGTGCTGAAACCATGGGCTCTGATGTGTTTGAGATAGTGGTGGAATAACAGCCAGCAGCATAGTAACACACAAGCGCCATAGCATGGCAAACTGACAAATGGGTAGTGGTGCTACATGCTTGAAACCAACCCACCCTCACTGCTACTGAATCGACTCTGTCTCATCGCCACCCTGTCTTGTGCTCCCAAGGTTTCTATCTTTCTCGGAGGAGACTATCCATCTTTCTGCCATAGGTGCCTGCTGGATTCGAACTGCCAACCTCCTGGTTAACCACCTAATACATTGCACACAATACCATCAGAGTTCCTTTGCTTCATACCAAGCCCTGGAAATATTATAGGGAACGAGGATGGCCTCATGCCCGAGATCTCATCACCACCAATAACATCAGACCTACTGGTGACATTGAAGTCTCTCAGGCTGACAACACTTATCTTGACAGAGGCAGCAACATCTTTTCTCAATGATAGCTGAGCTTGGCGGAGCTCTGCAAGTCCCCTGGAGTGGGCTGGATGTGGTGGAGTTGTCAGAAACAGGATGGAAAGAAGCGGGTCAGGTGGAAATGGGTGATTTGGCTTGGAAAGGAGGTGAGAGCTTCCAGAGGCAATCGGCAAGTGTTGGAAGGGAGAGCAGGAGGAAAGCTTGGAGAGGACGGGAGGCAGTGATGGTGCCAAGGCTGGTCAGGGTGGAGAAGAAGCATCGTGTGTAGTGACTGGCTGATGTAGGAGTGTTGAAGAGGCCGTGTGCACGGGCGCGTGTGTGTATGTGGTATGTGCATACATACACGTGTGTACATGATGTGTGAGTGTGAGAGCGTGTTCATGTGAATGTGGCATGGGTGTTTTCTAGGCATGCATGGTGTGTGTGTGTGCACCTGTGTGTATGTGAATGTGAGTGAGCATTGTTGGGGGGGTGGGTGTGTTCACCAGTTGATTGGCTTCAACTACATGTGTGGGCATGGCTGTACATACACACACGCTCCACATGGCTCATTGCCAATGCCCATTACCAACTCTCCTTTGGATAGCTAGGGAGATGCCTGTGGATCTCAACCCAGAGACCCTGGGGACATCCCTCAAGCAGAAAATAAAGAACAAGGATGTGTTTGGCTTATAGTTCAAAGTAGTGATATTTAGAAAGCATTTACTATGTCCCGGATGCTAGAGATGTGATCTTCACACTTCTCCTGTTGACCCCTCTGCACACTTCCCAGGTGGCCCAAGGCTTGGCTGGGAAAGGCCTTGGCCTGCCTCGTATTTATTCACCCCAACCCACTCTCCACGAGATGAGGCCTAAAGTTTAAAACCAAGATTCACTAGAACCAAGAGAAGGGCATTTTTCTTTTCTTTAACAAGTTTTATCATAGTTTGCTTACAAAGTTAGTATACATTGTGTTTCAGACTCTCCTTCATTCACATCGTGTTTCATGCAATCATTCCCATGCATTATGTTTTATAAAATTTATCACCATTGGACAGTGCCCATCAGTACCCTGTCTTTTCAGATCCCCACCCGAGCCTTCCCACTTCCTTCATCTCCTCCTTCCAACCACCAAATTGTGCTTGTGGTTTCGCCCCTACCCATCCTTACCTGTCTGCTCCCATCCCTTCCCTTCTTGGGTCCCCATACGTGTTTTACTAGTTATCCTTCTATTTTTATAATAATGGTCTCATGCACTATATGTCTTTATAAGCCTGAGTTAGTTTACTCAGCATAATACTCTCCAGTCTCTCTCAATTTATGTGGTATTTTTCATTCAGTGCTCCTGAGTGCTGCATAGTATTCCATTGTGTAAATGTACCACAATTTCTCAGTTCATTCCATTTTGGTTGGGCATTTGGGCTGTTGCCATGTTCTTGTGATGGTGAATAACACGGCTATGAATATCACTGTACAGATCTCCATTTATGTCTCAATTCTAATTTCCTTAGGATATGTTCCTAGTAGTGAGATAGTTGAGTCATAAGGGATTTCTATGTTCAGCTTTTTGAGAAAATGCCAAACTGCCTTCCAGTGTGATTGTACCATTTTACAATCCCACCAGCAGTGTATGAGAGTTCCTATCTCCCTACATCCTCTCCAACATCTATTGCTTGCTGCCCTCCTAAACTTTGCCACTGCTACTGGGGTGAGATTGTATCTCATTGTGGTTTTCATTTGCATCTCTCTTATTGCCAGTGGTGTTGAGCTTTTCTTCATGTGTCTGTTGGCCATCTGAATGTCTTCCTCTGTGAAAAGTCTTTTCACGTCTTTTGCCCATTTTTTAAGAACCTCCAGCCTACTTGAGACTTAAGTGTCTTCTCAGTTAACACATACAGAGTCCATTCTCAAGCCAATGCAGAAGATTCAGACTCATGACCACAGTTAGGAAGAGAAAGATGGGTCTGCAGCCAGGTGAGCTGAGACACTATCCTCTTGAGTCACTCAAAGCGTTCATCCCACTGCATCATTGCATAGCCTTTAAGAGTGAGTAACCCTGATGCCAGACCCATTTTACAGATTAGGACACTAAAGCTTGGGAAGGTGAGTTCATCTGACCATGGTTACACATGTTGTTCTTGTTGTTGTTAAATGTTGTTAAGCCATACACGGCTCACAGCAACCCTATGAATGAAAGACCTAAACACTTGTATAACGTTGGTAATTTCTCCATGTTCATAGTTTCCAGAAGCAAGTCATTTCGGAAGTGGATGCCACTCCCACTTCCAAGCTTGTTTTACTCGGAAGTTCCACCAAATGCTGTCCACCATGGGTAACCATTATCGATGGTTACACATGTTTGTTGTTGTTGTTATGTGCCGTCGAGTCGCTTGCGACTCATAGCGACCCTATGTACAACAGCCCTAAACTCCGCTCTGTCCTGTGCCAATCGCACTGTCTCTGACACTCCCATCCCAATTATCCCAGTCACTGAATCAATCCACCTCATAGAGGGCCTTCCTCTCCTGCGCTGTCCCTCCACCCTCCCAAGCATGATGTCCCTCTCCAAGGACTGGTCTCTCCTCACCACATGTCCAAAGTATGTTAGACGGAGCCTCAGAATCCTTGCCTCCAAGGAGCCACCCGGTTTAACCCTTTCCAGGACAAATCTGTTTGTTTTCCTAGCAGTCCATGGTATTCTCAATACTCTTCTCCAGCACCACAGCTCAAAGGCATCAATTCTCCTTCTATCCTCCTTGGTCATTGTCCAACTCTCTGGTGCATAACAAGTGATTGCGAAGACCATAGCCTGTATCAGCCGCACCTTAGTCTCCAGAGAGACACCATTGCTCTTCAGTACTTTGGAGAGGTCCCTAACAGCAGACTTTCCCATGGCAATGTGCCTTTTAATTTCCTGGCTGCTGGTGCCAAGACTGTTGACTATGGAGCCAAGCAAACTAAAGCTGTGTACAATCTCAGTCTCTTCACCATCCATCCTGATGCGGCCAATTGGTCCAGTGGTGAGAATCTTTGTCTTCTTGACATTGAGCCTCAATCCATATTGTAGGCTGCAGTCCTTGACACTCTGCAGCAGGCGCTTCAGGTCCTCTTCAGTTTCAGCATCTGACATCTGACTAGGCATGGTTACACATAGTAGATGGTAAATGCTGGACATGGGCTCAGGATTTCTGAATCCACAATCCCTGATTTTCTCTAATACACTCAACAATACAAACTTGAGATTGGTTAAATTCAAGTAGAAATTGTTATGTGCCGTCAAGTGGAGTATGACTCTTAGGAATGCTGCGAACGATACATTTGGACTCTGTCCTAACCTGTACCATCCTCATCGTCTCTGACACACTTGAGCCCACTGTTGCCGTCACTGCCAATCCGTCTTGTTGAGGGTCTTCCTCTCTTTCACTGACCCTCCATTTTTCCTAGCATGATGCTCCTTTCTGAGGAACAGCCTCTTGTAGCAACATGCACAAAGCCTGTGTAATGAGTCTTGGTCATCCTTGCCCCTAAGGAACACTCTCACTGCATCTTCTCCAAGACGTATCTGTTTGTTCTCTTGGCAGTCAGTGAGATACTCAGTGCTTGGAGACTAAGGTGCACCGAATTCAGGCCATGCTCTTTTCAATTACTTGCTATGCATCTGGGAGCTGGAAAATGAACGATGACAGAAGAACAAATACCTTTGAATTGTGATGTTGGAGAAGTAGGGATAGAGTCTTCTAATAGTGTCCCAAAGAGGAAGAAACAAACAAACAAAAAAATCACCATGGCTCTTGTCTCTGTGGCTTCTTGCTGTCTATGCATGGCGGTCAGCATGTGCAAGTAATCACAAGTTTTTGGGGTTATTTACTTTTTAGGTTTTGTGTTTGATGTGCAGTACTGCTTCCCCCCACCCTCCCAGAAGCGAGGTTCTTGAGGCCTGGCCTAGGGTTTAAGGCAGGTGGTGGCTTAAAGCCCCGAAGGGGGAGGGGAGGAGGATGACTCCACTCTGGTCTCTGTGGCTTCTTGCTGCCTGTGCATGGCGGTCCGCGTGTACAAGTAATCATTTCCTGATTAAAACAAGCTTGGAAGCAGAAGTGGCATCCACTTCCGTAATAGCTTGTCTCCAGAAACTCTATGAACAATGCTCAGGTCTTTCATTCAGAGGGTCACTATGAGTTTTCTACAACTCCACGGCACCTAACAACAATAACAACGACAATATAAAGAGAGATATATTGGCCTAGTGGACAGAAAGTTATGCTACCAAGCCCAAGGTGGGTGACTTAATCTGCAGCCCTCAGGCCAGGTTCAAATTGTTTCTTTGTCAAACATCCATCTAGGTGGTATAGCACTGGTCTGTCATTGCTTCACGAATTTGCGCGTCATCCTTGCGCAGGGGCCATGCTAATCTTCTCTGTATCGTTCCAATTTTAGTATATGTGCTGCCGAAGCGAGCACAGGTCTGTCATTGCTGTACAGAGGTAACTCGTGGTTGCTGTGATGCTAAACACAGTGACCCTGATGTGCCAAATGCGATAATGGTCACCCATGGTGGACGGTGTTTGGTGGAGCTCCCCGATTAAAACAAGCTTGGAAGCAGGAGCAACATCCACTTCCGAAATGGCTTGCCTCCGGAAATCCTATGAACAGTGTTCAGGTCTTTCATTCATAGGGTCACTATGAGTTGTCTACGACTCGATGGCACCTAACAACAACAACAACAACAATGGCACTGTGATGGACAAGAATGTGGCGCTGGGCTTCAAAGTTTGGGTAGAAATATGGTGAGAAAGGAATGGCTGTCAAGGAAGGAAATGTCATGCAGGAAGTTGGGGCACTGTGACTAATTAGATAAAATGAGGAATTCAATGTGAATGGAGATGGGGGTGCGTGGAGAGAGGGAGGCAGGAGCCACGTCCAGAAGGGCCAGTTATGAAGGTCTTGCATGTTGTATCAGAGTGTTTGCCACTTAACCTTGAAGACACTTAAATCCACTACGAATCTATGGCCAGCAGTGATGGGTGAGGTTGGTTTGCTGTTAAGAATCTATGCAAAGAAACTGAGCTGGTATTTCAGATCTCAGTTCTATCTCCGAGTTGCTGTCCTTGGGATGTTATATAAATTCTCCAAATTTTGCTTTCTTCATCTGAGAAATGTGAGCGATGGTAAAAAACACATACCTCAGAGGTATGAACAGGAGTACACAGTATAACCGTGACAAATGTCCATCTTGGTGTCTGGCACAAGATAAGTGTTCGATTATTATAGCGTTTATGGTCATTGTCATTGTTATGGAAGGACTCTTGTCTGGAGACAGCCTTCAGGTGGCCTGGAGCACGGCTGCAGCACAAGTTCAAGATTGAGTATAAAAGACAAGGCTGCAGCTGTAGGGGCCAAATGAGGAGAGTGAATTTAAGAGAGAACAACAGGTGAGCATGGTTTAAATAGAAGACCGAATAAATTAACACATATGGGAGAGTTTTACAAACTGAAGAAGCCCAGGTGGTGCTCCTAATCCTTTAAGGACATCCTTTAAGTCACAATTGACGTGACAGCAATGGATTTGGTCTTTGGAGTTTGGGTAAACTGTATACATTTGGGTCTGGTTACAATTAGGGCAGTTTTCATCTGCTTTATTTTTGAGGCCCGTCAGCCTTGGATCTCTGGAGAGGAGATGCCATTTAATTCTTCTAGTTCAAATATTTAACAAACACAACACTGAGGAAACTCAGCTTTTGCCTATTTAGCATGCACATGGTATTTTGAGCTGCTTTCACTCCAGAGGTTAACCAGCAGCCCCAGCAGCGCTCTGTATGTCTGTAATGGGGCAGTGTGGCCATGCCATGGTCAAGAACACGGTACCTGGAGCCCGACTGTCTGGCTTCTAATACTAGTTCTACCAACATGTGACCTTAGGCAAAGTACTCAACCTTTTTATGTTTTCACAGGTGAAACGAAAATAATAGGGAGATTATGGGGCTTTTGGACGATTCAAAGTACAAGGAGGACCAGGTTGGCATGTGAGTGTACACACCGTCCAATCATCAGCATCACCACTACTATTAGTATCATCATCATCGTCATCATATCTATCACTGTCAAGTTCATCATCATTACCATCATAATCATCACCACCACCATCACCACTGCCACTGTTACACCACCACTGTCATCATCATCACCATCACCACTACCACCACCGCTGTCATCACCATCACCACCACCACCACCATTGTCATCATCAC
>NW_006399839.1:9001993-9013474 GCF_000299155.1 Elephantulus edwardii | reverse complement strand
ACCACCACCATTGTCATCATCACTATCACCACCACCACCACCACTGTCATCACTCATCACCACCACCATCACCACCACCACTGTCATCACCCATCACCACCACCACCACCACTGTCATCATCATCACCACCACCACCACCACTGTCATCACCCATCACCACTACCACCACCATTGTCATCATCACTATCACCACCATCAGCACCACTGTCATCACCCATCACCACTACCACCACCACCACTGTCATCACCATCACCACTACCACCACCACTGTCATCACCCATCACCACTACCACCACCATTGTCATCATCACTATCACCACCACCACCACCACTGTCATCACCCATCACCACCACCACCACCACCACTGTCATCACCATCACCACTACCACCACCACCACTGTCATCATCACTATCACCACCATCAGCACCACTGCTATCATCATCACCTCTATGATTGTCATCATCACCATTACCAGCACCCACCACCACCACTACCCCCTGTCATCACCACCACCATGGACACCATCCACTGTCATTACATCATCATTACTATCATGGTTATGATGATCATCACCACCACCACCACCAACATTGTCATCAACATCATTGCCACTACCACCACCTCTACCACTACACCCACCACCACTGTCGTGATCATCACCACCACTGCCATG
Organism: Elephantulus edwardii; assembly: GCF_000299155.1. Classification (NCBI taxonomy): domain Eukaryota; kingdom Metazoa; phylum Chordata; class Mammalia; order Macroscelidea; family Macroscelididae; genus Elephantulus; species Elephantulus edwardii. The sequence goes on along the minus strand of NW_006399839.1, from coordinate 9,012,797 downwards.
GACACCATCCACTGCTATCACTGTCATCACCATCATCATTACTATCATGGCTATAAACATCATCATCACCACCAACATCATCACCACCACCACCACCACTGTCATCACCCATCACCACCACCACCAGGATCACTATTGTCATCATCAGCATCATCTGCTATTGTTACTATCACCATCATCACCACCATTGGAAGCACCAGCACTATCACTATTGTTATCATCACCACCACCACTGTCATCATCATCACCGTCATCACTACCACCTCTACAGCCACTATTATTATCATTGTCATTATGTCACTCTCGCCTCTGTCACCACAACCATCACCAGCAGCAGCATCACCACCACCATCACTATTGGCATCACCACCATCACCATCACCACCACTATTGTCACCATCACCACCACTATTGTCACCATCACCACCACTATTGTCATCACCACTACCACTACCACCACCATTGTCATCACCACCACCACGGCTATTACCATTCTCACCATCATCACCATCACCACAGCTATTGTCATCATCATTATCAACACCATAATCATCATCACCGCCACTTTTATCCTCATCACCACCACCTTAATCACCACAACCACAATCATCATTGTCCAGTTATCCATACTGTCTATCCTTCAGGCATGTTCCTTCACATCAACTGGCCTGAGGCTAGAATGATTGAGAGGCAGGTCCAAATTCTTAGCTGCTAAGGGTGGAGAGGCTGAGACTCACACAGCATGTCTGCATACCCGTTCAGCAGTAAGGCACCAAGAATAAAACCACAACTTATTCACCTCCATATCTACCGTTCCTGGCCCCCAGTACCATGCCAAGTTACCATGTGCTAGGTAAATGAATTTAAATGACTGAATATACCATTTTAAGCCTGAACTCAGTGGGTATCAAAGTGTAGTCCAAGGACTCTTGGGAGGGTTCCCCCAAGACTATCTCGGAGAGTCCGTAAGTCTTCAGTATGAAGCCAGCTTTTCTTCACAGATTTCCACTATGACACTAGACCGAGTGCAGAAAGAGATAACAGAGTCCAGACTTTTCTCAAAGAGACTTTGCAAAGTTACAAAGCTGTGTCAAGTTCTTTGTAATTATTGTGAGGCAAATACAACTATTTTTCGCTGCTCTTGTTTTTGCTATGTACTGCTGAGTTGGAATTGACTCATAGCTGACCCTCTGTGGGTTTTTAGAAGCTGTAAATTGTGTGAGAAGAGATTGCCCATCCTTTTCCCGAGCAGTAATTGGTGGATTTGAACTACGTGCCTTTGGGATTGCAGCACAGCTTCTTGCCATTAGGCCATTAGAGCTCCCCTTTTCACTAGATAGTGGTGGTATTTGTACTAAGGTGTAATGATTTCATTGTTGTTACGTGTAAATGAATAAATGCATGTTTTCAGAATGTTTCCATTTTCATTTCCAAGATGGTAAAATTTATGGCTACAGGGCACACGAACAAAAACACTTTGTGATGTTCAGTCAGTTACTGTGAGATACGTTCTTTGGTGAGTCCCTTATTTTAGAGTTGACCCCTGGGAAGTTAAGAACCTCACTCAAGGAACTCCTCAACAGGTGACTGGTGTTAGGTGCTGCTGTCTGAATTCTGACTAAGGTGGGGGGGTCCCACGTATGAAGATGACAATGTTGCTGCAGTTGGGCAGACCTCTACAAGGATTTGAACAGCTAACCTTCTAGTGACTAGTAGCTGAGTTGTTGCTTATCTGTTTGTACCACTCAGGGAATTCCCATCACTTTTAAGAATGTAAAGTCCTGAGACCAATACACTTAAGAAACAAGGAGGAGCTTGATTGATTTCCTTGGTCAATTCTCATTTCAATTCATTCTGTTCAATTGGAATTGACTCCTAGCCGACCTTCCATTGTGTTTCCTAGGCTGTAAATTGCATGCAAGGAAACTTCCCATTGTTCTCCTGAGGAGCTGCTGCTAGTGGATTCGAACCACCAGAGACTCAGCCTTTGGGTTAGCAGTACTATTCCCTATGGACTAGAACACCAGAATTCCGGGTTAGTGGGTAAGTTGTTGTTGTGTCCCGTTGAGGTGGAATCAATTCATATCTGGTGTTCCAGGGGGATTTCAAAGGCCTTTCTCCCGTGGAGCAACTAGTGGATTTGAACCATGTTCCTTTGGATTGCAACTCCTAGCCACTGAGCCACCAGAGCCCCCTAGCAGGCAAATAAACTCTCTGGATTTCTTGAGGACATGGAATCAGACCCAGGACTAAGTTTGCAGTGAGTATCTGGCCACCACTGTGTCTTGTGGACCTGGCCTAACTGGGCTTCCACACACACAGCCGACTGGGCCAGCTGGAAGAGAAGAGGAGTCTCACGTTCCTCCGGCAATGACTCCGGACCTGTTGTGGTTGACTGCCCTCCTAAACCACAGGCTAAATCTAGCAATCCAGACACCATTTTATGGACCATTAATTTCCTCTGTTGCCAGACCCAAGTGCTTGGCTCTGCTCCATGTGGTTATCTGCTGTGGGAATTGCTTTATGGCCTCTTTACTTTGTCTCTAAAGAGCACCATCCTGCTTCTGAAAGCAGCCTGAATCCAGGGTCCCCTGGAGAGCACTTACACAGAATTGGCAGCACCCTAGTTGAGAGGGGGCTGGAATGTACTAGGTGCAGAGCTCAGCATCGAGATATCTTAATTGCATGTGGTTAAGAACACAGCAATGTTGGGCATGTGTGCTGTGTGAGAGCTGTGTGATCCTTGGGTAAGCCACCGTGCCTCTCTGAGCCTCCGTGTTCTGCACTTGATCCCTGAGCATAATTTCTTCATCCACCTTCTACAGTTGTAGGGGTGATGTCATGAGAATATCTCCAGATGTTTGGTGTACACAGGATCAGGTGCAGCTGTTGTTGGCTCCAGTTGTATCAATCCCAACCCTTGGAGGTCTCCTGTGTGCCAGTGTAGAACTGTCCTCTGCAGAGTTTTCTGGTCTGCCACTTGTATGGAAGTAGACTCCCAAGCTTTTCTTGCACCATACCCTTGAGTGAATTTGAACTGCCAACCTTCAAGTTATCAACAGTAAGATGCTCCTTATTGTTACTTGCGATCTTAATAATGCTCCCCCAAACAAGGGATAATTGGAAAGGAACTTGAGGAGCAGAGTCATAGAATCAGTGTCTATCACACGGATTGAGTTATGTCTCCACAGAATATATGTATAGAACAGGAGCGCTCTGGTGGTGTAGCCCATAAGAAGTTGTACGACTAATCCAAAGACAAGGTTTTCTGGTGGTTCGAATCCACCAGTGACTCTGAGGGAGAAAGATGGACAGGTTCCCCCTGTGATATTTACAGATTTGGAAACTCAGTGGAGGGTCAGCTGTGACTCATCCTGACTCAAAGGTAATGAGAGATGGAAAGTTGAATTGAAGGATATGATGTGAAACTATGCAATGATCCCCTATGATACAATAAACCAAGTAGTTGTAAAAGAATGAAAGGTTGAATACAACACTATTTCATCTCATCCCATCCCTAAACCCAGGTAAGGGAAATATCCCTAGAGTGTGGTCTTTTCTTTTACTAGATATAGATGATATCTGGTGTTCTAGCGGTAAGAAGCACCAATGCAATCCACCAGCTGCTTCATGAGAGAAGGATGGGCAGTCTCCTCCAGGGCAATTTACTGACTCTGAAAACTCACTGGAGGGTCAGCTATGGGTCAGTTCCAACTCTATGGCTCTCAACAGTGACAACAACAACAGATATGGAAGGAAAGGAAAGTGAACTCAAAGGAGGAGGCCTCAGCACCACCAAGAAAGAGTTGACTGGAGCGGAGCGTGTCCTTTTGGACCCAGGTTCCTGCTTGAGGAAGCTCCTTGAAACCAAGGAAGTTCAGGACACAAGGAGAGCTCCAGGGACTGATGAACAACTGGATGTTGAAGGAAACACAGGCTTTCATCCACAATTGACAGAGAGAGTGGGCCTTCCTCTAAAACTGGATCCTCAATTTGGGCTTCTGTTGCTATTCTTATGTACCAACAAGTCCTAGCTGATTCATAGCTGAATCCTCGAGCAGGTTATCAGAGGCTGCCAATGGCACTAGAGGAGATTGATTGCCCATCTTTACCCCGTGGAGCAACCGATGGATTCAAACCTCCTGCCTTTGGGTTGGCAGCACAACTCCCTACCCACTAGGCCACCAGAGCTGCCCTCTTTTGGATTTCTAGTCTCCTGAATTGTAAGAGATGACATTCCTGTTAAAGTCATCCACATGCGGTATCCCTGTTAAAACAGCACTTGAGCAATAAGACAAATGTCTGGACTACACAGTCACGAACTGGCATTTGAATCCAGTTCTACATGAATGGTAAGCCCATTGCACTTCCCTTGAGAGGTTGTGATTGTCTCTGAGTGTGAGCTGGGGATGGGGTGGGAGAAACCCTTACGCTGAGAGCAATAGTGATCGCATTTTTTTTCTCTTTTCACCCAGAAGAGCATTGCAAAGATTTGCTAGGAGTCCAAAGAACAAAGACAGGAACCATGGGTTTGGGTAATCATTCCGTCCACATTTCCTCTTGTGTTCCCCGACTCTGAGTGGCCAGAGGGCCTTTGCAGAGAGCCTTTCTGGATTGAACAAAAGTCTTGCCGCACGCTGCTTTAAAAGAATCCAAAGGTATTTCAAACAGTGATTTTTTTTTTCCTCCCCTGAAGGATATCAATTGTTGAGGACAAGGGTTTAAATTAAAAACCAAGAAGAAAAGGAAGAAACAGGGTTTTAATTTGCGTGAATATTATAAGCACTAGGTGCGGCGTGAATGCAGCAGGAGGAGTGTGGAGCCCAGGGGAGGAGATGGGATGAGCACTCCTAAACCAAGCTGCGGAATTAAGGGCGCAGGGCAGAGCCCCAATTATAGAAGCGAATGAGGGAACAAAGAGACAGGAGAACTTACCCTGAAAACGAGGAAACTAGTGGGGCCCATCTTTTGGATCAAGGGCTTTTATCCACTTGGAGACAGAGAGCTTCTTTTATCTCTGTTAGTGCTTAGGGGTGGGAGGTGGGGGAAAAATTGTCAGAGAAGGGATGTGTGTGTGTGTGTGTGTGTGTGTGTGTGTGTGTGTGAGAGAGAGAGAGAGAGAGAGAGAGAGAGAGAGAGAGAGGTAGTTATTATTGACAGGTTCAATCCAGTTGACTGCACTCACAGCCTCACTGAGAACAATATTGAACTTAGCCCTATCCTGTGCCATCCTCAAGATCTCTGCCTGGGTCAAGTCCATTGTTATAGTCACTGTGTCAGTCCATCTTGTTGAAGATCTACCTCTATTTCTCTGATCGTCCATCTTCACCAGGATGATGTTTTTTCCCAAGGACTGGCCCCTTCTGACAACATGTTCCAAAGTATATGAGATGAAGTTTCACCATCCTTTCCTCCAAAGAGCACTTTGGCTGCACTTTCTCCAAGACATATTTGTTTGGTTTTTTGGCTGTCCATGGGATGTTCAGCGCTCTTCTCCAACACCACACTTCTATTGACATGGATTCTTTTCTGTCATCCTTATTCATTGTCCAGCTCTCAGATGCATTGCAAGTGATCAGAAAGACCATGTCCTGAAGCAGATGCACCTTAGTCCTCAAGCTGACATCATTACTCCTCAATAATTTGGAGAGGTCCCTAACTGCAGACTTTCCTAGTGAAGCTCGTCTTCTGAATTTCCTGACTGCTAGTATCAAGGGTGTTCATTGTGGATCTGAGTAAATGAAGTTGTCAACAATTTCAATCTTTTCTCCATCTATTGTGATGCTGTCTGTTGGTCCAGTTGTTGAGGGAGAGAGGGGGGAAAGGGAGAAGAGAAAAGAAGAAGAGGGGAGGGGAAGAGACAGGAGGGAAAGAGAAGAGAGGGTGAGGGTGAGGGAGATGGAGGAGGCAGAGCTGAGACACTGAGGCAGAAATACATTGAAAGAAGGAAATGGAGATGGAGAAACACACAAACACTCTTTTTCTCTCTGAGAGAGAGAGAGAGAGATACAGAAAGAGAGAGAGAGAGAGAGAAGGAAGAAGAAGAAGGAGAAGGAGAAGGAGAGGAGAGAGAGAGAAAGATAGAGAGAGAGAGAGAGAGAGAACACACGTTGAGAAGAGAGGCAGAGAGAGGACCAGCGAGCAAGCCAGAGAACAGTAGAGACACAGTCTGATAGAGATCAGCGAGGAGATGTCTAGGTGACAGTCCTAGTAGAAGGGTCTTGAAACATTCTGTCTGTTCTGAGGTCCTTGGGGTAAGGCATCCACCCTACCTGGCCATCCTGTCTGTACCTGTGGACTGGACTCAGGCCTGGGAAGGGAATAGATGCCCCCTCCCTGTAGAGTCGGAACCAACCTGTAGTTGACCCTCCAGCAGGTTTTCAGGGGCAGTTAATTACACAAGAGGACATTGTTCATTCATCCTGCAGAGCAGCTGATGGATTTGAACCTCATGCCTTCGGGATTGCAGTGCAGATTCTTATCACTAGGTCTGGATGACAGCTTAGGAGATCTAAGTGCAGACCCAGCTCTGCTAGGACGCGCAGTGCAATCGTGGGTGAACTCACCCAATCTCTCTGGACCTCATTTGTCCTCCCTGTAAAATGGTAACCTGTCCTTCCTACATCACGGGGTTGGTGTGAGACTTTCTTGAGACCGTGGTTTTTCAGAGAGGGCTCCAAAAGGAAGAACACAGTCACCAAGAGTCAAGGGACATATTATTGCCTGTGACGTGAGGCGAATCGTGTTCTACTCCCTAAACTATCCTCTCAGAAACAGGAATAAAAATATCCATTGTGCTTGTAGGTGGAGGGAGAGGAGAATGTTGGGAGGATTCATCTCTTGTTTTATTACTCTTTTTTTTTTAATTTTTTTTTGTTGTTTTATTACTCTTACAACAGCGTGTACAGCTCAATGAGGAGGAGAACAGTAAGGATAATGTAATAAATGTTGTTGTTAACTGTCGAGTCAGAACTGACCCATAGTTGACCCTCCTGGCAGTTAATCACATGGGAGGAGATAATTGTACTAAAAAGTCATCAACTAGGAAAATATATGGACAAAGGAGTCTTAATGGGCATTGTTTTCCTCTCCACCTGTGTTCTAGGCTTTTCTCCATGGTCATTCCTTCCAGGATTGGTCCATGGATGGGACTCTTCACTTTCTCTCATGTCCTTGGTCATCTTTCCTCCATGGCCTCCTCTTTGGTTAAGCTGGACTCTGACAGACAATGGCTCACAACATTTCACATCTTGTTTTCCACATCTGTTCTCTTCCCCACGTGGTTCAGAAACAAAACTGGGGAGTTTCCCCTCAAAGCAGGAACCACCACCATCATCAGCCCAGCCCCAATTATCTTTCCCCTCAAGGCTGTGGGAAGAAGCTTGAAAATTGCTAACTAAATTCAAGGACTTGGCAGGAAGTGGATCCCTCTGGGTATCTCCTCCCTCATGGCTGGAATTGGCAAGGAACAGAAAACACAATTGCTTCAGGACTTAGAACCTTCTAGATTGAACCGCTAAATGACATTGGGTAAATATGCTCACCTCAGGGCAGTCTTTTTTTTTCTATATTTTATTAATTTTTTTTTTATGACTACAATCCTCCCACCAACGCTGGGGGCAGGTCACTGACACTCCAGTTAGACCAGTGGAAGTGGGGAACTTCAAGGTGACATGGAACATGGAGTTGGGGTGGGGCTCTGAGGGACAGAGAGGTGTCTGCTGGAGTTCCACCCATGTTGCAGGCTTCTTATAAGTCTGAGTTGACAGGGGCTCAGTTTTCCCAACTACAAAGTGAAGAAAACTGTGAGTACTTTGTTGTGTGAGCCACACAGAGCATATGAAGAAACACCTCCCATTGTATGGGATGTTGTTATTGTATGGGTATGTTGTTAGGTGCGTATGACTCATAGCGACCCTGAGAACAGCCAACCCAAACCCTGCCCTAACCTGTTCCATCCTCATCAATTCCAAAACACTCAAGCCCATTGCTGAAGTTACCATGCCTCATTGGAGGTCTTCCTCTCCTTCACGGACCCCTAATCCTTCCGACTATGATATGATAGCTTTATCGTCTATCTATAACATCTCTATCATCCTTGGAAAGGTGGGGGGAGGGGGAAGGAGAGAAAGACCTTCAGCCAGGTGGATTGACATAGTGATGGCAGCAGGGGCTTGAGTGTCAGAGACAGGCAGGATGACACAGGATAGGACAGGGTTCCCGTCTGTTGTTCACAGGATCGCTATTAGGTCTTACCTGACTTGATGGCACGTAGCAGGTGCCCCTAAGAAGACTCCGTGGGGCAGTTTCTGCTCTGTCCTATCATATTGCTAAGGGTCCATCGGTCACAGTGAGTGAGCTGAGATTTGGCCTAGATGTTAACACTAGTGGTGGATGTCTGGGTCCTGTGGTGGAATGTCAAGAGCCATCTGAGAGTGGAGGTGCTGGTAGACCCTGCCATGTTTATGGTCCTCTCCACAACGTGCATTTCCCAGAAGAGGAGAAGAGTACTGCTCACAGGAAGTGACCATGTTCACATCTTCCTGTTCTGGTGTTTGTTTGTTGGTTTCTGTTTTATGTGAGTTTTTTTGTGTGTGTTTTTTCAGGCAGGGATCCTTCTCAGGCCAGCGTGGCTCTGGGCTAGGGGAACAGCCCACCAAGTCCCTCCCACTCTTTCACCCCTCCTCGCTGTGGGCTTCTTCCCAGCCTCCGAGCCCCGAGCCCCGTAATGAATGCAAAGCCGATGCCACGCTGTTATATTTGCTTCTGCTTTCTGCAGGAGGAAAGGCAGCGCTGTGCACTTTATTTGAATTCCTCGACCTTTGCAAGCACACGCCTGCTTCTTCTTTTGCTCTGTTGCCAAGGAAAATGTGAACGGCCACGTGATACAAGAGGCAAATATGAAGTCCGGGCAGTTTCCCTTGGCTCTGGCTCGGGGGAAGCGCGTGCGAGGGGCCACAGTGTTTGCAAAGTGCTCAACTGAGGGTGTGGGCTCGGAGAACACACAGCTTTCTCACCTCAAAAATAGAGAGGATGAAGTGCCTTCCAAAAACCGAAGGAGGGACGGAACTGAGACTTCTGGCCCAAGTGCTGCACACACAGTAGACACTCGAGAGTGGGGTATCAGGTTCAGGGGCAGAAATGTCACCTCCCATGGATTCAGGTCTCAGCAAACGCACCTCATGCCCAGCCACCAATATCACTAACCAGGTTTCAATAGAGCTTCCAGGCTAAGACAGCCTGGGCAGACAGGCTGAGTTTTCTCCTTCCGAAAGTTAACAATTGATAATCTTTTGGGGCGTGGATCTGACCTGTAGCTGATGGAGGGGAAGACACAGGACTGGGTAGTAGTAGTCTGTTTCCTTGGGCATGGGGTGGCCATGAACTGAGCCCACCAGAGACAGCTAACTAAATTATTGATTACCTTCAGTGGAAATATCATGTATGTGTGGAGTTGGCAATTCATGGTCCTTGGGCCCCAAGTCTGGCCCAAGTCTTGTTTCTGTCAATAAAGTTTTATTAAAACACATGTGTTGTTGCTGTTGTTGTCATTGCTGTGTGCCCTTCAGTCAGAACAATCTATAGCTGACCCTCTAGTGGGTTTTCAGAGACAGTAAATATACAGGAGATTGCCCATCCTTCTCCAGCAAAAGCTGTTGGTGGATTTGAACCATGTGCCTTTGGGATTGCAGTGCAGCTTCTGTCACTGTTTGTTGTTGTGTACGGTATAGTCAGAACCCAACCATAGCTGACCCTCTGGCAGGTTTTCAGAGGCAGTTAGTCCCACAGGAGAAGATTGCCCATCCTTCTCCTGGGGAGCAGCTGGTGGATTCAAACCACGTGCCTTCGGGATTACAGTGCAGCTTCTTGCCACTAGGCCACTAGAGCTCCCTTCTTACTAATAGGAGGGGGGGGGTGGGAATTGACTATCTAAGTCTTTCCAGGAAGCTTTAGTGTTTATGCATTGGCTTATTCTAGGCATTTATTATCTAGGGACAGTGCAGGAGAAGGAGACCCTGGATAAGATGGATTGGCACAGGAATGGGGGTAGATGTGTCGGAGTCAGTGAGATCGGCTCCAGAGAGGGCAGGGTTCAGAGCTATTGTATGAGTTGCAAGCAACTCAATGGCACATAACAACAAAAAAAATAGACCACTGGTTTTGTTCTTAAATAACCTCAGGGAGATTTCCAGTGGGATGACCAAAATGGTTCTTTACCTGCTATCTTAATCAGAGCCTGTCTGAGAAATCAAAAATACTTTCCAGAGACAGCTCTGTGTAGTGCTAGTCTTCTTCAAGGTTGTTGTTGTTGTTGTGTACCATCGAGTTGGAACTGACCGCTGACCCTCCGGTGGGTTTTCAGAGGTAGTTAATCGCACGAGAGGAGATTGCCCATCCCACTCCCATGGAGCAGATGGTGGATTCGAACTGCATGCCTTCGAGACTGCAGTGCAGCTTCTTGCCACTAGGCCACCATATGAGAAATACACCTCACACATTCACACACAGATTGAGATCAGGAACAGCTTAACGTCCCAGATAGAGACCTGTGGCAGCGTTGCACGGCCAGCATGAAGGCATCCCTTCTCCGGCAGCTCGAATTCACCAGTGGCTCTGAGGGAGGAAGATGGGAGATCTCTTCCTGTGTGAGTGACATCCCCACTGGACCCACCTGGGAAAACACTTTGCAGTCCAGAGGGGAGCAAATGACAGGAAAATATCTTCTAACAGAGCAAGAAGGCAAGCAGCTTTAACCCAAGACCACCAGTAAGGTGATAAAGCATCCTCCCTTCCCCCCTTTATA
>NW_006399839.1:8983197-9001681 GCF_000299155.1 Elephantulus edwardii | reverse complement strand
CCAAGAGTTTGCAGGTTTTTGCAAGGTTTTATATAATTTCTATGAATTGACCCGTTTCATTGACCCCTTTTTACATATGAAGATAGGCCGAGTCACCTGGCCAACATCACAGAGCCTGGAAAGTTAGTGGAGTCTGGTGGAATGACAGTAGGTTAAAGACCGAGGCCTGCGATAAAAACTGGGCCGACTTGGAGGTCATGCTTCAATTCCTCTATACTGTGTCTTATTAGCCCGTGTGGGTGTGTGCCATTGCATTGATATCAACTCATAGTGAGCCCCTGGGACAGAGCAGGACTACCCCCATGGGACCTTCGGGGCTATGATAGTTATGAAACCAGATCACCACGCCTTTATGTGGTACAGTCTCTAGGTGGGTTTGAACCACCAACCTTTTGGTTAGGTCCCTCCCAGGGGTTTATTTTATAAAAATCTCATTGCCCTGAAGTTGAAACCAACTCATAACTCATCCTCCAGCCAATGGGTTTCTGAGGCTAGAAATGACACAGAGACACAGACTCTTCTGCAGTCGTTGGTGGATTCAAACTGTGAGAAAGGCATGGTCTTCACACTAGCAGCCCACCTCCATACGGACTACTTCCTGTTGTGGTTATAAATGACAATTCAGCAAACTATATTCAAAGACACAAACATTAACATTAACATAAACACCACTAACAACAATAACAACAACAACAAAATCATCAAAAGGAAATGTAGAAAAGATTGTCAAATCCCTCTGGTCTTGGGAGGGAGCTCTGGCAGCCGAGTCCACGGGCAGTTGTGTTGTTAACCCAAAGGACATGCCTCCCCGCTGGTTCAAATCCACCAGCGTCTCCATGGATGGACAATCTCCTCCTGTGTGATTCGCCAGCCTCAGAAACCCAATGGTGGGTCAGGTACGACCCAGTTGGTAGTGAGCTTGTGCGATCTCAGAACTCTGGGAAGCTTGCCCCCTTCCAGGGCTCTCGATTGCCCCGTCTGGAATGTGGGGCTAAGGTGTGCGGTCCCTGCCATTCCAGGAATGTGGGGAGTTCCAGAGTTCTGCCCAGCCGCCCAGCTGCCCGCTGCAGAAGCAGCAAGTGATGCGAGCACGGAATTCAGGTCACATGAGCCGCAATGCATGGCTCTCTTTCCAGCAGCACCGGCCTCCCTGTAGGCTTCCAACGTGCCGAGCTAAACGGAAACCAGAAAGACTGAAGACTTTTATCAAAGGAGCAACGCCGGGGAGAGGCTGGGAAGGCTCAGGAAGGCAAATCAAAGGCAAATTTTGAGCAACCGCTCTCTGAAGCCAAAGATAATCCCATCCTCCTTGCAGCCGTGGGATAGATGCGATGGCGTGCAATTGACTTAAAACAGAACGAGGCTTTTGTCTATTGCTGCCTCTGTGCTGAAATAGCAGACCAGAACGGAAATCGGACAGTCTGTCAGATAATTGGTGCTCCGCCACCTCCTTTCTGAAGAACCTGGATTCTTCAAGAAAATGCCTCCATCCTCAGAGCGCTGAAACTGATGCAAAGAAAAGCCACTTTCTTCCTCCCATTCTTTATGTCTGCTTAACTGCTACCTATTTACCGTCCAGCTACAAAATACTGTTTAGTGGTAAGGAATTGTGTTGCCACCACAAAAATACAGAGTTCGAATCCACCAGCTGCTCCATGGGAAAAAGATGGGCAATCTCCTCCTGTGTGATTTACAGCCTCTGAAAATCTGCTGAAGGGGCAGCTCTGGGTCAGTTCCAACTCAATGGTACATGAAAACACTACTTATTATCTTTATCTACCTGTTGTTGTTGTTGTTGTTGTTGTTGTTATGTGCCGTCGAGTCACTTGCAACTCATAGCGACCCTATGCACAACAGCCCTAAACCGTGCTCTATCCTGTGCCAATCTCATTGCCCCTGACACACCCATCCTGAGTACCCCAGTCACTGAATCAATCCACCTCATAGAGGGTCTTCCCCTCCTGCGCTGTCCCTCTACCCTACCCAGCATGATGTCCCTCTCCAAAGACCTGTCTCTCCTTACAACATGTCCAAAGTATGTCAGGTGAAGCCCCAGAATCCTTGCCTCCAAGGAGCAGCCTGGTTTATCCCTCTCTAGGATGAAAACTGTTTATCTACCTACTATCACAAAATAATATGATGGACAATCTCCTCCTCTGTGATTTCTACCTTTTAAAACCCTCTGGAGGCTCAGCTAGGGGTCAGTTCTGACTTGATGGGATACAGCAACAACAGCAAATATCCTGATTAGCTGCATGTGACTCCTAGAATACTAGGTGTCCTCAAGTCCACCACCACTCATAGCGACCCTGTGAACAACAGATCTGAACCCTGCCCTGCCCTGAACCATCGTCACCATCTCTGATCTACTCGAGCCCCTTGTCACAGTCACTGTGTTAATGCATCCTGTTAAGGGTCATATTTTCTTCCTCTGACCTTCCACCTTTCCCAACGTCCAGAGACTGGCCCCTCCTGACAACATGGCCAAAGCATGTGCTAATTCAAAGTGGCCAATATCAGGATGCCTAGGATTTTGAAGCTCTGTCTCATACACTTTGGACACGTGACCAGGAGGGACCAGTCCTCGGAGAAGGACATCATATGTACTTGGAAGGATAGAGGGACAGTGCAGGAGAGGAAGACCCAGGAAGAGATAGATTGACTCAGTGACTGGAGAAATAGGATTACGTCTGTCGGAGGCAATGAGATTGGCTCAGGTTAGGGCAGGATTCAGAGCTATTGTACATAGGGTTGCTATGAGTCACAGGTAACTTGACGGCACAGAACAACAACAACAGAATACTTATCAGAAACTCCTCCAGAATTTACTTCCATCACAGAACCTGGGGTTCCTTATTGCACTTACCCATGTACAAATTAGGTTTTGGACTCAAGGGTAAGTACTGTGGGGTTTTCACCTTTGCATGTCCCCGGGTCTGTCACTGCACTGACAAGCAAAAACTACATTACCAGCGTCAACTGAACGAACGCCCACCATCCCTCCCTCTACAGCTGGTGAAAAATAAATACAGAATAGCTTTTAATTAAAAAGAAACAGAATGAAATATGCATGAGGCCAGTAGCCTTTGACAAGAGGCAGTGCGTTAAGGAGAAAGGTTTTCAAATTATGCTTGCCACCAATGCTCCCGGAAAACGAAAGAAGTTTCTCTCTGGGTATGTGGTCTGAGCTCACTCTTCGCTCTGCGCTGTTGGCTGATAATTGCTCGAGCTGTCTGGCCCTCCAAGCACGAGAAGGTGACTTGTTCAACACACTGCCGTCCTTGTCAACTGGCGAGGACTCCCTACCCTCCTGGGCTGACTCCACCAGTATCATTTGGACTGCCACTTCCTGTGATGCCTTTATTTCGCAGGAACAAGAAGATAAACACCAAGTGTACCACCACTAGAGAACCAGCTTGAAGGTTTAACTATGAGTTATAACATCAGACAAACTTGAATTAGAATCCTTGCTTTGGTTCAAGTGGTGAGGTGATTTCAGGCAGGGGCTGGACCGCTCTGAACCTCAATATCTTTTTTCTGAAAAATGTAGGAGACCATGTTCCCCCTGTAGTTCTGTTATACAGGTTTGGAAATAGCATCTGTGAAAGGCTTAGCCCGTACCGTTGTTCGTTGTTGTTAGGTTAACCATCGTGTTGGCTATGACTCGTACTGTTGTTGTTGTTATGTGTTGTTGAGTCTCCTGTGACTTACAGCACAGTAGCTCTGAACCCTGCCCTGTCCTGAGCCAGTCTCACTGTCTCTAGCACACCTACCCTCATGACCCCAGTTACTGCGTCAATCCATCTCATTCAAGGTCTTCCTCTCCTCACTGACCCTTCATCCTTCCAAAGAGTGATGTCCTTTTCCAAGGACTCGTCCCTCCTTTGTAGTGCCCACAAATTATGTGAGCTTCAAAATCCTTGCCTCCAATAAGGATCTTGGTTTCACCCTCTTTCCAGGACAGACCTGTTTGTTCTCTTGGCTGTCCGTGGTATATGCAATACTCTTTTCCAGCACCACACCTCAAGGGCATTGATTTTTCTTCTACCCTCCCTTGCCATTGTCCAACTCTCTGAGGTATGGCAAGTGATTAATGCGAAAACCATGGCCTGGACCAGGCACATCTTAGTCTCTAGACTGACATCATTGCTCTTCAGCACTCTGGGAGGTGCATGGCAGCAGGTTTACCTAAAGCAGTTAATCTTCTGATTTCCTAACTGCTGGTGCCAAGAGCTTGCTTGGTTCCACAATCAACACTATGACCTATAACGACTGTATAAGCAATGGATCTGCACCTTGTCCTATCCTGTGCCGTCCCCCTCATTTTGACAGACCTGAGCCCACTGTGACAGTCACTGTGTCAATCAATCAATTCATCTTGTTGAGGGTCTCCCTTTTTTTTCCTGACTCTCCACCTTTCCACGTTTGATGTCCCTTTAACAACACGCACAAAGTAGGTGAGATGAAGCTTAGCACGAACTAGATGCTAAATAAGTTATGCTCTTGCTCACAGTTGAGTCAATTCTGATTCGTGGCAACCCTGCGTGTGCAGAGGAGAATTGCTCCATAGGGTTTGCAAGGGCTCTGAGCTTTAGGGAGCAGATCACCAGGCCTTTCTTCCGAGGCACCCCTGGGTGGGTTCAAACCACCAACCTTTTGACTAGTAGCCGAGGCAAGCAGTTTGAGCCACCTAGAGATACCGGAGCAAGTTCAATGGTTTGTAATGTTTTTAGCAGCAGGATAATTTTTCAAATTCAATCATACCTGGAATTCTGATATGGAAAAATAGAATAAGCGATAAGTGTTCTGGTTTGTGGGAGTAGAATGCCCACCTGCCGCATTCACTGAGACGTGGAATCCCCATAATCACAGAGAAAAGTTCTAGAAATCCGTGAAACTCCCGGGATCACAGTGGAGAAACTGTGGGTCTATGCCAGCTGCTGGGTTGTGTTTTGGGTTTTTTTTTTTTATGTTTGTTTAGTTTTGCAAATGTGAAGATGGGATTCCAGGTGAGGTGGGACCCACCTACCCTCAACTCGTTTTCAGAGGAACCCAGATTCAAACCAGCAATGTAGCCTCTTCACCTGGTGCTGCGAAGAGACCAACAGAGTGGAGATTAAAAGCGTCGGCTTGTCATCTCTCTGAGCTAATTCGGATCCTTGCCTCAGCCCTGGTGCTTGTGTGATAGGGAGTGTGTCACCTCCTCTCCAGGAAACTCAGCTCCTCTCTCTCTAAAGCGGAAACAATAATTAGTACTTCGAAAAGTTCAAACTCATTGCTGTTGAGTCAGAACCGAGTCAAGACTGAACCTCCCTTGGGTTTCCCGAGTTGGAAATGGAATAGGAGATCAGCTGGGGGGTTTTTGCTTCCAAGCCATGGTGGATTTGAATAGGCAGAGAAAGGCTTGGTCTTTGGGCTACCAGCGCAGCTCCCCGTGAATGATGCCAGGAGGGCTCCCTGATTAGTACCTGACTTGCGATCATTAGTATGTATTTGCAGCAGTTATAAAAAAAGATCCACCACAGGTTCTTAAGGAGAATCCTGTCATGATTTAGAGCCTTTGAAAGATGGTGGAGGGCGACAAGGACTCAGAACTAACTCAGTGGGAAGGATTTTCAGTTTGGGGTTCTTTTAATTTTTTTTTATTATTATTCATTTTAGTGAAATTTTATAGAGACTTTGGATTTCCATTCATTCATTGTTGCAATTTTTTCCCTGCCAAATCCCTCCCCGCCCCCAGTACACTCTTCTCTTTGAAAAGTAAAAGAAAAATTCTTTCATTGTTTTACAATCCCTCCTCCAGGTCCACCCCACTATGCAGCTTTCGTTCTGGACTCCTGTCATGACAATAATACCTAATCACATATCCCTTTTAAACAGTTCTGTCCCTCGTCTGTTTTAATGTAGTATACATTATTTATCCCATCTTTCTCAGTCTCCCCCAACCCCGAAGTCAGTCTTGTTTGACAACAGTGGTGCTACGCAGTATTTGTCCTTTTGTGACTGAGATATTTCACTCAGCATAATGTCCTCCAGGGTCACTCATTTTGAGTAATATTGCATGACTTCCTTGTTTTTCAATGCAGCATAGTATTCCATTGTGTGAATATACCACAGCCTCTCTATCCATTCATTTGTTGATGGGCAGTCAGCTTGTTTCCAACTCCTTGCTATTGTGAACAAAGCTGGGATAAACATGGGTGTGCATATATCTGCTTGGATGTCAGTTATGGTCTCTCTGGGGTATATTCCCAGTAGTGGAATTGCTGGGTCAAATGGTATCTCTATTTGCAACTTCTTGAGAAAGTGCCATACCGCCTTCCACAGTGGTTGCACTATTTTACACTCCCACCAACAGCGAATAAGTGTTCCAGTTTCTCCACAACCTCGCCAGCATTTGTTGTTTGCTGTTCTGGTATATTTTGCTATTCTGACTGGGGTGAGGTGATATCTCATAGTTGGTTTGATGGATTTTCAGTTTTTGAAGTCAGATGGAAAAAAGATTGAAGTTGACAAGGGTTTTTCATTACTTGGATTCACAATCAACTCCCATGATCAACACTAGCAGTCAAGAAGTCAAAAGATGTATCACATTAGGCAAATTTGCTGCAATTTTTATTTTGTTTTATTTTTGCTGCAATTGTTACTGTTGTTTAGGTGCCCTCAAGAAAAGTGTGACTGGCAGCAACATCAGGAACAACAGATCTGAGCCCTGTCCTATCCTGGGCCATCCTCATCGTCTCTGACACACATGAACCCATTGCTACAGACACTATGTCAATCTGTCTCATTGAGGGTCTTCCTCTCCATTACTGACCCACCTTTCCAAGCACGATGTCTCTTTCCAAAGAATAACCTCTCCTAGTGACATGCTGAAAGTACGTGACGCAGAACATCACCACCCTTGCCTCAAAGAAGTACTCTGAGGACCGATAAGCAACATTATGATTGCTTGTTGTTATGTGCCGTCGAGTCGTTTGCGACTCATAGCGACCCTATGTACAACAGCCCTAAACCCTGCTCTATCCTGTGCCAATCTCACTGCCTCCAACACACCCATCCCGATTACCCCAGTCACTGAATCAATCCACCTCATAGAGGGTCTTCCCCTCCTGTGCTGTCCCTCCACTTTGCCCAGCATAATGTCCCTCTCCAAAGACCTGTCCCTCCTTACAACATGTCCAGAGTATGTCAGGCGAAGCCCCAGAATCCTTGCCTCCAAGAAGCAGCCTGGTTTAACCCTCTCTAGGATGAATCTATTTGTTTTCTTGGCAGTCCATGGTACATTCAGTACTCTTCTCCAGAGCACCACAGCTCAAAGGCGTCAATTCTCCTTCTATCCTCCCTAGTCATTGTCCAACTCTCTGATGCATAACAAGTGATTGCAAAAACCATGGCCTGTATCAGACGCACCTTAGTCTCCAGAGAGACACCGTTGCTCTTGAGTACTTTAGAGAGGTCCCTAACCGCAGACTTTCCCATCGCAATACATTTTTTGATTTCCTGGCTACTGGTGCCAAGAGTGTTGACCATTAAGCCGAGAAAACTGAAGCTGTGAACAATCTCAATCTCTTCACCATCCATCCTGATGCTACCGATTGGTCCAGTGGTGAGAATCTTTGTCTTCTTGACATTGAGCCTGATAGATGGCGAAAAAAATTGAAATTGTCAACTATTTCTTCTTACTTCAGTCCACAATCAACATCCTCGGTAGCAGTAGTCAGAATATCAGGAAATATATTGCACTGGGTAAGTCTGCTGTCAGGTACCTCTCCAAATGACTAATGAGCAATACTGTCAGTTTGAGTACTAAGGTGTGCCTGATTCAGGCCATGGTCTTTTCAATCACTTGTTATGCATTTGAGAGTTGGTGAATAATAATGAATAAGGTGGTGGAACAATTGATGTCTTTGAGTTGTGGTGTTGGAGAAGAGTGGTGACATCCCATGGACTACCACTTTCCTCTTCCACAGTCATAGAAGACCCAGCTCGTTAGCCTGTATGCCCTTTGCACTGAGCCTCAAATCCACCTTGTCCAGCGTCATGAGCTGTCATCTATGCCAGACTGCGGTTGGCCCCAAGGACAGCCGTTCTGTGCTCACATGCCACCCTGTCTCTGCCCTCAGTCCCCTGCCTTGGGCTACCCTTAGTCCAGGAACCTGGGTCCTGCTGACAGCACATGACTCCAGCTCAGTCTGGTCCCTAGGACAGATCCCCTTGTCCTCTGGCTCTCTGCCCAGGGACACCCGAGAAAATGAACTGCCGCCATAGAAGAAGCAATCTGTGCTAAGAGGAAGGAGCACCTCTTTCTTAGGAGTTGAACCACATAATTCAAGAAGAATTCTCAAGAAGAAGCCACGCTCCCACCTGTACTGGAATCCATTGTCTGCTCTGGGCTCACATCTTCTTGGCTGAATTCTGTCTTCTGATAGTGATCCGTTCCTACCAATCCCCTTGAGCTTATACTAGACCCTGATGAGAACCAGCCCACCTTAGTCCCATCTGGAAGCCCATATCCCATGGACCGACCAGAAGAACACACAACTCTGCCCTGGAGGGAGTGAAACCAGGGTGCTCCTTGGAGGCAAAGGAGGGTGAAAGTTTACCTCATACATTTGGTCATGTTGTCAGGAGGAATCTGGGGAAAGACATCGTGCTGTGAGAGACGGAGGATCAGGTAAACCCCTGGAGGAGATGGAGCTACGCAATGACTGTCACAGGGGCCTGGCCCTTATCGGAGAGTCCGTGAGGATGGCGTGAGACAGGGCAAGGTTCACATCTGTCGTTCATAGAGCTTTCCTAAGTCTTTGTTAACCCACAGGCACCGAATAACAGCAGGAACAACAGAAGGCAGGGGAGGCATCAGGGCTTAGAAGACAGGCTGATTCAGATTTGTCTGAAAGGCATTTGAGGGTGGGGGGTGAAGACAAGGATCTCCACAAGCGTCTGCTTTTGTGGTCCTGTTCCCCACTTCCTCCTTCCCTGATGCTCATGGGTTGAGGGCCCTTTGTTCTTATTCTTTGGTCTGACGGGGGAAATAAGTTATGCGAGCGCAGAACAAATGCAGCAGTCACTGCAGAATCAAAACGCGTGCGGCTCGCTTCCCATCCGGGGAGCTGTCACACGCCTGACAGGTTTGTCATATTTCTAAGAGTTATAAACATCTCCCTCCAGGTGTCCAAGTGTGTGTGTGTGTGTGTGTGTGTGTGTGTGTGTGTGTGTGTGTGTGTGAGTGTGAGTGTTAGAGTGAGAGAGAGAAAGAAATAAAGGACAGAGGCACATAGGAGAGGCAGAAGGTGTTCTCTTATTATAATTTCTCCTTTGTTGTTGACTCTCTGAACTTGATTAGTCCCTCCAGGGTGACCTTGAGCCCTCACCTTCACACCTGTGGCCATGCAAATACATGTAGCCAGAGAAATCTCCCAACTAGGTTGACTGGGAAACAAACAAACAAACAAACAAACAAACAAACAAACAAAACAAAAACTCTTCATTGCCTGCAAGGCATGAACTGAGAGCTGGCCCGCCAGTGAGTTTATAGAAGTTTCAAATTGCACAGGGAGGAGATTGCCCATTTTTCTCCCCCGGAGCCCGCTAGTGGATTTGAACTATCAGCCTTTGGGTTGAGAGTGCAACTCCCTTACCTAGTAGGTCACGAAGATCATTTTAAACCCATATTCAGAGAAACCTCACAGTGGTGATCCTTTTTCACCTTCCACGTGGGAGATGCAGGTTTGACTGGACTCCTGGCCGGGGCTCCTCGGGCACAGCCACCAATCACCTGTCTGTGAAGTCAGTGTGTTGTCATGGAGATCACAGTTTCAGCTGACCTTCCAGACTCAGACTAGCAAGAAAGGCCTGGTGGTCTCCTTCTGGGAATCAGCCAATAACTATGAATTGAGTGGTGCAATCTGGGACCCAGGTTCTGGGTATGATTCAGCTGTGTGTGCATGGGATCACCGAGAGTTGGGAGTTTGCTCAGTGGTAGCTGAGGACAATGTGTGTGTCTAGTTGCTATGCTGGGCAAGGTGTCCGGTAGGTGTCCTAAGACGCAAAGGAGGGAAGGAGGGTCCACAGGCCAGCAATCTGCTTGGGCATCGAGTCTGAGTGGCTGACAAGCTTCTCACCATCTCACTTTGCTTTCTGACTCCACGCTGCTGAGCCGTGTTGCAACATCTCCGTCCAACCCTTCACATCTTGTTCCTCAGTCAGCAGCCTTGATTCCTTTCCCCTGGGGAGGCAGGCAGGGGCTCCTTGTCTTTATGGGGGCCCTGACCCCACTGCCAGTCCCTCCAGTGGTGTCCCACACATTCCTCCAACACATGACCCCGGCCATTGACTCTTCCCTCCCGTGGTAACATCAGTGTTCCTTCTGGTCCATTCCCATTAGCCGGAGAACAGGCTGTTAACAGCTTCCTTCTCAGAACAAAGCAAAAAAATGATAGAAGACCTTCCCTTGGCCTCCCACCCAGCCTCAGCCAAGGACGTCAGCTCCCTTTAGAGGAAGAATCACTCAGAGGAATGGTCCAGCTTTCTCTAATTCTCCCTTTCCTGTTTACCCTCGAATCGATGCCCATCCAGTGACATGGAAACGGCTCCTGGCAGCCAATCAACAACTGATCGCTGTCAAGTCAATTCTGACTCATGACCATACCACGTATGTCTGAATAGGGCTGGGCTCTGTCGGCCTTTCAGCTGCTGTGGTGTGTGTGTGTGTGTGTGTGTGTGTGTGCAACTTCCTCTTTAGCAGCCGTGCATGCTAATAATAGGACAGTGTCCAGAGACTCCTCCGGGACAACCCCAAACCCAAGCCCACTGCGGCTGAGTCTGACTCGTAGCGAGCCCGCCATCAGGTTCTGAGGACAGTGACTCTTCCACGGGAGAAGGTTGCTCATCTTTTCCCCATGGAATGGCTGGCGGATTCGAACTTCCAACCTCTTGGTTGGCAGTCCATTGAAGCCACCTCTTTGCCGCATCCAATGGTCCCAGCTTCATGATCGTCTTACTTGAGCCATCAGCAGGATCTGTGATGTGTGAACACTCCCTTCCTCTTGCATTTCTGTCTTCACGTGGGTCCCCACGTGGCCACCTCTCCATCTCTTTTTTCCCCCAGGTCCTGCTCAAATAATCCCTTCTCTGTACGGAGCTCCTCAGGGCTAAGCCCTCACTCACGACATTCTGGTCCATCAACATGCCAGGCACAGTCCTGCCTCAGGCCTTTTGTGTTTTGGTTTTTTATTTTATTATTTGTGTGTACAGTCAAATCAGATCTGACTGGTACAGGAGGGGATTGTCCCTCCTTCCCCAGCAGAGCATCTGGTGGATTCGAACCGTGTGCCTCTGGGATTGCAGTGCAGCTTCTTGCCACTAGGCCACCAGAGCTCCCCACCTCAGGCCTTTTGGACTGGCTTCTTTTACTTCCCAGAGTGTCCCTAAAACTTTCCACCTCTTTCACAAATTCCTGCAAGCTTGTGTGCAGTCTTCCAGCTTGAGACACGACCTCTGTCCTGACAGATCCCAAATACATGGCTAATTTCCAGTTCCAGTCTCTCCCTTAAGCTTTTAACCCACATGATGTTTGCTTGACGTCTTCACTTGGATGCTTAGAGTTTTTTTGGGTTATTAGAATTTAGTACCACAAACTGGGTGGCTTCTGAGGCTTTTAGGGTGCTCTGGTGGCCCCATGAGAAGGAATTATGCTGCCAACCCCAAGGCAAGTGATTCGGGTCCGCCAGCTGCGCAATCTCATCCCGTGTGATTTTCAGCTTCTGAAAATGAGCTTTGGAATCAGCTACAAGTTGGTTTATAGAAAACTTAAGAATATTCTGATTATAAATATGAATATGTCAAAATGAAGAAAATGTATTTTAAAACATACTCGGCAATTTAAATGTGTGCCACTGGGGGGGTCAAATGCCATAATGGTCACCCGTGGTGGACGGTGTTTGGTGGAGCTCCCAGATTAAGATAGGTGTGGAAGGGGAGCTCTGGTGGCCTAGTGGCAAGGAGCTGCAACTACAATCCCAGAGGTGCACAGTTCAAATCCACCAGATGCTCTGCCAGGGAAGGAGGGACAATCTCCTCCTGTACCAGTCAGATCTGATTTGATGGTACACGCACACAAAAATAATAAAATAAAAAAATTTTAAAAAAGATAGGTGTGGAAGCAGGAGTACCATCCACTTCATAAACAACATGCCTCTGGAAATTCTATTAATTTAGAGAAACAACAACAGCTATAGAACCTGGTTTAGGTCTTCTCTTCATAGGGTCGCTATGAGTCGTGCTCAACTTGATGGCACTTAACAACAACAGCATGAATTGGTTCTGACATGACATCATGTAACAACAATATGTTAGAAATCTATTATCTTGTATTTACGGAGTCTGATGCTAGCAGGTAGGTAAGTTGTTGTTGTTACCAAGTTGTTAATTGACTCATAGCGACCCTATGAAGGAGAGTCTTCAACGCTTGGGTGCCTTTCATCCTCTCACCAGTTTCATAGGGTTTCCTGAGGCAAGCTATTATAGAAGTGGATGCCACTCCTCCTTCCAAGCTTGTTTTAATCGTGGAGCACCATCCCACTCTCTGTCCGCATTGGGTAACCAGCCATTAACGCAATTGACACATCAATGTCACAGTGTTCAGCCTCACAGCAACCACAAGTGACAGCTGTATGGCAAAGTGGACACACCAGGGCCATACTATCTGCCACTCCTCAAGCAGCCAGGCCTGCATTATCTCTGAATATTCCATGAGGAAGACCCTTTGGCTTCCTCCAACTTTTGTTAGCCTCTGAAGTTTCTTGACATATTGCTACAGAATATAGCTCTGTTGTTAGATAGACCTCTGTCCTTCACTATTCTGCATCCTACCTCCACTTTTTTTTAATAGGACACTATTTCTAGTGACTTGGAGAGAGATTTACCTGCTTGTTATCAATCAGACATGAGAACACCACCCTCTTTCCCCTTCCAGCATTGTGAAGGGAAAGGAGAGAGATTTATGTTCAAATACTAGCTCTGTCCCTAACTGCAATGTGGCCTTCAGTGTCTGCACCTTTCTGTGCCTCTGTTTACCGAGCTGTAAAATGGGATAACTGTGAATGCCTCATTATATTGTCATGAGGATTATAGAAAATCTTGTACATACAATGCTTATAGCCTACAGCCTGGTACATGGCGAGTACTTGATAAAAAATTCTCAACATTATTGTTTATAAAGGGAGTTCTCGTAGTCTAGTGGTAAGAAGTTGTGCTGATAAGCCAAACACAAGTGGTTTGAATCCACCAGCTGCGCCACAGGAGAAAGATGGCCATCTGCTAGCACGTGATGTACAGCGTCTGAAAAGCCACTGGAGGGTCAGCTGTCAGTCGATTGAGAGTCAACAGCAAACAGCAACAACATTATTTTTAAAGTTTGTGGTTCAAAAGTCATGATGCAACAGCAGCTGCTATGCATGCTGGGCAAATCCCTGGAACCACAGGATGCTCCATTGAAATGTGAGACGTGGATGGTACAATCGAATCACTGGAGATGCTGAGCTTTCTGAGGCTTTAGAATCGTCTGTTCTACCCTGGGCTTCTTCCTTCTCAAAGAGCACTTGAGAAACGAGCCAAGCTCCTTCAATTCTGTGAAACGCAAAGGATGGAAAGCCCAGGGTAAAATATGAAAGCCTTCCTCTTAACACTGATTCTGCCAGCAGTCTTAAAGAGGGCAGCACACCACGCTTTTATCTTCATCTGCAGATGAATGTAAAACATACTGCTTGCAGGATGATGGATGGGCTGGGCTGCTGGGCCGAGCAGCTTCTCTCCGGAAGGTTGAGGCCCCCTTTCTGAAGGCAAATGCATCATCCTGAGGCCCACAGAACAGGCGAGGCTCCAGGCTGGGGAGGGCGGGGGAGGCGTCGAGAGATGCTGGTCTTTTTCAATAATTGATCGCATTTAATCTTTTAAAAAATGAATCAGGGAACATTGGCTACATACAAAATAGTGAAAATCTATATAGACAGTGTAACAATAATAGTAGGATGGATATCAGTGTACCTGCTACTTGGCTCCTGACACAGAGGGCTATCACTGATTTAGGAGGCCCTGGCTTCATGCTAAGGAGCTGTGTTCCAATCCCAAAGGCACACGGTTCAAATCTAACAGCTGCACTGTGGAAAAAGCATGGGCAATCTCCTCCTGTGTGATTTATTGCCTCTCAAACCAACTGAAGGGTCAGCTTTGGGTCAGTTCTGACTCCACGACACACAACAGCAACAACAACACAATATTGTATTGGGTGGCATTTATTTCATCCAAATCAGAAGTGAATCCCACATATGGCAGGTGCCCGGGAACACTCTGAAGGGGGTACCACTGAACAGTTTCCATTAAGCATTCCCGTTTCTCCAACTGACTGTAAGAGTTCATTCATCAAGTCAAAACAAACATTTTTTTTCTCTTTGAGAGCCTACACAGGTCAAGAAAGACTAGATGATCTTACTCTGCTGAGCATAGAAAGAAAAGAAACCAGGAAAAAAGAAAAAGATTGAATACTCATAGACTCATTTTAAGCAGTGAATGTTGGGAAGATGCAATTGGAATTTGCAAGTAGCACCATGTTGTTGTTGTTGTAACGAGCCATTGAGTTAACTACCATGGCTGATAGCAGCTCTCCAAACTTGACCTTATCCTGTGCCATTCCCACCATCTCTGATCTACTTCAGCCCATGTTACGGTCAGCATTGTTGAGCCAGTTTGTTGAGGGTCTTCCTCACCTACTCTGGCCCTCCGCCTTTCCAGGCGTGACATCTTTCTCCTAACAACTAACGTTGTGGAACCGTAGTGTGCTAAGTAAAAGCTGAGGCAGCTTGACTTGTATTTCTGAGCGGATGTTATAGAGAAGGTCTCTAAAAGATGGGTATCAGACATGTTCCGGCGCTTGCTGTGGGCGTAATTGACTGTGGACCTGCACTTTCCCCAGTGTCCATGCGAGTGTGCTGACCCGTGGCTACTATCAGCTTTGCAATGAATGAAGTAGCACTTAAGAGGTGTCTGGATGCTTACCTACTCACTTTGTACTCTTCTGAGCTACACTTGGACTGTTTATTAGCAGAGCTAACTCTTCTCTCTGATCACAGTGGGAGGCACCTACCCAGCTTCCGAACAATCACTTAAGGCCAAAACTCATCTTCACAAGGAACCACAGTGTGATTGGAGCTGTGATGAGCAACACATCTCTCATAATTAAGAAAGATGGTTAAGCATATGAAGGAGAAGTGGGGGAAAGATGGAAAGGGAGAGAGGGAGGGCTGGTGAAAGTCATAGAAGGCATTGGCTCAGAACTCTGGCTACAACGCCAGTGATTCCATTTGCTTTGTGGACCAAGAAATTAGAACCAAGGAGAATAGATGGTATAGAACTAATCCATATAGTGGTGGAGCTCCAGACCGAAACCTACGGCCATTGCGTTTATTCTGATTCAGGGAAATTTCCGCTGTTCTAGAGAAGAATGGACATTCACAGTGTCTGCTTTGTCTTGCTTTGACTGAAGTGTTTACAGAAGCAGATCACGTGGGCTTTTTCTGCAATGCCTCTGGGTAGATCTGAATGCCATTTGCATCACTCAGGATCTGATGGCAAGACCAGAGGACCTTGATAGGGTCTGCCTGTGACCCAATCACATCCACACGGAGCTTGTATGCCTCTTTGTTGTCATTGTGTAGTGCTGGCAAGTTAAATATCACTCAGAGCAACCCTGTGGACAGTGGACCCGAGCCCTGCCCTCTCCTGGGCCGTCCTGACTGTCTCTGATAGACTCAAACTCACCAATATAGTCACTGTGTCAATCCGTCTCGTTGAACATCTCCCCCTCTTTCACTGACATCTTTCCATCTTTCCATCCCTCCATCTTTCCAGGCATGGTCTCCTTTTCCAAGGACTGGCCCCTCCTAACAGCATATCCAAAGCATGGGAGATGAAGTTT
Organism: Elephantulus edwardii; assembly: GCF_000299155.1. Lineage (NCBI taxonomy): Eukaryota > Metazoa > Chordata > Mammalia > Macroscelidea > Macroscelididae > Elephantulus > Elephantulus edwardii. The sequence goes on along the minus strand of NW_006399839.1, from coordinate 8,985,705 downwards.
CACTATCATTGCCACCAAATAGCACCCTTGGTTGCACCTTTTCCAAAACATACTTTTTAAAAAAAAAAGTTGATTACAATTGGTTGGTTGTTGTTATGTGCCATCGAATCACCTGCAACTCACAGCAACCCTATATACAGCAGCTCTGAAGTCTGCCCTGTCCCGAGCCAGTCTCACTAATTCTGACACACCAGCCCCCATTGCCCCAGTCACTGTGTCAATCCATTTAATCCAGGGTCTTCCTCTCCTGTGCTGTCCCTTCACCATTGCTATGCATGTACAATTCATATGCATAGTGTTTGACACTATCCTTCATTGACTTTGTTTCATACGGTCATTCCCATTCTTTGTGTTTTGTCAAAATAGTCACCATTGAACTATGCCCACAAATACACTGGCGTTTTAGATCCCCAAACATACTTGTTTTTGTTTTTTTTTTTAATCCTTTTGGAAGTCAGTCCATGGGATATTCAGTGTTCTTCTCCAACACCGCTTCTCAAAGACATTCATTCTTCATCTATCATCTTTATCCTTTGTCCAATGTTCAGCTGCATTGCAAGTCAATGAAAAGATTGGGGCTTGGATCTGGTGCACTTTGGCCTTCAAACTGCTCTTCAGTACTTTGTAGAGGTCCGCAGTAGCAGACTTTCCCAGCGCAATATGTCTTGTGAAGTCCTGGCTGCCGGTGCCAGGGGTGTTGATTGTGGATGTGAACAAGATGAAATCATCGACCGTTTCTATCTCTTCTCCATCTATCATGATAATGTCTGGACAGGTATTCTTATTGTAGGGACCACACAGCAAGAGTATAAAGTTTTCTCTCAGCAATAGCATTAAAACTCATTTTGACAACCAGGGTCCCTGTTAGCTGCTCACTGGGAAGAAATAACCTGAGGTTATGTCTGCTGGAGATGCGAACGTAGCATCAGCTTGGTCTTTGCCTAGCCCAGCCCTTTCCTTTCATGACGTTTCCACAATTACATCTGCCAAGAGCAGGTACCACCTACCTTCGCTCCCTCGGTGGGCTGTGTGGGTCCAAATGAAATCCTAGATGTGGTGACACAGAGTCTATGAAAAAGTAACTCATTACCAGGGGATATAGCAGCCCCTGTGTTCAGTTGGCATCAAGGAGAGTTTAGAACTCATCTGTTTGTGTATTGTTCTTGCTAAGAGTGCATGTCTCTTTAGGATAGAGGCTGTCTCTCGCTTGCCTTCATTTCTTGAGCATCCAATACAGTGTCTTGTATAATATCTTGGGCACCAAGAATCAGTGGAGTCTAATGAATAAGAACAGGAGCTTCCTAGAAAGGCCAATCCCAGTCCTGGCTTCTCCACATCCCAATAGTGTAGTGAGCCTGTCTTGAAACCACAGCCACCTTCGGTTTCGTTGTCGGTGAAAGGCCAATGGTTCTTCATTGGGTCCCTGGAAGCAGACAACGTGAAAGAGGGTTCCTGGTGTCTAGTAAATGCTGAGTCAAGCTTGAGATATTGTTGAGTGTGTGTTGCCATCGTGCAGACCTTGCTGCTGTTAGGTGCTGTCAAAGCCCAGTCCCGCGACATCCTCACAACCGCTCTGTGTCTGATTCTGCTGTTGTAGCCACTGCGTTCACCCTTTTGGAAGGTTGTCTTGTTTTTTACTGGCCGTCTTCTTTATCAAGCATGATGTTCTTTGCCAAGGACTGGACCCTCCAAATTTTGTTGATGCTCTTGAGTTGGCGACAACACTCAGGAATCCTATGAGCAACAGATTGGAAGCTTGTCCTCAACTGCACCAGCCCCGTGATCTCCAACATGCTGGAGCCCATTGTGACAGTCACTGTGCCAATCCACCTCCTAGACGGTCTCCCTCTCTTTCTCTAACCTTCCACCTTTCCCAGCATGATGGCTTTTCCCAAGTATCGACCTCTCCTGACAACATGCCCGAAGTGTGTGAGTTGAAGTTTCACCATTCTTGCCTCTTAGAAACACCCTGGTTGCCCTTCTTCCAAAACAAACTTTTTTGCTCTTTTCTTCAGGCAGTCCACGCGATATTAAAAACTCTTCTCTGACACCATCCTTTAAAGGTATCAATTCTTTTTCTGTCATCCTTATTCATCATCCAACTTTCACATGCATAAGAAGTAATTGAAAATATCACGGCTTGAGTCAGGCACACCTTAGTCTTTAAATGGACATCTTTGCTCTTTAGCAGTTCAGAGAGGTCCTTGACAGAAGAGCTTCTCAGTGCAACACACCTTTTGATTGTTTGACTGCTGTCACCATGGGTGTTGATTTTGTATACAAGCAAAATTAAATGATTGACAATTTCAATTTAACTAACATCTCTCCTAAAAAGGTCCAACTTATGTGAGACAAAGTCTCGCTGTCCTAGCTTCTAAAAACACTTTAAAAAAAATATATGATTCCCAGGGGGCTCTAGTGGCCTAGGGGCAGGAAGCTGCACTGCAATCCCAGAGGTACACAGTTTGAATCCACCAGATGCTCTGCTGGACAAGGAGGGACAATCTC
>NW_006399839.1:8976136-8982992 GCF_000299155.1 Elephantulus edwardii | reverse complement strand
AATAAATTAAAAAAATATATACGATTTAACCCTAAGTCACTGTAAACTTTCATTAAAATAAAGGAAAGAAAATAAAATCTCACTAAGTAAGAGAAGTAAAACTTCCCCCCAAAAAGGAAAAATATATATATATGATTCAAAATTTGCATGCTGCTGTTAGATGTCCGAAGGTTGACCATCACTTTTGTTGCTGTTGTTGTTGAGTCAAACTGACCCACAGCTGACCCTCCAGCAGGTTTTCAGAGGCAGTTAATTACGCGGGAGGAGACTGACCATCCTTCTTCTGTGGAGCAGCTGGTGGGTTCATGCCACACGTCTTCGGGACTGCAGTGCAGCTTCTTGACACCAGAGCTCCCTAACACATTCTTGCAATTTTTTTTTTAAATTCTTTTCTCTTGGTTTGCTTGGCTTGGTGAGGAAAAGTTGGAGCAGACATTGACAGGGGAGAAAAATAAACAACCAACAGCTCATGCTGGGGACCAGTGGAGAACGACGGTCAGGAGGGATAGTTAAGGCCTCACTACCCAATCAGCACCAATGATTGATCGGTGATCAATACATTAGCCTGACCTTATAAGGAAAACACAAACATCTCAGCAAGTGACATGTGGGGCAAAGAAAGCAGCCTGATTGCCTTTCTAACTAATGTTAAACTAATTAACATTTCTAACGAACACACTAACAACTAATTAACATCTCACACGGGGCTCAGTGATGCCAACAACAGATCATAGTGGGAACCTCTAGGAACAACATATCTACCATGATGACATGCTAGTGTTTGAGATACTGGTGGAAACTACCACGGGCTTGCAAAAGAACAAATTGATTTCTCTTGGAAAAAGTATTGAATGAATCTGGCAGGAAGCTGAAAAGAAAGGGTAATGGTGGGGCATATGCCAATGGTGATTAATTTTATAAAACATAATGAATGGGAACAATTGTCTGAAACAGAATATGCATGTCATCCTTGTGCAGGGGCCATGCTAATCTCGGCATCGTTCCAGTTTTTCATATATGTGCTGCCAAAGCAAACACTGAAACACACTGTGAACACAGGATAATATGAAACACAATGTATACTAACTTTGTAAGCAAACCCATGTTGTTGTGTACTGTCGAGTTGGAACCGACCCATAGCTAACTTTCCAGCGGGTTTTCAGAAGCAGTTAATCGCGTGGAAACAGATTGTGGTGGAGGTTCCTCCACCAGATCTCACCTCATCGATGTTGTCGCTAACACGGGTCAATCACTAGCTTTCTTCCTTGTCACTGAGGACCTGCCTCTGTAGCCAGCAGGGGAGTAACCCACGGACTCATCAGAGAGGGCAGCCCCCTCCAAAGGCCCAGACTTTTAGAGTCACAGAGAAAGTGGTCCTGCATTCCAGAAGGTTCTCACGATAGGGACAGCCTCTCCTCAGACAAGAGAGGCTGCCCTGGTGTAACTTCAGAGCCAGATACAATTGGCTTTACTGCCTACACTTGTAGGTACCAGCTTGGTGTCTTTGCCAAACCCACTCACCCCTTGAAGCCTTAGTGTCTTGATCTTTAAAATGGGAATGTTTTTCACCCTCACAGAACCGGTAAGATCAATGCAATACTATAGCACTGATTAATACTAACACAAACAGGTCCCTGGATGATGCAAACAGCTGTCATTCTCTGCTGCTAATGTAGAGGTCGGATGTTTGAATCTGCTCACAAGCGCCTTGGAGCAAAAGTCTGGTGACCTACTTCCTAAAAAAATGTCACTTGGAAATTCTACAGAGGATCCAAGAAACAACTTTACGGTGACAGGAACGAGGTCACCATGCACTGGAATTGGCTCAAGTGACTTGTTGTTGTTCATTGCTGTGAAGTTGGAACCGACTCATAGCTGACCCTCCAGCGAGTTTTCAGAAACCGCAAAGCAGTAAATCACATGCAAGTAGATTTCCTATCTTTCTCCTGTCGAGCAGCTGGTAGATTCGAACCACTTGCCTTTGGGTTGGCAGCGCAACTCTTTACCCAATAGGCCACCAGAGCTCCCCTTAAAGGTAACCTCTTGCTGTTGTTTGCCGGCTAGTTGGAACTTATCCATAGCCGAACCTTCAGCAGGTTTTCAGGGGCAGTTAATCACGTGGGAGGAGGTTGCCCGTCCTTCTCTTGCAGAGTGGCTGGTGGATTTGAACAGCGTGCCTTTGAGATTGCAGCCCAGCTTCTCACCACTAGGCTGCCAGAACTGGTTTTAGTACTAAAGCATCCTGTAGATTGCACGCTCTGCTTTGACAGATATGAGCTGGCTCCGTGTCTACCTCCAGGGTACCTGAGGTCTGTGGTTGTGATGCCCTCAGTCAGTGACCTTGGCTGATCTGTCCGGATCTAACCCCGTGAGCCTGTCCTGCCGCGTCCTGCTCCGGTCTGGGATGGGTGGGACCACAGGTGCGCACAATGGAGGCAGAGGAAAGAATCCTGCCCTGCAATCAGGGCTTCTATCCTCCTGACTCAACACGATCCTGAACACTGTGCTGTGGGAGGAGCTGGAGGCCTCTCTGTCTTTGATGCTCTTTGCGAAGGGAGAATTAGAATTTCCGTTGCCTCTCACAAAGCCGGAAGCTTGGGTTAAAGTGAACCAGTTAGAAAGACCCCTGCAAGATAGGCTTTAGAATCAGGCGCACCTCATCCACCGATAGGAAGATCCTGTGTCACGCTTACCCGGTGGCTGGCTCAGGGGGGTCCAAACAGCCAGAATGCAAGGCTGTCTTCCTCTGACCCCCAGATACACACATCCGTGATTGCAAAGAACCTTTTGTGGCCATTTGGAGGTTTGGTGGTGTTTGGTTTCTTGTTCCTTTTGTCCCCTAAATGTCCTCTGTGGATGCCTCTGACTCCCTGGGGATGAATGGGCCCCACTGTCCTGCAATGAAAGGACAGTGATTCCTCTGCAAGGCTCGGGGCTGGACACCCACCCACCTGGCCTCCGCAGGCCTCCCGGGGAGACTCGAGCCTCTGTGCACCCAGGCACAATGAGAAGGACTCAGTCACTTCCCGGGACAGGAGGCATTCTCATTGTCTCTCTCCCATTGTATTACTCGCTTGTCACCAAGTCAGCCAAAGGTCAGTCTCCTGTGATCCCCAGTGTATGCTAGAAGGAGGCTTCTTGTTGTTGTCAAAGGCCATCAAGCCAATTCGGATTCCCAGTCACTCTGCGCCCAAGAGACTTGGCCCGGTTCTGGCCCATTCTCTTAAGTGCGGCCGTGTTTGAGGCCATGACAGAGGGGGTCGTTATGAGAGAAGCAGAGAGGGAGCGGTGCGCAGATTGGACTCCAAGTCCTGAGCAGGTCCCCGAGGTCACAGAGAACTGCCCTAAGGAACTAACTCTGAGTTGAGACTTGTCTTAGCTTGAGATGCCCCCAATAGTAACTCCACAGACAAGCATCAGAGTACAAGTTGTTTGTCTGGGAGGTGAGCCAGGGAGACACTTGTAGGGGTGTGAAGAGCCTGGGGAGGAAAAGGAAGAGAATTTAAAAAAAAAAAAGTGCTTTATGCAGCCGGTGCAGGGAATCCTGAGGGTGCAGTCGGTAATCACTTGGCTGCCGACCCAAAGGTTGGCAGTTCAAACTCACATAGGAGTTGGTGTTGAGATTTCCAGCCTTTGAAGACGTGTCATTAAAAACTCACTGGCACTGGATCGAATCAACTCAGAGATGCCCCTCTAGTGGGTTTTTTGGAGACTGTCAATTGCACAGGAGGAGACGGCTGTAGAGCTGCTGATGGATTCGAACCACCAGAGAAGGGCAGCCTTTGAGTTAGAAACACAAACCCCCTACAGACTAAGCCACCAGAGCTGTGGTTCTATTCTGTCCTCCAGGGGCTGTTATGAATGTAAAACAGACTCTATGAGACAGATAGAAGCAGAGAGAGGCAGTGACCATATTAGAGCCTAACCCTGTTGACAGACTTGGGGAGCTAGAGAACACCTCACCACAGAGAGGGGGAGAAAAGAGAAAGCAAAGCCAGTCGTTGTTGTTATAACTGTTAGGTCTCATTGAGGAGAGTATGACTCCTAGGGACCCGATGAACAACAGATCTGAATCCTGTCCTATCCTGTGCCATCCTCATCGTCTCGGATTCTCTCAAGCCTATTACAGCAGTCACTGTGTCAATCTGCCTAATTGAGGGTCTCCCTCTCTCTCGCTGCCCCTCTACCTTCCCCAGCACGATGTCCCTCTCCAGGGAGCAGCCTCTCCTAGCAACACATCCAAAGCATTTGAGGTGAAGCTTTGTTCCCTTTGCCTCCAAGGAGCACCCTGGCTGCACTTTCTCCAAGACACGTCTGTTTCTTCTTTTGGCTGTCGGCTCTGTACTGTTCAACACCCCAGCTTAAAGACATCAATGCTTCTGTCAGTCACTGGCTGGGGGTGTTCCCAAAGGGCTTTGATGCCCTGCACATCTGAGCTGTCACTTGCAGGAACAAAAAAAAAGGCCCTTTGTTAAAAATGAGGACAGAAGTGACTCTGTGATTCAGATAGCAGAACACAGGGACAGCTGTGCAGGTATATATAATATACCTCTCTCTATATTGTGGCCTCGTAGTAAGAAGCTGCACTGCAATCCAAAAGGCATATGGTTCAATTCCACCAACTGCTCTGTGGGAGAAAGACTGGCAATCTCCTCCTGTGTGATTAACTGCCTCCTTCTGTTTCATTGACCAGCTATGAGTCGGTTTCCAACTCCGTTGGCATAAAACAAGCTCCACCCCCCCCTGATTAAATCAAACTTGGAAGCAGGAGTGGCATCCACTTCCACAATAGCTGGCCTCCAGAAACTCTGTGAACCTGGAGAGAGGATGAAAGACACACAAGTGTCCAGGTCTTTTGTTCATAGGGTCACTATGCGTTGCCTACAACGTCACTTAACAACAACTAGGTAGATAGATGATAGATTGATAAATAGATAGATAGATAGATAGATAGATAGATAGATAATAGATAGATAGATAGATAGATAGATAGATAGATAGATAGATAGATAGATAGATAGAGTTGTGTACCAGAGAGATGGAACCAACCCACAGCTGACCCTCTGTCACGTTTTCAGAGGCACAGGAAGAGTTTGCTCACCCTTCTCCTGCGAGAGCAGCTGATGGCCTTGAACCGTGTGCCTTCTTGACTGCAGCTCAGCTTCTTGCCACTGGGCCACTGAAGATAGAGATAGAGATAGCATAGAGATAGAGATAAAGATAGAGATGAGATAGAGATAGAGATAGAGATAGATAGAGATAGAGACAGAGAGAGACAGAGACAGAGAGATCTAGATATCTATCTATCATCTATCTATCTATCTATCTATCTATCTATCTATCTATCTATCTATCTATCTATCTATCTATAGAGAGATATCCAGGGCTTCCCACCTCCCTTGCAAACTAGGGCCATTGGACCTGGAACAGAGGGCGAAGGGGTCACTGGGGGCCCTTGGTGCTGACTTCGACGTCTCTTCAACTTCTTATGCTCCTCTCCTCCTCCTCCTCTCTTCTTCTCCCACTCCATCTCCGCTGACTGTCTCCCCCCTCCCCAATACATATTACTACTGCCAGGGTGGAGGTGGGGTGGGATATATATATACATATATATAGTGTTGGCATATAACATGTTGTCATGTGCCATCTATTAGGAACCAACTCACAGGACCCTCCAGAGGGTTTTCCCGAGACTGTTAAGTGATAGATAGGAGGAGACTGTCCATCTTTCTCCCAAAATGCAGCTGGTGAATTCAAACCACATGCCTGAAACTCTGGACCTCCACTCGGATGGAGCCCAGCAGAGTCCAGAATCAAAAGCTGTTGGTTCATCCACGTCTAAGACAGTGGATTAATTACAGCACGGAGGCCAGGGGCTCAAGTGAAAAACGGCAGACCAGGTGTTTACAACAACGTAAGAAAGGCTGTGTGTGGGTGCCTCGAATTCCGAATTCCGTCAAAGACTGCTCCCTGGGCTCCCCATCAAATCCCCAACCCCTTTTCATCTTCCTTTTGCATTTCCAGCTTTTTCAGCCACAGATTGTTTTTGCTTTGCCAGATAATTATTTACACAGAAGGAGAATAATTAGCAGCCCCAGAAATGGGCTTTGTTCTCTCATCCTTCCTCTTGGCCGCCTCTCTTGCCTGAAGGGGCAGCTCCACTCAGAAAGAGGGACATCAAAGGCACTGGAGGAGACTTGACTCAGACAAGGGGGTTCTATGTCTGCAGGAAAAGCAAAGAAAGGCCTGTTTGCCTCTACCTGTAGCTGCAGCGGTTTCCTGGACCTGCAGCCCCACCGGTGGCAATGACGAGGTTTGAGTCACAGCTTGCTCACCCCGGATTGGATTTTCTCCCACGTGGGCTCATTCTCTTGCCCTGAGTCCCTTCACCTTCCAGTCTCCCTGTCCTTGAAGGGTGAGTTTTGTCTTCTCAAAAGATATCAGAGCAGAGAGAGAAGGGCTGGTGTGGAAAACGCCTACACTTCTGTGGCCAGCAGGTCACAGAGCTGCGTGAAATGAAAAATAATAGGGAGAAGTGAAGCCTGGGGTCACTGAGAGAGCACACGGCCTTCTTAAAAGGGTAGCTGCTGCTGAACCACCCTCTGTCCTTCTTGCCATGTGGTGGTTGCCGTTGTTGTTGTTAGATGCTATTGAGTCAAGTACGACTCCTAGCGACCCTATGAACAGTGGTTATGAACCCTGTTCTGTCCTGCACCATCCTCACTCTTCCTGGCACATAAGAGCCCATTGCAGCAGTCACCATGTCAGTCCACCTGGTTGAGGGTCTTCCTCTCCTTCACTGACCCTCCACCCTTTCAAGCATCATGTCACTCTCCAAGGAACAGCCCCTCCTAGC
>NW_006399839.1:8926686-8974281 GCF_000299155.1 Elephantulus edwardii | reverse complement strand
GGCCACACCTCTCCAGGGGTTCAAATCCATCAGCATCTCTGCTGGAGAAAGATGGGTGATCTCCTCCCATGCAATTTCATAGCATCTCAAAAACCCACTGAAGGCTCAGTTGCCAGATGGTTCTGACTTGATAGCAATGAGTGGGAGGGAAACTGAGGCTCAGGGAGAAGCAGTGATTAGACCAGATGACACATGAGTCTTGGAGCCAGGACTAGAATCCATTTCTTCTTCAAACGTCCTGACTTTTCCCAGAAATTGGCAATTAGTATTGCATCTGGCATATGGTTATTGTCGTTAAATGCCGTCGAGTCACAGATGACTCATAGCGACCCTATGAATGAAAGTCCTGGATACCTTCTGTATAACTTTGTCCTTCTCCAGGTTCATAGGGTTTCCAGAGGCAAGCTATTGTGGAAGTGGGTGCCACTCCTGCTTCTGAGCGTGTTTTAATCAGGGAGCTTCACCAAACACTGTCCACCATGGGTAATAATATTCGGCTTCACAGCAACCATGAGTTACCTCTGTACAGCAAGTGGACAGACAAGGGTTACACGACCTAGAAGAATGTTTCACCAAAAACAATAAAAGGCAGGCCTGAGGGCCGTGTAGTAGAGTCACCCACCTTTGGCTTGGGAGCATGGCTCTCTGTCCACTAGGCCAACTGCTCGCTCTTTCTCTAGGCTGTTGTTGGTTGTAGTGTTGTTAAGTGCCGTCGAGTTGCAGGTGACTCAGAGCAACCCTATGAACGAAAGTCCTGGACACTTCCTGTATAAATTTTGTCCTTTCTCCAGGTTCATAGGGTTTCTGGCTCATGGTAGTTATGCAAATATTTCTTTGTCAATTGCAAGATTAGTACCAAGGCTTTCTTGACATAAGTTGCCTATTATGGTTTTTAAACACTGTTGAGTATAAAATATCCAGGATGTACTTATCAGTGAACACTGGTGGCCCAGTTCATAGGAAGTGGTGCTGCTAAGCTGTAGATGGTTTGACTCCACCTGCTGCTCCTTGGGAGAAAGATGAGTCATCTCCTCCTGTGTGATTTACAGCCTCTGAAAACCTGCCGGAGGGTCAGCAAGGAGCTGGTTCTGACTTGAGGGCAATGAGGGGTTTATTTAGTTTGATATTTATTAGGACTCTTTGGATAATTATGATAGATATGCATCTCAGAATAGTTTATAGGGTTGAACCAACCAACAAATATTGTATTTGCTCCCCATTATAGAAGTTATCAAGATACGGTTGTGTCTACGTATTCACAATACCAACATTGTGTTGTTAGGTGCCGTCAAGTCGAGCATGACTCATAGCAACCCTATGAACAAAAGATCTTTATCCTGCGCCGTCCTCACACTTCCTGACACACAAGAACCCATTGCAGCAGTCACCGTGTCAATCCACCTGGTTGAGGGTCCTCTCCTTCGTCGACCCTCCACCCTTCCCAGCATCATGTTCTCCAAGGAATAGCCCCTCCTAGCAACATGCCTGAAGTATGAGAGGCAAAGCCTCATCATTCTTGCCTCCAAAGAGGACTCTGGCTGCACCCTCTCCAAGACATCTCTGTTTGCTCTCTTGGCCGTCCATGGGGCATTCAGTGATCTTCTCTAACACCACAGCTCAAAGGTATCAATTTGTCATTAGCAAATGACTGGAAAGACTATATCCTGAATCAGATACACCTCAGTCCTCAAACTGACATCACAACCACTCAATAATTTGAAGAGGTCCCTAACTGCAGATTTCCCCAGTGCAATGTGTTTCCTTATTTCCTGACTGCTGGTACCAAGGGTGTTAAATGTGGAGACAAGCAAGATGAAGCTGTTGACAGTTTCAATCTCCTTTCCATCCATCATGATGCTGCGTAACGGTCCAGTGGTAAGAATCTTTGTTTTCTTGACATTGAGACACAATCCATATTGAATGCTGCATTTCTAGATCCTATGCAACAAGTGCTTCAAGCCCTCCTCACTCTCAGCAAGCAAGGTTGTGTCATCTGCAGAATGCAGGTTATTGATGAGTCTCCCTCCAATCCTGAAGCCACACTCCTACCAATACTAATAGCTTACCAATAACCTCTTTTTCACTTTTACTATTCTCACTGACCTCATTCCTAGGTAATTGCATGATGCAAACATGACCATAGGCACCTCTTGGCTCCCTCTCTCCCACCTAGATGGCATTATTTTTAACATAAACAAACTTGATTGACAAGAAGAGTTCAGCAGTCCTGGCTCTGGGGCCTTGACACCATAGTTTTGGAGGACATCAAGGTCAAGTGGTATTACGTAAGTCACAAGCACAATGTTTTGTTTTGGTTTTTTGTTTTTTAGTGTTTTGTTTTTTGGTTGTTTTTTTTTTTTTATATCAGGGAGAGTATGAACGCAGTCGCAATGTTTTGCATTCTAATTGAGTGATGGCCATCTGGCTCAGGACAGAGCTATTGTATTCAAGGCTGTTGTAATAGGGTCACTATGAGTCGCAAGTGGCTCGATGGTACATAACAACAATACAGTTTTCCCTGCAAAATGAGGCTGAAGATGCTTGCTTGCTCAGACACTCAGCCGACAGTGTAAGTATTAATCACCAAGGATGCCCTTGGAAGCTCCCCCACTGTGGAGCGGCTTAGAGCGCGTCAAGTGATGTTTCCTTTGTTCTCCCTACGCTTCCGTTTCCTCTCTTTTCTGCGCCTTTTCACACCTATACTCTTGGCAGTTCTGCTATTACACATGAGTAATTCCCAAATGAAAAACCACCGTGCGGCTGGAAGGCCTTGGAGTCCTTTGTTTATTAATCTGAGTACGGCTCGAGTCAACATACGTGGTTTTCTAGTTGCACCGGGTAAATGATGCAGGGCCTGAAATCAACGGTCATTGGTGTTGGACAGCAGGAAAGACAGCTGGTCAGGGCAAGAACTGAATCATCATTTCATCCAAGGGAGGGGACAAGGCAGAGGGGGTTCCTGGGGCTTGAAAACCCCTCCAAAATCCAGTAAGCTAAACATTCCACAGCACCCCAGAATGACGAGTCTATGTCCTGGCATTGGAGAGACCAGTGATGGTGAAGATAAAACTACAGTCAGTTTGTATCTTTCTCTGCTGAGTTCCGCCACCATCTACCCTTATCTTGCAGTTGACATTCCCTCATGGTGAAGTTGAAACGGTTGGACCAGAACATGAGCTATTGGACCAGAACATTGGGCTAAATCTTGGGGACTTTATTGCTAGAACTCGGGGTCAGTGAGAGATGATAACCCAAGATATTGATGTTGTCGTTGTTACATGGTGTCAAGTCGGAATCAACTCATAGCTGACTGTCCAACGGGTTTTCAGAGGCAGTTAATTGTATCGGAGGAGATTGTCCATCTTTGTCCCAACAGGCAATTGGTGGATTCAAACTACCAGCTTTGGGTTGGCAGAGCAGCTCCTTACCACTAGGCCATCAGAACTCCTTGGCCCAAGATGGTCTAACACATACATTGAGCCAAAGGATGCTATGATTTCTCCATCTATTAAATGTGTTTCATTCATGAAAATGGAATGCAAAAAAAAAAAAGAAAGAAAATGGAATGCAATCTAATGTAAGCAAAAGTAGAGTTAAAAGAGGGGTAGGGTGTGTAAGCCACTGGGCTGTTAATCAAAAGATCAGTGGTTCAAATCCACAAATTATTCCATGCAAGAAGAAAATGGGAACTCTCCTCCCAGAAATATTTACAGCCTCAGAAACTGGAAGAAGGGTTGTTCTGGGTCAGAATCAGCTTACTGGCAGTGGTCTAGATAATTTCTTGGTTTATGTAATTAAGAATATATGGAGCGAGCTTCAGACTTGATGAGACTCAATGGCTCAGGAAATATTGTCAAGGTCTTTCCATCTCAGTTCTGTGCCTCTCTCTTGGGCTGGAGTTTCTACTCCAACATACTTCACTACATGACAGTCTTTTGAGTCTCTGGCAGCCCCACACGTAGACCTCAGCAATCAGTATTCCCGGGAGAAGGAAGAACAAATGCCTTTGGGTGAGTCTAGAGGGCATGATGTGGAGTGAAAGGAGTCAGTCACTTAAGGACAAACAAATGCTGTATGTAAGACCATTGTCATTTTAAAAAAAACCAAGCAAACAAGCTAAAGAAAGGTTTGCACATGGAGATAATCATGCTGGTACAGTTAAAAGGGGAGAGGAGTAGGAACTGACTGGATAGACAATGAATACTGGAATAGCTGAGGGGATGGACTGGGTAATGTATGGACAATCAGACATTGTGGGTATTGTAATTAGCAATGTGAACATGACTGATTTTGGGGGGAAAACGAAAGAAAAGTCTTGACAGAGACAATTGTTAAAGGGAGGGGAGGGAGAGGAAGCAGAGATTAGGAGGAGGAAGGGTGGGGTGCAGTGAGAATTTGATGAGATATTGTAATAAATGGTGTTGATCAATTGTAGTTAATGTTCTAAAACAAAAATGGATGTGAATGATTGAATAAGAACCAATAAAAAAAAAAACCCCAACCAACCAACAAAAGAACTTCTGAATTTCTGGCCAGCAAAGCCTTTTTTCTTTTCCCCCCATTATTGCACATTTTCTTCCTCCCACCCCTCCCCCAACACACCCTGCAATGCACCCTTTATTCCAGTTTGTCATACATCTAACATATAATCATATACTCCTTTCAGACAGTTCTTCCTCTCATCTTTTCTATTGCAGTGTTCATTATCTATCCACTCTTTCCCCATTCTCTCCCCAACCCCTCCATGTCTGTCCTATAACATAACAGCAGTGTTAGGAAGAGATCTTTCACTCAGCATAATGTCCTCCAGGCTCTCCCACACTATATGTCTTACAAGTTCATTGTTTTTCAATGTTCTATAATATTCCATTGTGTGAGCGTACCACGGTTTTTCTATCCATTTGTTTGTTGATGGGCACTTGGGTTGCTTCCATCTCTTTACTCTTGTAAATAACACAGCAATAAACATGAGTTTGCATATATCTGTTTGAGTCATGGCTCTGGTTTCTTTAGGGTATATTCTCAGTAGTGGAATTGCTAGGTCAAATGGTAATTTATATTTCCAACTTCTTGAGAAAGCGCCAGCCTGCTTTCCATAGTGGCTGTACCATTTTACATTCCCATTAGAGGTAAGTAAGAGTTTCAATATCTCTCTACAACCTTGCCAGTATTAGTTGTTTGCTGCCCTGTTGAATTTTGCTGTTGTTGCTGGGGTGAGATGCTATATCATACTTATTATTTTGGTTTACATTTGTCCGATAGTTAGAGATTTTGAACATTTCTTCCTATGTTTGTTCAGCATCTGAATGTCTGGCCAGCAAAGTCTGGACAAAAAATTATTGGTCCAGGTTAGATTATGTATCCATTTTTCAGCCAATCACAGCAAACAGGAAGGGATCCCATGTCTGGGTTAGAGATGGTGGTCAGGGAAGCAGCCTATCATCCAACCTGGTCAAACAAGGCTTCCAGCTAGAGAGAAGGATCTTGTCACCAAAGTGACAGTGAGTTTGGTAAAAATGGAAGCTGGACAGATGAAAGTCACAAACTTCAATCAGATTGAGTCATGTTACTGGATCCCAACACAATCTGTATGCTGAGAAAATGATCCAAGAAGCTGGACTCTATGAGAAGTAGTGTGGCATCCGGATTGGAGGAAGACTCATCAATACTTTATGCAGATGACACAACCTTGCTTGCTGAGAGTGAGGAGGGCTTGAAGCACTTGTTGCAGAGGATCAAGGAATGCAACCTTCAGTATAGATTGCATTTCAATGTCAAGAAAACAAAGATTCTTACCACTGGACCGTTACACAGCATCATGATGGATGGAGAGGAGATTGAAATTGTCAACAGCTTCATCTTGTTTGGAGCCACAATTAACAACCTTGGTAACAGAAGTCAGGTAATAAGGAGACGCATTGCACTGGGAAAATCTGCGGTTAGGGACCTCTCCAAAATATTGAGGAGTAATGATGTCAGCTTGAGGACTAAGGTGCATCTGATTCAAGCCATAGTCTTTCCAATCACTTGCTATGCATCTGAGAGCTGGACAATGAATAAGAATGACAGAACAGGAATTGACACGTTTGAGTTGAGTTGGAGAAAAGCACTGAACATCCCATGGACGGCCAGGAAGACAAACGGATAAGTCTTGGAGAGGGTGCAGCCAGAGTGCTCTTTGGAGGCAAGAATGATGAGGCTTCATGTCACATATTTTGGGCATGTTGTGAGGAGGGCTATATGTTGGAGAGGGACATGATGCTGGGAAGGGTGGAGGGTCGGCGAAGGAGAGGAAGACCCTCAACCAGGTGGACTGACACAGTGACTGCTGCAATGGGCTCTTGTGTGTCAGGAAGTGTGAGGACGGCGCAGGATAAAGATCTTTTGTTCATAGGGTCGCTAGGAGTTGTACTCCACTCAACTGGCTCCTAACAACAACAATAACAACACTCCATGAAAAACTGAACATACTCAGGTTCCTTTTGAAAACAAAGCAGAGTTTGATTGCCTGCCTGGTGTGGTAAAGGCTCTGTGAAGTCCTGCAGGGAAGAAATCTCTTTGCATTTGCTCAGCACAGCATCTCCTCAAAGATTTTGATTGCAGATTATTTTTGTTTTCCCAGTATCAATTTTGAAGTCTTAAAAAAAAAAAGGCAAACTGATGGGCTAGGGAGTGCTAAGATTCAAACGCTGAGAAAAACAAAGAGACTGAGATTCAAATGCTGAGAAAAACAAAGGCGAAGAGACTGAAGTGGGGCGGAGCTGGAATGACTGGACTGACAGTCTGGAGTTGGGGGAAGGGGCTTTGGGGTCAGGAATAAGAAAACAAAACAAAACAACAACCCGTCAGACTAACAACCTTTCTGTGGTAGAGATACAGCTCAGGTCCATTTCAACACAAAGCAACTGTCCATTGGGGTTCAAAGGCTTTAAATTTGGAGGAAAGGCAATGACTCATCTTTCTCCTAAACAGTGGCTGGTGGATTCGAACCTTGGGACTCATCACCTTTGGGTTAAGCTAAAAAAAAAAAAATAATAATAATAATAAACCAAAGAAACCTCACTGCCATCAAGCCAGAACCTATTTATAACTGACTCTCAAGTTTCCAGAGGCTCTACATCACCCAGGAGGAAATTGTCCATTTTGGTGAATTAGAACTGTGTGACTTTGGGTTGGCATTGCAAGTTCTTTACCCACTAGGCCACCTGGGAAAAAGCCAGGAACTGGG
Source organism: Elephantulus edwardii (assembly GCF_000299155.1). NCBI lineage: Eukaryota > Metazoa > Chordata > Mammalia > Macroscelidea > Macroscelididae > Elephantulus > Elephantulus edwardii. Next base: position 8,967,053 of record NW_006399839.1, on the reverse strand, counting down.
AGCAGTGACAGTGCCGCCTAGTGGTAAACCCATCTCAGTGTAGCTAGAGAGCCATGTGGGTGGATGGAGGTAGGATCTGGAGGGGAGAACAGCCCAAAACCCAAATAAGAACTCCTTTCCTAGTGGGCTCTCTGCTCCCAGGACAGAACTCAGTGCAAAATTCTAACAGCACAACCAAGGAAGAAAAAGCAAAAGACACTCACTTCTAATCCATCAAATATGTCTGGCCCGGGATTCAGGTTCAGAATACAGATCTGTTAGGGTCTAACCAGGAAGACAGTTGTATGAGTTTAAAGCAGGGAAGTTGGCAGAAGGAAGTGGTTATGGGACGATGGAGGGCTTAGCAGATGACATGAGGAACACCCTGTCCAGGCTGGAAGCTCAAAGTGGGGTGAGGAGGGGCGCTGTGTTAACAGAATGCAGAGTAGCCCACAGCAGGGGACTGTCTGTCCACAGAGGACTCGGCCGCAGCTGGAGGTGCTAACTGAATGTAGGTGTGTTTGTGCATGTGAAAGCATGTGAATCTATATATGTGTGCAGTGTAGAATGTGTGTGTGTGGGGTGTGAGCATATAGAGAAGTGTGTGAGTGACTGGACATCTGTGTGTATAAGTGTGTGTGTGTGTGCACAGGGGTGAGAGTGGATGAATCCATGTGAGTGTGCAGCATATGACTAAGTGTGTAAGTGTGTGTATAAATGTGTGTGTGTGTGTGTCTGAGAATATGTATCTCCTCAAAGATATTGATAGCAGATTATATTCATTGTCCCAGTATCAATTTTGAAATCTTAAAAAAAAAAAAAGGCAAACTGACGGGCTAGGGAGTGCTAAGATTCAAATGCTGAGAAAAACAAAAAGAGAAATCGTACAACTATGTGGATGTAAGTTTGTGTGTGACTGTGTAACGGTGTGGATGTTTGTGTGAAGATGTGTACGTGGATGTGAAGGGTTTGAGTGTATGAGCGAATCGTATAAGCTTTATAAGTGAGTTAGTGTAAGTTTGTGGTTACGTGCGTGTGTGTAAATGCATGTGAGGGTGTGGGTGCATGCATGAATGCTGATAAGCATGTGAGTGCAGGTGACTATGTGTGAGGGTGTGGATTTGTGAGTGAATATGTGTTGGTAACTGAGGCAGTGGGTCGGAATGAATGACACTGGCTCGGGAAAGGGCAGGGTTCAGAGCTGCTGTATATGGATGAGGTCGCTATGGGTTGCGGGTGACTCGTCGGCACGTAGCAACAGCAACAGTGTGTGTTAATAATTTCCGCTGTGTGTGTGTGTGTGTACAAATATGGATATATGCATGTGTATAAATGTGTGTGTGCATGGATATGAGTGTGTGAGAGTTTGTGAATGTGTACACATCTCTGTGTGTTTGTGTAGTGTGAGAGAGTGTAAATGTAAGTGTGTTTATGGTGTGTAACAGCATAGGGAGTGTATATGAGAGAGAGAGAGTGTGTGTGTGTGGGTTTTATCTGCCTTTTCCTTCTCCAGCCTCTCGTTAGTGGTCAGTGCCTATCAATATTGGACCCAGACAGAAGTTAGACGACTCAGGGTCACAAATACAGGGTCAACCCCTTGGCAACGGTCATTGGCCAGAACAAAATGCCAACTTCCAAATACAAGATTAGGCAGCTTTCCATATGGTTCCAGTTGATTAGGGACTTTTTCCCTATAAAGGACCAAATTAGTAAATCCATCAGCTCTGCTCTTGCCCTCCGACTGTGCTGTTGGAGCACAAGAGCAATTAGAGGTCACGTGTGAACAAAGGGCCATGTTCTGATAAAACTTTATTTACAAAAATGAACAGTAGGTCAGCTTTCCCTCACAGGTGGTAGCTGCTAATTTCCAACCTAGAGAGACCATTAAGTGAATGAAGGCTAGATAAGGGACAGATGCCACCTTGGGCATTTGGGAGGTAAAACTTTACTTCCATAAGGAAAAAAAATAAAATAACAACAACCACCCAACAAAACAACAACAGATTCAGTGCTTCATAGACCACAGGGCTCATGAAAGAGTAATTTAAAAGATTTTTTTTTTAAAGTTTAAAATAGTTTTCTACTCCGGGTTCTCCCTTGCATAATCTACCCCCAGTTGTCATAACAATCTACTACATTGTTACAGCCTTCGCCATTAAGATGCACCAACATATTGCAAACTAGACCCACACCCCATCTTCAGCCTTCTCTGGGACAATATGCAATTTATTCTTCCAAGAGCCCCAGGCACCAGGGAAGCCTGAACCACAGGGGGTTGATTTTGAATTGTACATAATGAACCACTCATCAGAGGCTACACACACTCTGGCTGATTTTGAAGAAGCTAATTCTGCCTGTGGACTTGGGAGGATAATGCTCGAAGATACCTCGTTAGGACTTGGGGCGGATTTCAGAAGCCTGCAGCAAGAGGTGAAGTTACAATTGGTTCAAAGATAGCTCCCAGGCTCCTGGAGATGTTATCTGTTCCTGGGAAAGCCTGTTCTGAGCTGCTGTTACCTGTGGAAGGTCAACTGTTGTGTCTATTCTTAGGCTCAAGGGCAAAAGAGATCTTTTCCTTCTTTCCCATTTATAACAACCGCCTTGGTGAAGGGGCGGAGCATGGAGATGGGAGGAGAGTGAGACCATAATATTCTTCAGCACAATTCTGGGAGGTTGTCTGTACAGTCCTTCAGCTTCATGTGGCTGGCCTCGGGCACCAGGATGTGCAGAGCATCCAAAGCGAGGCGGATGGTTATTTTCCAAGGGTGGTGGTTGGGGCTGCCGGGTGGCTGGCAGCTCAGCTTAGCTCACGTGGCTCCTCTTCCACATTCTCCTCTCCAACAGCTGCTTGAGCTTCCTCCCAGCATGGCGGCTGAGCCCAACCGCAAACCTTGCAAAGCTTTTGCGGCACTCCTGGGGTGCAACCTTACCATTTACAAAACCTCGCTTCTGCTTCACGGGGTTAGAACAGACCCATAGCTGACCCTCCAGAGGGTTTACAGAGGCCATAAATCACACGGAGGAGACTGCCCATCTATCTCTATGGGAAGCCAGTGCTAAATATTTGTAACAAACCGAATGCTATTTCAGGTACAAGCTGGAATTCACCCTGGGGCACCAAGGCAATCCTTAAGGGTTTATGGGATTCTTGCTTTGTATTTGCTGACCCCTCCCTTCTGAGTCTAGAAAAGGTTTTCAATAGAAAGAGTGTGGCTTCATTTGCATTGAATTCTCTTTGTGATTTACTTCTGATAATTTTCGTTAAAGATACAGGGAAGCTCAGGTCAGCGGTGCTTCAGTCAAGAACTGCTGGTCCCCTGTTTTTTACTCCCAGTTTTATGTCATTCCTGGATGTCTGTTTCATTATTAATAATTATAAAAATACTTTACAGTGAATGGGGCAATCAGGATGGGTGTGTCTGTGGCAATGTGATTGGCACAGGATAGAGCAAGGTTTAGGGCTGTTGTACATAGGGTCGCTATGAGTCGCAAACAACTCCACGGCACATAACAACAAACAAACAACTTGACCCTCAGTCTGCAACAAATGAGGGTTGGTGTGTGGGAACTAGTGAGACTGGCTCAGGTCAGGGCAGGCTTCAGAGCGGCTTCACATAGGGGTCACTATGGGTCACAGGTGACTCGATGGCACATAACAACAATAACAACAACAACAACAACAACAACAACAACGGGGGGTTAAGGAATAACAGATAGACCATAGGTTTATTTGGCTGGGAGCATCTTGGAAGAATTTGTTAACCTTATGGCTTCTACCAGTTACAAAAGTCAGGTAATGATCTTGTCTAAGTCTGCCTGAGAGAGAGACATAGCCCCAAAGATTTTATAAATCAATGTGATAGTACCTCTCTCTCTCCTCCTGGCTCCATTCTCCTCTCTTTTACCACGGTTACTTCCATAAAATACAAAGATAAAAAGTGTTTTGTCAAGGAGCCTTGAATATACAGCTCAATCAAACTTTGACTCCAAGGTCTATACCCGAGTCCCGCCTTTTCTCTCCAATGCCAATGTCACCTCTCCTCTGGGCCAGATTTCACTTCCCCTTGACTCAGCTGTTGCTGTCAGTTGCCATCAGCACCTTTGACTTTTCACGAGTTACATCTAACATTGAAACACTGCAGAGAGTCTCCTGCCACCTTCAAGTTCACTGCTGCGTGTCTGTCCATGGCTACTGCTGTTGCATCAATTCATCTTGTGCAGGTTCAGACTTTTGTTCATTCTCCTGTGGGTAAAGAGCTGCACTTTCAACCCAAAGGAGCACGGTTTGAAACCACTCGTTCGTTGCTTTACGGGAGAAAGATGGGCAATCTCTTCCAGTGTGAGTCACTGACTCTGAAAACCTTCTGGAGGATTGGCTTTGAGCCAGCTGCAACCCAATGGTACACAACAACAGTATACCAAGCATGGTGGGCTTTTTCGTGAATGGTCCTTCCCAATGGTGTGTACTGGGTAAATGGGTTGAAATCTCCCCATTGCCATAACAGGCACATGATACTTTCAGGGGAGTGTCTTCTCATACTGCGTTACCTCCCAGAAATTATTATCTTCTTACATCTAGCCTTAAGGAGCTCTGGTGGCCTAGTGGGTAAGGAGCTGTGCTGCCAACCCAAAGGCAAGTGATTCGAATCCACTAGTTGCTCCAGGGAAGAAAGAGGTACAATCTTCTCCCTTGTGATGTGTACTATCTCTGAAAACTCACTAGCAGGTCAGCTGTAAGTCAGTTCTGACTTCTGGTACAAAATAACAAGCAGGCTCCACCGTGCTGCAATCCAGAAGACATGTGGTTCGAGGCCACCAGCTGTTCCGCGGGAGAAGGATGGGCAGTCTCCTCCTGTGTGATTAACTCCTCTGAATACTCACCAGAGGATCAGCTGTGGGTCGATTCTGACTCTACAATACATAATAAAAACAACAGCAAGCCGTCCAGTCTCTACATGATGGTCCCAGTCCCATCCTGGTTTATTTTGACCTTGTGATCAGAACTCGGATCTCAACTCTTCATCATTCTCTCTTTGTCTCCCAAAACATTCATCTTTAGAAGTTGGTCTTCTGTTTGAAAGAAATGACTTTGGACTAAAAGAATGCTTTCAAAAGCAAGAACATTGTGGTGCTCGTTTTGTATTCTCTTGAGAGTCTTGAACTGCATTGCGTATAAAATGGCAACAGGAAATAGAGTTTCTCTCATATGCCAACTGTAGTCCTTTGGTAATGTCTGCCCGTGTCACTTCCAGGCTCAGCAGGAAAGAGCTCTATGACTGATTAGCAATGTCTGGCACAGGTATGGGCTAGGAGAGCGGTGGTGTACTACATAATGACTGTGGGAACGGTGGTGCTATTACTTGCTGTGCTGGTCATAGTAACTCAGAACCAGGAACTGGAAAAATGAAACTTGATTTAAAATTAGCTCGCTGCCATTACCTGGGTGACACTGAGCAAGCTTGTAATCCTCTGTGGGACCCGCTTCCCTAGAAAACATTCATATCAGAGCAAAAGTCTTTTACTCTGGAGCCTTCCTCCTTTGCATAGAATAAACTGGTGGAGATTTCCCAAGTCATGGTCAAGTTTTTTTAAAAAAACCTGACAGAAAGGCTGTAGTACCATACACACACATGTTCTCTTGTAATCTGTAGGGGTTTTGCTGACTAATATTTGGAAGTATAGGACCAGATTTTCTTCCTAGTTTGTCTTAGTCTCTTAAAAATACCTGTCCTCTCATAATGCTGAGTGAAATATCTCAGTCACAAAAGGACAAATATCGCATAGGGCCACTGTTGTAAAACAGGACTGACATCGGGGTTGAGGGAAGACAGAAAAGGAGGGGAGGAATGATGTATATTGCACTGAAACAGATGAGGGAGAGAACTGTTTAAAAGGCATATATGAATGGGTATTCTAGTCATTACAGAAGTCCAGAGTGAAGGCTGCATAGTGGAGTGGACTTGGGGGGAGGGATTGCATAACAATGAAAGAGTTTTTCTTTCTTTTCAAAGAGAAGAATGATTTGGGGGGCAGGGGTGGGTAGGGAGAAAAGTGCAACAATGAAAGACTGGAAACTCTAAGTCTGCAAATTTTCATTAAAATTAATTTTTAAAAAAGAATGTAAAGTTAAGTATTAAGGTTCACTTGGAAAAAAAAATACCTGTCATCCTTATGCACACCCAAGTTCATTGCAGCGTTCTTCACAACAGCAAGAGGTGGCAACAATCCAAGTGTCCCTCAGTAAACAAGTGGATAAAGAAATTACGGTGCATTCACGTAACAGGGCCAATGAGCAATGGCCAAGAGCAGAGGCGGTGAGGAGTGATTTCATGGTCAAATAAAGCCATGTTCGGAGCCCACATGCACAAGTCACACAGCTTCTCTGCACCTCCGCTTCCTAACCCATGAAATAACTACAATAAATAATAATCCAGTTTTAGTTCCTTTGCTCCCTAATCCATAAACTAAGGACAAGAGCACAATAATCTACCTGTTGCTCTTCTGCTCCTTACTCCATAAACCAAGGGCAGGGGCGCAATAATCCAGCTGTTGTTCGGTGCTATCAAGTTAACTGCAATTTAGATGACCAACAGAAGAAAATTTTTGTGCCAGTCTCCTAATCACCACCATACGCAAGTCCATTGCTGCAATGACTGTGTAAATCCCACAGGCATGAAATAAAAATAAATTGCATGAAAGCATTAGTCAGGATCCAATCTCAAAAACATTTCCTTGACATGGAGTCAGAACCAACTCCTAGCTGACCCTCCAGAGAGTTTTCAGAGGCAATTAATCACACAGACGACTGCTCGTCTCCCTTTCTTGGAGAAGCTGGTGGAATTTCAATGGGTTTACAGCGTACTTCTCTATTTACTAGGTGACTAGGGTCAATAAGTCATGTTATTCATGCTATTATTACTACCATTTTAGGTCCCTGGGTGTTACAAACAGTTTGCACTCAGTTACTGTGCTGCAGTCCCAAAAGTACATGGTTCAGATCCAGCAGCTGCTCCAAGGGAGAAATATGGGTAACCTATCTCCTCCTCTGTGGGTTGTGCCTACTCAGTGACACCATCACCACCTAACCTGAAGGGGGAGCTCTGGGGGCCTAGTGGTAAGGGGCTGTGCTGCCAACCCAGAGGTACGTGGTTCAAATCCACAAGCTGCTCAGCAAGAGAGAGAGGCAATCTCCTCCTATATGATTTACTGCTTCTGAAAACCCACTGGAGGGTCAGCTATGGGCTGGTCCCGACTTCCTGGTACATAACAACACCTAACATAAAGGCTGGCTGTTTGAATCCTACTCAGTGGCACTGAGGAAGAAAGGCCTGGTGATCAAGAACCCCCCACCTCACCTCTGAGCCATCCCACTCTGTCATATGTGGGGTCTCCACCAGTTGGAGTGGATTGAATAGCAGTAAGATTGTCTTTATTATGTCTTCCAATGGGGCAGCCAGTACTGTGTGCTTTTGTTGTTGTTGTTATCGGGCATTGAGTTGCCTGCGACTCATAGCAACTGTATATACAACAGCCCTAAACCCTCCTCTATCCTGTCCTAGTCTTATTGTCTCTGGCACACCTACCCTCATTACTCCAGTCACTGAATCAATCCATCTCATCAAGAGTCCTCCTCTCCTGCACCGTCCCTCCACCCTCCCAAGCATGATGTCCTTCTCCAAGGACTGAACCCTCCTTGCAACATGTCCAAAGTATGTCAGACGAAGCTTCAGAACCCTTGTCTCCAAGGAGCAGCCCGGCTTCACTCTCTTCAGGACGAACCTGTTTGTTGTCCTAGCAGTCCATGGTATATTCAACACTCTTCTCCAGAGCCACAGCTGTGTGCTTTAGGGGGATATTAAATGAGTGTTCTTATAAAAGAAAAAGGGAGCTCTGGTGGCCTAGTGGTAACAAACTGTCTTGTAATCCCGAAGGCATATGGTTCGAAGCCACCAGCTGCTCTGCGGGAGAAGGATGGGCAATCTCCTCTCGTGTGATTAACTGCCTCTGAAAACCTGCCAAAGGTTCGTCTATGGGTTGGTTCCAACTCTATGGTACACACCACCACCACCACCACAGAAGAATAGTTATTAAGTGGGAAAGCGTATCTTCCACCCCCACTGCCCCCAAATGATCAAGGAAGTTTAATGTGTTGACTGTATGATTGAAAACGTGGCGTCCCTGGAAGTGGAGGGTAGATCAAAGTGTCCTCTGATGTGGAAAAGGCCAGAGCCCCTGGGGGTGTCTGTCCTCCCAAGATCTTTCTTGTTCAGCATCTCAGCGCCTCGAAATGCCAGGACCAGGGCGCCGCGGGACACAGTACACAAGCAAGCTCCTGGCGGGAGGCAGGGCCATTCGGAGGTTTCTGTGCAATCCTGTGACTCAGGCTACAGTTGGTGGCCCCTGTTGGGCCAATTACTGCCTTAAAATGTTGTTATGAAAAGGCAGGCGCGTTCATTATGTGGCAGCGAGCGCAGGGCCCGGTGGTTTCCTATTTATGTTGTCTGAAATAGCCCTTCTCTCTGAGTTCCTTTGTACTGTCACCAAAAGGCCTGCAAATCACAGCTTTCCCCCAGTAGCTGCTCTGCAAAGGTCTCCCCTAGAATGGGCATTTCAGGGCAGCTGAAGGAGCTGGTGAGGAGATGCTGGAGTCCTTGACAAGAAGTTGTTGTTTGTACCACTGAGTGCCACTCACCGTGACCCTGTGTACAACAGAGCTGAATCCCCTCTATCCTGTGCCGGCCTCATCACCTCTGACATGCTTGAGCCCGTTGCTGCAGTCACCGTGCCAATCCATCTTGTTGAAGGTCTTCATCTCTTTTTTGCCTTTCCAAGCGTGATGTCCCTTTCCAAAGACTGGCCCTCTCTAACAACATGCCCAAAATATATGAGATAAAGCTTCACCATCCTTGACTCGAAGGAGAGACCCTGGTTGCACTTTTTCCAAGACATTATCTGTTTGTCTTTTTGGCAATCTGTGGGATAGTCAGTACTTGTCTCCAGCACCACAGCTCGAAGGCATGAATACAGACAAGAGGAGAGGGGAAGGGAGGGGAGGGAAAGGAAGGGCAGGGCAGGGCAGGTTAAAGAAGAGGGGAGGACAAAGAGGAGGGGAGAAGAGGAGGGGAAGGGAGGGGAGGAAGGGAGAGGAGAGGGGAGGGGAGGGGAGGGGAGGGCAGGAGAGGAGAGAAGAGATGGGACAAAGATCAGAGTATTTGCGGTTCTGATTGAGGTGGGAGAATGGTGCCATTGTTGTTATTGTTGTTGTTGATTGCCTCGGGTAGAATTTGGTAGGGAGAAGAAGACAGTGAAGGAATTGGGATGGATCTAGTGGGGACCTGAAAAGGATTTGGGGGGACCTGAAAAGGGTGTTAGTGGGCATAGATCAATGACGTGGAGTTTTATAAAACACAGGGAATGGTCGTATGAAACACAATGTAAATGTGTGAGACACAATGTTCATGATCAAAGCTCTGTGTGTAACGAATTTTGTGTGCAAACTAATGCTAAATAAAAAAGTCTCTCAGGGAGCTCTGGTGGCCTAGTGGCAAGAAGCTGCACTGCAATCCCAGAGATGCGTGGTTCAAATCCACCAGTTGCTCTGCTGGAGAAGGAGGGACAATCTCTTCCTGTACCAGTCAGATCTGATTTGACGGTACACACACACACACACACACACACACACTAATGAAAACTTTTTTTTTAAAAAAAAAGGTCTCTCACTCAACAGTAGAAAGAAGAAAAAGGGAAGACAGAGATATAGAGGGGTGGGTAGAAATTGGAATTTCAGAGATGTGGACAAAGTGTGATTACATGTTGAGTTTTGAAATGAGCGTTATAAAACGTGTAAGTTGTTTTGTAAACGTTCACTTTAAAAAAGTTAAACACAGACACAAATAAATAAAAGAAGTTAGAAAAGTTGTTTTCTGGCTGGTACTTGAAATACTGGGAGCTGGCATCGCAGCAACTTGCAAGCCATCACGTTGTGACAGAATGACAGAGAAGTGGTCGATAGAGATAGACGCTTGTTGTTGTGAGGGACTGTGGAGCCAACCATGACTCACAGGGACCCTGTGACCCACAAAGCGGCTCCTTGCCCCGTCCTGCGCCATCCTCGTGATCGCCGCCTGCTCGAGCCCCTCCGTCCAGTCACTGCGTCAATTCATCCTGTTGAGGAATGAAAAGACGCTGTTGAATGATTCCGCAGCTTCTCTGGACTAGACTGGGAGTGGCCACCTGCCCTCAAGCAAGTCATTGAACTTGTTTGTAGCTCCTGGTCTATTCTGGAACTTAGACTTGCCGGGCTTGATCTTTACCTCTTTTCTCTCCAGGACTGATAATGCATCAGTTTATGCTTCCAGTATTCAAAGCTAGGCGCTCTGGTGGCTTAGTGCTAAGGAGTTATGCTGCCGACTTGAAGGAGCGTGGTTCAAATCCACCAGCTGCTCTGTGGGAGAAGGATGGGCAATCTCCTCCTTTGTGAATTTACAGCCTTTGAAAACCTGGTGGAGGGTTAGCTATGAGTCAATTCCAACTTGATGTACTTGACTCTATTCAACAACAACAACAACAACAACAACAACATCCAAAGTTGGTTGGAAATCTGAGTTGGTTGGCCGTGTTCTGTTTGGACTGTCCACAGACCCAGTCTCAGTTCTTACACTAGAACCTCACTGGGCCCCAGCTGAGAGGCTCCCAAGCATGGACACACCCTGTGTAAATCCACAGATGTCGTTGTTTCCATGGTCCACTGAACCTGCGTCACGACAAGTTGCCCATCAAGCCATTTTTGTTCCATAGGGTTTTCCTGGGCTGCTGCCTGGGAGTGGACCACCAGGCCTTGCTTCCTGTTCTCCCTGAGTCTGAAAGCTCTGTTGAAATCTGTTCAGTGTCACAACACACATGTCTCCACAGACGGGTGATAGTGGTGGCTCTGTGTGAGGGGAGCCGGCTGAGATGCCAACCTGGTTCTCCCACCTGGCGGACGAGAATTCTACCTGAGCCACCAATGTCTGCTACCGCTGCTGCTGTTGTCACTATTAGGTGCCATTGAGTGTGAATGACAGATCTGAACCCTGTCCTATCCTGTGCTGTTCTCATCATCTCTGACACAATTGCACCCATGTCTGTTAGTATCCAGAAAACACCCCCAAATCCTGGACCACGAACGGCCCACCTGGTGAATCCATGAGTGTGATTTCTTCTCTTTCCCCATCTGCACCTTCAAGATCATCTGGCTTCCAAATCCCTAATATGTCCAGAGCTCACTGCTTCCCCTAGGCCAGTCATTGTTGTTGTTGTTGTTGTTGTTGTGTGACATCGAGTCAGAACTGACCCATAGCTGACCCTCCAGCAGGTTTTCAGAGGCAGTTACTCACATAGGAAGAGACTTCTCGCACAGAGGCGCTGGTGGATTCAAGCCAGTTTACTCGCTCCTAGACTGCCTTTGCTGATTTTGATCTTATTTTCTCCTGGCTTTTAAATGTTTTTAAAAGTCACTTGTTCTCAAGTAAAAGGGACTTGTATTTTGATGGTGGGTGGGGACATAATCTATGCCAAGTGGCTAACGGCACTCCAGTGTGACGTGGTGTGGATCACTTTCCTTTCTAAGACTGTATGTCTGTGTGTCATTCAGCATCAGGGGACAGCATGGTGCCTGGCTGATGCTCAGAACCTGGTGTTGTTTGCATGTGCTCCATACGTGGCATTACACCAGGACATTGATGCCTTCACGTTGTGGTGTTGGAGAAGAGCACTGAAGATCCCATGGACCGCCAAAAGAACAGATAGGTCTTGGGGAAAAGTGTAGCCAGAGTGCTCCTTGGAGGCAAAGATGATGAAGTTTTGTCTCACACACTGGCCATGTTGTTAGGAGAGGCTATTCTTTGGAGAATGACATCATGCTTGGAAAAGTGGAGGGTCAGTGAAAGCGGGGAAGACCCTTGACCAGATGAGTTGACACGGTGACTGAAGCAATGGGTTTGAGGGTGTCAGAGACTGTGAAGATGGCACAAGAGAGGATCGTGTTCAGATTGTATATAGGGTTACTGTGAGTTGTACTTGACTCTATCCTTCTCCCTTCTCCCTCCCCAGCTCACCCCACAATGTACCTCTTGTTTCAGATTATTGTCAAACATACAATGCTTAATTATATATCCTTTTTGGAAAGTTCTTCCCCTCATGTGTTCTAATGAAATGGTCACTATCTATCCACTCTTTCCCCAATCCCTCTCCAATACCCCCATATCTGCCCTATTTTAGAACAGCAGTGCTATGCAGTATTTGCCCTTTTGTGACTGAGGTGTTTCACTCAGCATAATGCCCTCCAAGCTCCCAGCATGTTGTGTAATATTTTATAAGCTCATTGTTTCTCAATGCTGTGTAATATTCTAATGTGTGACTGTACCATAGTTTTACTATCCGTTTGTTGGTTGATGGGCACTTGGGTTGCTTCTCCATTTCTTTGCCTTTGTGAATAACGCAGTCAAAAACATGGTGTGTGCACACGTTTGCTTGAGTCGTGGCTCTGACTTCTTTAGGGTGTATTCCCAGTAGTGGAATTGCTGGGTCAAATGGTACGTCTATTGAGCAAATCCAATGTCAACAGGGCTCGTGCCAATTCAGCCAAGAGATTGTTCCCTCCAGCGCAGCTTGCCAACATGTGTTTATCCAAATGAATCATATTAACAGGGGATCACACATCCCTGGCAGATAGGCTCTGCAGTCTGGGCAGCTTTTCCTGGTAGGGAATGCATGCATTCAGGATGCAGGAATGGTGTGTGAGTGTGAAGCTAGGAGCTGGCAACCCCCCTCCTCCAGGGCCAGAGCGTAACCCTCTCTGCTCCATGGCGTCTTCTCTGTAGAAACTGATTGTCAAGTCTTTCTTCCACCGACTCTCTGAGTATCAACTGTAACATACAAACAAACCCTCAGAGGCATCCTGGGTTCCTGTTTCTTTCTCAGCCTCCGCATCTCTGCCATGTCCAGGTCCCTTTGTGCCATCTTGTCTCCATTCATTACCTTCCCTTACCTTGACTATTGCCACAGTGTCCCCACAGTCTCTCATCCCTTTTAGCACCCCTCTGCTGTATTCTACAGAGGAGCGGTTTTCTTTGAAGGAAAATCTGTTTGAAAGTTTTCCCCAGGCCCTGCGTCTGTATCATAAATCCTTCAGTCAGGCACTCACAAGCCTTCATGACTCGGTCCCCATGCGCGTCTGTGCTTTCCTCTCTCTGCACCTGGCTTCACCCTTTCTGAGCCTCAGCCGGATTCCTCCTCTCCGTGCCTCTGCACACGCGGTTTCCATTATTCATGATTGCACTTCAGCTCTGCCGTCTTGGCTGTAATTGCTAAGTTTTGATGCTTCCTTCTCCCCTCACGGAACATATTGTGCCTCTCTGGGGAATTTTCAGGTAACCATGAATTTTGGTTTCACTGCCACAAGTTTCAAGGGCATGATACATAAACAAAGCACAGTGCTGGGTGCATTACCATGGATCGCACTAATAAGATGGTAACAGGGTGGTAGAAAGAAGCATGGGGGTGTGACATAGACATACATGGATGTGTATTTCAGCCCTGAGATTCTTCAATGAGCCTGAGATTCTTCCTCTGCACAAATAGTATTGTTGTCTTAGATGTAGTGGTGGTGACAATGGTGCATGTGATAGTGGTAATGGTCATGGTGGTATTGGTGTTGCTGATGATGTTGGTGGTAGTGGTGGTGATGGTAGTGGCATTGTTGTCCATGGCAATGTGATAGTATTGCTAATAGTGGTGATGGTGAGGGTAGTAGCATATTTATTGTTGCTGGTTATGATGGCATTCTTGGTATTCATGGTGATGGTGGGGATGGTGGTGGTGATGGTGGTGGTTGTAGTGTTGTTGTTGGTGGTGATGGTCCTGTTTATGTCCATAGTGGTGGTGGTGATGGTGTTAGTGATGGAGGTGGGGAAGTGGTTGTAGTGTTGTTGTTGGTGGTGATGGTCCTGTTTATGTTCACGGTGGTGAAGATGATGATATTGGTGATAGAGGTGGGGAAGTAGTTGTGGTAGTGTTGTTGGTGTTGGCGATGGTCCTGTTAACGTTTGTAGTGGTGATGATGATTATTTTGGTGTTTGTGATGTTGTTGGAAGTGGTGGTGATGGTCCTGTTTATGCTCATAATGGTGGTGGTGATGGTGTTGGTGATGGAGGTGGGGAAGTGGTTGTAGTGTTATTGGTGGTTGTGGTGATGGTCTTGTTTACATTCATGGTGGTGCTGATGATGATGTTGGTGTTGGTGATGAGGTGCTGATAGTGGTGGTGGTGGTGGTGATGATAGTGATGGTCATAGTGGTGATAGTGTAGTGTTGTTGTTTTTGTTGTTGGTGGTGGTGATGGTCATATTTAAGTTCATGGTGGTTGTGATGATGATGCTGGTGTTGGTGATGAGGTGGTGTAGTGGTGGTGGTGATGGTGAAGATGATTGTAGTGCTGTTGGTGGTGTTATGGTGATGATGATGGTGATATTGGTGTTGGTGATGTTGGTGGTGGTAGTAGTGGTGGTGTTGGTGGTGATGGTGGTAATGATGATGATTGTAGTGTTGTTGTTGCTTTTGGAGGTGATGGTAGTGATGGCAGTGTTGTTGTTGGTAGTGGTAGTAGTGGTAGCGGTAGCTACTGTCAAGTCAACCCAAATCATAAGAACGCCATGCACACTGGGATAGAATACCATAGGCTCTTGTGCCCTTCCCCATAATCACAGGATCTCTATGATCCATGAGCTTTCACGGGCTGATTTGTACGAGTCAATTTCTAACCTTCTTAGTCTAGCCATTCTCTTGAACCGTATGTGGCATCATAACAACACACAAGGTCCCACCAACACAAGGAGTGGTTGTGCGTAAGTCACCTGCAAGTCAGGTCTCCTGCGTGGATGGCGAGAATGTCACCACCCCAGCCTCCAACCACCAACATACTCTTCTTCACAAACTGTTGTTTATTGTGGAGTCAGAACTGACTCATAGTTGACCCTCCAGTAGCTATGAATTGCATCGGAGGAGATTTCCCACCTTTCTTCCATGGAGCTGGGAATTCGAACCACAAGCCTTTGAGGTGGCAGCACAACTCCTTACCATGAGGCCATCACGTCTCTGTTACATACTGTAGAGCTGAAGCCAACTCATAGCTGACTTTCCAGAGGATTTTCAGAGGCAGTGATTACATGAGAGGAGACTTCCCATCTTTCTTCCTTAGAGCAGCTGGTGGATTTGAACCAAAAGCCTTTGGGTTGACAGCACAACTCCTTACCACTAAGCCACCAGAGCCATCATAGGCATAGTACTATCACCTGTCTGCTCATTTTTCTCAGTTATAGAAAACATCTGGTGTAGTGTCTTACACTCAGATGTTTTCAAGAAATAGCAGTGAGAAGGGAGCTCTGCTGGCCTAGTGGCAAGAAGCTGCACTGCAATCCTGAAGGTGTGTAGTTCAAATACACCAGATGCTCCGCTGGAGAAGGAGAGGCAATCTTCTCCTGTGCCTGTCAGATCCGAATAACGACAGGTTAATAAATAAGTAGATAGATAGATAGATAAAGGTCTTAAGAATATATTTTTAAAAAAGAAATAGCAGTGAGGATAGGAAGCATGATTGAGGATGCCATCAGTCATAAGAGCATAACTCAAGCAGATCCCAGACCACCCATGACTCAGTGTTAGTACATCGTTCAGAGAAACATAGCTCAAACAGCCAACAGGGCATACGAAGCATTTACAGTGTTTACTAATCTCTCTCCGATCGACATGGAATTCATAATTCACCAAGTTCACAGTTGCTTTTCCATTCCTCTTACTTATTCATCTGAGTCTCCAACATGACTTCCTCCCTTCCCTCCTCAGAGCTTTCAGCTCTTAATCAAAAACTCATTGTCCAACCCACCAACCTTTCTCCCTTCTCCTCTCTTCTGCCTATTCATTTTTCCTCATTAATAAGTCTCCCCAACCTACGTTAAGGTTCTCTCCCCACAGAATTCTCTCCCCTTATGCATAATAAATGCCTGAGGGGAGGGAGAAGTGGAAATGCCAAATGCTCACAGCAAAAGTTTCCTTGGGAGGAGTGGAGAGGAAATGCAGCTGAAATTACCTATCCATCAGTCAGTCACCTAGGTAAAGTAGAAACATGGCCACGTATGACGTGATGTCAATTAACAATTGGTGAATTGCAGCTTCTACTGTTGAAAAGCAACACTGTAAATTGAGAATACGTTTCTTATTCTCTAAGAAGAGAATACGTGACATTATGGAAGGTATTGCAAGCAGCCTGTGGCTAAGTTGGAGGGAATCCTAACCCTAAATTTATACTTTGTTCTCTGACAAGTCAGGCACAATGCACATCCAGTAACTGAGAAGAAAAAGCCTTAGAATGATGAGAAATCACAAGCTTTACATATTTACAGTTTTACATGTTGTGGTGGTTAGGTGTCATCGAAGATTCATGTGGTTATGTACCTTCGAGTATCAATCGACCCATAGTTGACCCTCCAGTGGGTTTTCAGAGCCAGTCAATTACTAGGGAGGACTTTTCCCATCTTTCTTCCATGGAGCAGCCAGTGGATTCGAGCCGTGTACCTTTGCATTGGCAGTGCAATTCCTTACCACTAAGCCACCAGAGCTCCCTCTATGACTCACGCTGTTGTTTCTCATTGAGGAATTGCCTCATAGCTGACCTTCCAGTGGATTTTTCAGAGGCAGCAAATCACATGAGAGGAGATTGCCCATCCTTCTCCCACAGAGCAACTGGTGGATTCGAACCACATAGCTTTGAGGTTGCAGGGAAGCTCCTTACCACTAGGCCACGAGTACAACCCCATAAACAGCGTATAGATTTAGAGTTATAGAGAAACAGAGATAGACAGACAGATGGGGAGATAAGGGGGTGGTGATTTTGTGTGTCTAAAGAACCTAGCTTAGGATAATGGTTGTGTAAATAAAACACCCAGCATGCCTCCTGATCCAGGCCATGGTCTTTGCAATTACTTGCTATGTATCGGAAAGCTGGACAATGACTAGGGAGGATAGAAGGAGGATTGATGTCTTTGAGCTGTTGTGTTGGAGAAGAGTATTGAATATACCATGGAGTGCTAAGAAAATGAACAGGTTCGTCCTGGAGAGGGTGAAACCAGGCTGCTCCTTGGAGGCAGGGATTCTGAAGCTTCGCCTGACATAATTTGGACATGTTTCAAGGCAGGATCAGTCCGTGGAGATGGATGTCATGCTTGGGAGGGTGGAGGGGCAGCGCAGGAGAGGAAGATCCTTGATGAGATGGATTGATTCAGTGACTGGAGTAATGGGGGTGGGTGTGTCAGAAACAATAAGATTGGCTCAGGATAGAGCAGGGCTTAGGGCTATTGTACATATAGGGTTGCTATGAGTTGCAGGGAACTTAACAGCACATAACAACAACAACAACAACAACAAGGTGCATCTGGAAGATAGCAGAGCATCAACAGATGGCTATAAGCTGCCACAGAGTGGCTCCAGGTCCCAGAAACATTATATGTAACAGAACGAACCGTGGTGTGATCCTGTGTCATCTTGGATCATTGCTGGGTCTGAATCTGTTGCTGTGACAACTACTTTCATCCATCTCGTTGAGGATTGCATCCGTGTTTGTTGAACCTCTGTTTTATCAACCATCATGGCAAGAAACCCTTGTGGGTTTTTTTGTTTGTTTGTTTTTTGGTTTTTATTTTAATGGTCTGTGTCTCTTGTTTATCCTACAATCTGGAACATTCTATGTTTGCAGGTGCCTGGACTCCTGACCCTTCACCTTCATCTCCCGTCTTCTCAGGACCACATCTGCTCTTGAACTTGCCCCCGCGTGACCTCTAACACAGTCCGTAGCTTCTTCCAAAGACTCTTGCACTCAAGCTTTTCCACCTTTAACCCTCCAGTGGGGTCTAGGAAGGACTCCTCAATCCCCCCATCACTGCCTATGATGTAAAAAAAAAAGCATTCTTATTGCTATTATGTGCCGTCGAGTCGCTTGTGACTCATACACAGCTCTGAACCCAGCTCTATCTTGAGCCAACCTCTTGGTCTCTGACACAGCTACCCCCATTACCCCAGCCATAAAGACCAGAGTCTTTATTCCTCATCTTATTTGTGCTTGGAATCCCTGGGCTGTGAAGATGGTTAACACATTCTGTCAGTAATGGGAAGTTTGGTGGTTTGGATCCACCTGGAGGTGCTTCGGAGAAAAGGCCTGGCAACTTTCTTTCAAACGTTCAGCTAGCAACAGCCCTCATGGAGCACAGGGCTACTTTGGCACAAAAAGTCCCCCTGAGTCCGAACTGCCGTGATGGCAGCCCTAGTTTTCAGCTGGTCACTGCTCCGCCGTGTAATTTTTTCAATTAGCTAAAGAGTAAAAGCTATCATTATCCTCACTGTGCAGACAAAGAAACGCAAAAGAGGCAAAGTGGGGTTCAAAACACGCCGAGGAAAGGTCTAGAAAGTGGTCAAAAGCTACACTAGGAAATACAGATGTTCTGAGTCCTGCATCCCTCCTGTGCTCAGTGCAGGAAATGAAAAAAGACCCAGGGCTCACCGATTCCTAGTATAGAACAGTACACTGCAAGATGCTCCTTCCTTTTGATGGAATCACTCTTCTCTTCTGAGTCATCCCTCTACCCAGTTCCTAAGAATAAGCACCTTACTTCATTAAAGCTTACCTAACTTCCCCTGCCTGGCTCAAGGACACACCTGCTTTCTGAGAACCCTTCTGGTCGCAGGCTTCCTCTCCAAAGCTCCCAGAGAAGCCAGCCCTCCCTTTATGCCAGGGCTCCAGCTGGGCTCTGGAACCTGTAATGCACACTTGTGACGTATTGCTATGGCTATCACCCTGTTCTTACGTTGTGCCATTGAGTCACCTGTGACGCATAGTGACCCTATGTTCAACAGCCCTGAACCCTGCCCTGTCCTGAGCCAATCTCACTGTTTCCTATGTACCTGCCCCCATAACTCCAGTCATTGTATCAATTCATCTCCTCTGGAGTCTTCTCTGCTGTCCCTCTGCCCTTTCGAGCATGAAGTTCCAAGTACTGTCCCCTGGAAACAGGCCCAAAGTGTATGTGGGATGGAGCTCCAAAATCCTTGTCTGCAAGGAGAAACTTGGTTTCACCCTCTCTAGAACAGACCTGTTTTTTCTCTTGGCAGTCCATCGTATATTCTATACTCTTCTCCAGCACCACAACTCAAAGGCATTGATTCTTCTTTTATCATCCTTAGTCATTGCTCAGTTCTCTGATGCATAACACGCAATTGTGAAGACCATGACCTGGATCGGGCACACCTTAATGTGACAATGACTGACATCATTGCTCTTCAGCACTCTGGAGAGATTCTCTGACAGCAGATTTTCCTGATGCAATTCGCCTTTTGATTTCCTGACTGCTGGTGCCAAGACAGCTGATTGTGGAGCCAAGCGATCTGAAATTGTGAACAATCTCAATCCCTTCTCCATCTATCTTGGTGCTGCCAATTAGCCCAGTGGTGAGAATCTTTGTTTTCTTGACGTTGAGCTTCAATCCATATTGAAGGCTGCAGTCCTTGATCTCCTGCAGCAAGTGCTTCAGGGACTCCTCTGTTTTAGCAAGCAGTGTTGTGTCATCTGCATAATTCAGGTGTTTATGAGTCTTTCTCCGATCTCCCTGGCTTCCCTCCTCTGGTCTTACCACCCCATCAGTTGTCAAATCCATTTCCATTTGTATCATTCCAAGGGTATCAGAGAGCAGCGGTGCTCCATGGGGGTTTCAGGGGCTGTTTGTTAGAGGCAGATTGGCAGGCCTTTCTTCCGAGGGACCCCTGGGTGGACCTGAACCACCCACCACTGCAGCATCCGTGAGCCCCTCAGTGGCCCCAGAGAAGACGCTCATTTTCTGACCCTTCCAATACACATTGATGTAGTGGTTCTGGAGGAGAGACTGTGTACACTTTATAATGACACATTGATTTCCATGCGCTCCTTGTCATGTTTATTTGTTTTACAACTTCATTTTCTAGCACAGATAAGCAGGTGCCTCCCCAGAGGCTATTTCTTGTAATAAGGGAAATTAATTCAAGTGGTAATTCAGAAGCACCAATGGATTTACTTTGCATTGTGGCTTCGCCGTGCCCGGCAGGACCTACCGTTGCTCTGCACTCACCTTATACCAGCGACCATACCCAGTGCATCTGTACCCTGTTCTTCAACATCCTCATCATCTCAGACGTGAGCCCACTGTCACTGTCACTGTGTCAATCCATCTCATTGAGGGTCTTCCTCTGTTTCATGGACCCTCTACCTTTCCAAGTATGATATATTTTTCCAAGAACTGGCCTCTCCTTACAATATGTCCAAAATAGGTGCGATGAAGCTTCACCAGCCTTGCCTCCCAGCAGCAACTCTGGTTGCACTTTCTCCAAGGTATGTTTGCTTGTTCTTTTGGCAGCCCATGGGATATTCAGTACTCATCTCCAGTACAACAAGTCAAAACCATTCACTCTTCTGTCGTCCTCAGTCACTGTCCAACTTTCAGGTGCAGAACAAATCACTGAAAAGATCATGGCTTGAATCAGATACACCTTAGTCTTTAAACTAACATTATTGCTCCTTTAACATTTTAGCTAGGTCCCTAACAGCAACAGCAGATGTACCCAATGCGATACATCTTTTGATTTCTTGGTTACTGGTGCCACGGGTGGTGATTATGAATTCATGCAAGATGAATTTGTTTACAGCTTTGATCTTCTCGCCATCTATCATGTTTTTGCCTGGTGGCGAGTGGGAAGAATTTTTGTCTTTTGGTGTTGAGATGTAAGAAATATTGAAGGCTGAAGTCTTTGACTGACAGCAAACATCTTAAGTCCTCTTGGCTTAATTCCAGAGTATTTCTTTCTAACTAGATGCCTAATCTTGTTGTTGTTAAGTAGATTATGACTCATAGCGACCCTATGAACAAAAGGTCTGAGCCCTGTTCTATCCTGCGCCATCCTCACACTTCCTGACACATAGATCCCATGGCAGCGGTCACCTTGTCAATCCATTTGGTTGAGGGTCTTTCTCTCCTTTGTTGACCCTTGACCCTTCCCGGCATCATGTCCCTCTCCAAGGAATTAGCCATTTATTTCTAGTCTAGATTCCTAGGCTAAATGATTCTTTTCCAGCCGTCTTCCTGGTCTTGATAATCCATTTCAAGGTCCAGAGGATTCCTTTTCAGCTAGATTACTACGCTAGTGTGTTCCTTTCTAATCTAGACTCCTGGTCTAAAGCATTCATTTCTTCATCAAACTAGGTATTTACTAAAACGATATGAATTTGCATCTCCCCGTGCTCGGCCCTGGGGACCTGACAATGGTCGTGATGCCTGCACTCCTCCATTTATAGACCCTTTATGGCCGTTTTGTCAGGAGCACATTATGTTTGTAAAATCACCATCGCCTCTCATTTGCCAAATACTTTCAAGTTTACAGAACACGCTCGTGCCCATTATGTCATTTTGCACAAATGGACTGCACTCCCCGACACTTAAATAAATGTTAAATGAGACTTGTGGCTGTGGAGCAGCCCGCTGTCGGAAGGGCTCCCACTTCCTCTTGGTTTTGTCAAAACCCAGAACTGCACGCACGTTTACTATATCTGAGGCAATTGCACTGAAATTAAATGGCATTCCTCTTTCATTCACTTCACTGTGCGGTTTCTGCTACTCTCAAGTTGCTTATTGGGTGGTTTTTGCTTTCTGGGTCCCTGTGAGTCCCAGATGGATGTGTTCTCTTCCCGGTTGGTGCTGGAGGCTGGTCACCCCCTCAAAGACCTGCAAGGTGATTTGATGCTTGAGGCAGGACCTTCCGCTGGGGAGCCACCTGTCCCCCTCGCTCATGTTTTTTTCACGTTTCCTGGGAGTGAGTAAGGGCGCTCCAGTGGCCTAGTGGTAAGACGCTGCACTGCAATGCTGAATGCACATGGTTCAAATCCACCAGCCACTCGGCTGGAGAAGGATGGGCAGTCTCCTGCTATACGATTATTTAACACAGATGTAGGAAGACACTAAGTTCGGGGTGTTTTGTACCAATAGGTAAGCAAACCATAATGTCAAATATTTTGGTTTTACTGGGAGGGAGATGGGGAGCCACTGAGGAATGTGGAGCAGAAGCATGCATGGCCTGATCTGACTTTGCTTTTAATCGTTATAACTGCCTTTAGCTGTTGAGCTGAGAACAGACTGTAGGGGGCGAGAGTGGCTATGAAATCTAAGTGGACGGTGATGGGAACAGGCAGGGAAGAGGGCAGGTGACCCTCCAGGGTGGCACGCGAGAGTGTGTGTGTGTGTGTGTGTGTGTGTGTGTGTGTGTGTGTGTGTGTGTAACTATTTGAAACATTTTAGAGATGGAATCATCAGGCTGTCTTAACTGGTTACTCAGTGCTGTCAGGTGGGCCCTAACTCAGTGCTGATTGGGTGTGCGTGTCTGAGGCTATAAATTGCACAAGAGGAGATTGGCCATCTTTCTTCCAAGGAGTTGCTGGTGAATTTGAAGCACAGAACAGATTGACAAGGTGACTCCTTACAGTCTATGCCACCAGAGCTCCCTCTTCATTAGCTAGTCAATCAAAGACATACCAAAAGGGAGGCAGGGTCTTTAAGAACAGAAATGTATTTTCCCCTGTTTAGGAGGCTGGACAGCAACCTTAGGGGAAGGTCCCTTTCTTTGTCTGCTTTGTGGGCGCCTGAGGATCCTTGTGTCAGCTTCTTAAACCTGATGATACTCTCTTGCTTGGCAATCTCCAGGTCGTACCTGTCTTCCACATTTATGTTTGCTTATCTCTGTCTATTCTGCTCTTTTTGGGTTCAAAAGTGAGTAATTTTGGCCCCTCCATATTCCCTTTTCAAGGAGTTACATCCCTTTGAGATGTAACTTTATTTTTTTTTAAAATTTATTATTAATGTCAATGAAAACTTACAGAGACTTTGGATTTCCATTCATTCATTGTTGCACTTTTCTCCCCTCTTAAACCTCCCCCTTAGTACACTCCCCTCTTGGAAAAGTGAAAGAAAAATTCTTCCATTGTTTTACAATCCCTGCCCCCAGGTCCACTCCACCATGTAGCCTTCGCTCTAGACTCCTGTCATGACAAAAATACCTAATCACATATCCCTTTTTAAACAGTTTCTAATAAATTTATCTGGAATTTTTTTAACCTTTTAAAAAAGTGAGTGGTTTTGAGACACTCCCTAAGCTGATACAGCCTAATTACTGTCACAACTAACTCAGGTGAGATTAAAATTATGGGTAGAGAGGTTAGCATTCCTAACATTTTGGGGGGGTTGTGGGGAGAAGCATCACTAACCCACAACCCACTCTAATGGATTTGATAAATAGGGAGGAGTTGATGATGCCTGCGGGAAATACTTGGGAGGACCCTTAGGAATCAATTCCGATTGATCCCCATCCATCATGGTGCCCTAACCCCTGCTGTCAATTTAACAGCAACTTATGGCTGTTTCACGTATCTCAGAGTGAATTTGTGCTTCAGGGGGTTATAATCATATGCAGTGCCCTGGTGGCCTAGTGGTTAGGGAGCTGCTCTGCTTACCCAAAGGCAAGTGGTTCAAATCCACCAGCTGCTCTGTGGGAGAAAGATGGACAATCTCCATCCATGTGATTTACAGTCTCTGAAAACCCCCTGCAGGGTACCTCTGAGTCAGTCCCGAATCAATGGAAGTAAGTTTGAGTTTTGTTGGGGGATTAAAAAGAATATCTTATGCAAGGGGATAGACTTGTCATCCCTGGTCTGCTGGAGAGATTCAAACTTTTAACCTTATGGTCAGTAGACATGCATACACAGCACATTCCCACCACCCAGCAACCTGTTGTTGCTGTTGTTACATGCCGTTGAGTCTCTTGTGACTCATAGCGACCCTGTGTACAACAGCCCTAAACCCTGCTCTGTCCTGAGCCAACCTCACTGTCTCCAACACACCCACCCTGAATAACCCAGTCACTGAATCAATCCACCTCATAGAGGGTCTTTCTCTCCTGCTCTGTCCCTCTACCCTCCCAAGCATGATGTCCCTCTCCAAGGACCAGTCTCTCTTCTCTTTTCAACATGTCCAAAGTATGTCAGACGAAGCCTCAGAATCCTTACCTCCAAGGAGCAGCCTGGTTTAACCCTCTCTGAGATGAACCTGTTTGTTTTCTTAGTAGTCCATGGTGCATTCAACACTCTTCTCCAGCCCCACAGCTCAAAGGCATCAATTCTCCTAACCTCCCTAGTCATTGTCCAGCTCTCTGACGCATAACAACTGATTGCAAAGACCGTGGCCTGTTCAGGGTAATTCTGAGAGTCAATGCAAAAGTTAGAAGCTGACAGGGTCTCTTCTCCTTCTAGGCATCTTCGATGCTCAGTGAGCATGGGTCGACAACACCCACCCATCGCCGTGCCTGTGTAAATGGATGAACATGAAACATTAGCAAGGATCTCTTGAGTTTTCTGACAGTTACTATATTTTAGCAGCTGCATAAAACCTCCCCCCTAGACGGCTACAGAATGTCACATCTGCACTGATCATTACAAATGACTATTTAATGAAGTGGTAAGCACATCCACTATTAAACAGAAATGGATTTCCAGGGAGCATCAGGCACACGCATGGCGGATAACCACTAATATTGAATTATCTGTTGCTTTGGGTGGAGTCAAAGCTCCATCTTTTCACAAAGAGAAGTGAGGTGACTGCCAGTTGTCTATTGCTACAATAATACTGTGTAACAAACATTCCCAAGAGCCCTATGGAATACTGTAACTCCAACCCGACTCGTTGCCATCAAGTATTTTCAGATTGAGCCACTCTGTAGGGCAATGTAGAATGACCCCATCACATGCCCAACACTGTAATTAATGACAACACTTGATCCCTGTACCACCAGAATTCCCTGTAGAATACAATGTTGTTGGAAGACAATGTCTAGTTTGTTCCAACTCATATTGACCCCAAGTACAAGAGAATGAAACACTCACCAATCTTGTTCCCTCTTCACAATCACTGCTGGACTTAAGCCCATAGTAACATCCATGGTGTCAATGTACCTTGTTGAAGTTCTTCCTTATTTTTGTGACTCTCTACCAAGGGAGCTCTGGTGGCTTAAGTGGTAAGGAATTGCACTACCAATGCAAAGATACATGGTTTGAATCCACCAGCTACTCTATGGGAGAAAAATGGGCAGCCTCCTCCTGTGTGATTTACTGTCTCTAAAACCCCCTGGAGGGTCAGCTATGAGTCAGTTTATAGCAACAACTTCTTCAAATATTTCATCAAGTATGATGTCCAGGGACTACCCTTTTCTGACAACATTTGCCAAAGTCTTACTCTCCTCATTTCTGACAGACATTCTGGTTGTATTTCTCCAAAGACAGATTTGCTTATTCTTTTGACAAGTGTATGTTATATTTAAATTTCTTCTCCAAAGACAGACTTGCTCATTCTTTTGACAAGTGTATGTTATATTTAAACGTCTTCATTAACACCATAATTCAATGGCATCAATTCCTTTTTGGTCTTCAGTATTTCTCTTTCAGCTATCACGAAGTCACTGAAAATATTATGACTTGAATCAGGCATACCTTAGGCATCAAAGTGACAGCCTTGCTCTTAACCATTTTATTTTTTATGGATTTACATAAAATAATTCATATATACTGTTTCTTTCATGTACATTGTATTTTATACATACACATGTTGTTTTATGTAAGTAATTACTATTGATGTGTTTTATTATCCATCTCATCAAGTCACCATGTGACTTACCTTCAAGTCCTTGCACATCTATCCACTAATATCTGGCCTTGTGCTTCCCTGCCTTTACCCCTTCCCTCTTTGAATATTTCCTATTCCTATTTGCTAATTGCCATAGCCATACTGTCCCTAGATTCTTTCCAGGAGACTCTTGTCAATAGAATTGCCTAATGCAAGGTATCATTTCGTTTCCTGGACTGTTGATTGTGGACCTAACACGTTGTTGACTGTGGATCCAACTAAGACAAAATCCTTGACAAATTCAAACTTGTCTCCATTAAGCAGGATGTTGCATCCTGGTCCATTTGTGAGTGTTTTCTGTTTTATGTTGAGGTCGAGTCCATATTGAAGGATGTAGTCTTTGAGCTTCATCAGTAAGTGCTTCAAGTCCTCTTCACTTTGGCAAGCAGGGTGCAAGTTTATGGCCTTTCTATGTCTCAGGCTCTTGATGAGAGTCCTATTAGCCCAAAAGTTGGCTCCCCCCCCATTAAAATTGTCTCTCTCTGGTCTCTAGAAACCTGAACTGCAGACAGATGGTCTTGCAAATCATCAACAGCTGTGGGACTAGGATATGAGAAAGAGTGCTTCCCACACTGGGGGTAAACAGTCTCTCTTCCCATGCAATTTACAGCCTTGGAAACTCAGTGGAGAATCAGCTATGATTCAGCTTTGAATAGAAGACAATGAGATTGACTTTAAAAAATGTGTTGTTGTTACTATGGCCACTATTTTTTTTTTTTTTGGTACCAAGTCTACAGTCGGCTAGTCTAAGTGTGCTCTATTGTACATAGGGTTTTTGAAGGTCTGTCATTTCGGAAGGGGATGGCCAATCCAGCTGTAAGCAGACTCTAGTGATTGGAGATGGTGAGGTTGGCACAGGATAGAGCAGAGTTTAGGGCTCTTGTACGTAGGGTCACTATGAGTCACAAGTGACTTGATGGCACATATCAACAACCACCACCACCAAGTCTACATGGTTGTCATTCAACTCTAAGTGTCATGTGGGCAAGGATTCTGTCTCCAGTGCCTAGCATGGTAGGTGCTCACTGCTAGTTGATTGAGAGGACACAGGCATGAGGGAGGGAGGGAGTGTTTGATGGGGACCTTGAGTTTACAGCCCTCCAGCAGCTGTGTACACATGCACTGGGCAGCCTGGAGGCTGTTGGGCATGAATCCAGCCTCTCTGAGAAATCATTTGCCTTTTGAAAAGCAAATGTACATATTCCCCACTTGACTGAGCAGAATGACTCCACTGAGCTTCTGCAAACAGGCCCTTAAGAACATCCTGTCAGTTCTGGCAGGAGGCTGCAAAGGGGAGCCTTTGGGGAGAAGGAACTGACCGTGCTGGGGGCTGGCTGTGTATCAAGCGTCTCTAGGGTGCAAGTAACTAAGAGCAACACATGTATAACCAAAAGAGGGGAGGTGTATGTTCATGAAGAGGTACCTCAGAAGAAAGGCCTGGCAATCCAATTCCCCAAAAAAGAATCAGCAGTGGTCACCCCATGGAGCTCCTATTCTGACACATGGGGCCTTCATGACTGGCGTCCAGCTGAGAGGTCTCTCTCTGCGTCCAGCCCCTCTGAGCTGTCCCCTGTAGCTGTCTGTTCCATTCTCACATCCACCCTCTGGCCATTGCCTTGGCCTAGGCTACCTGAGGTAATGTTGGCATTTTAATATTTTATTGGTGTAAGGTATAACCTTCTGACTGTCCCCAAATAGGTCCGTGTGCTCCAGGAAACAATAACTAATCAGATGAACAAAATTGTATGACCCACTCCAGAAGGTAAAGCAGGGGGTACTAAAATAATGGAAGATGGCACGAGACCCTTGAAAATGCTCTATGAACATGGAGAAACAATGAAAATTACACAAATGTTCAGGTTTGTTGTTCATAGGGTCACTATGACTTGACAGCACTTAACACATAGACAGAACTCTGTTGGCCTAGTGGATAGAAAGTGATGCTGCCAAGCCAAAGGTGGGTAATTTTAATCTATGGTCCCCAGGCCTGGTTTTAATTGTTTTTGGTTAAACATTCTTCTAAGTGGTATGTATAGCACTCGTCTGTCCATTTGCTGTACAGAGGTAACTCGCGGTTGCCATGACGCTGAACACTGTGACACTGATGTGTCAAATGCGATCGGTGGAGCTTCCCAATTATACAAGCTGGGAAGCAGGAGTGGCATCTACTTCCATAATAGCTTGCCTCTGGAAACCCTATGAACCTGGAGTAAGGATGAAAAGTTATACAAGTGTTCAGGTCTTTTGTTCATAGGGTCACTATGAGTCATCTACGACTTGAAGGCACTTCACTACACACACACACACACACACACACACACACACACACTCCTAACCAGCCCACATAGAACGGATCAATATTCTACTCCTCTTCTAGTTTTGTGCTGAAGCCAATGGAGCCTCAAGTTGCTTTTGCCAAAGCCTGTGTTCTAACGAAAGCATATTTATTATATGGACTTCACAGTGAATCTGGACCTTTCAGTCAGCAGGTACAATCCCAGGGCAGTGGGACAGAGGAAGAAGGGGAGAAAGGAAACTGTTGGGGAGGTGGGGGTGGTGAGAAACCAGCAACTACTACAGCTAAAAGCCAAGAAGGATTGTTTACTCAGGCATGCTGTGCACAGTCAGTGCCCTGAAGATTAGGCTGCAGGCCCAGCACAACCTGAGAGACTCTCTGGAAAACACATTGACTGAGACAGAGGCCCTGACAGCTCCCAGCTGGCCCAGGTGCAGCGTGTGGCCACCAAGGTTGAAGACCAGCTGGGTGAGATCCCGTGTGACTTGGAGCGGCAGAACCAGGAGTCCCCGGTGCTGGTAGATGTCAGGGCCTGGCTGGAGTGTGGGATCAACACGTACAAGGCCTTGTTAGAGAGTGAAGACTTCAAGGGCAGGGCCGCTAGTCTCGAGACTCCTCCCAGCTACATCTTCCAGCAAGATTCATTTAGATGACAATATTGACATTGAATTTCCATTTATACCTCAGTGAAAAGAAAAAAAAAGAAAAAAAGGAGGTGCTTGCTCAGATATCTTTTTTTTTATTTTTTTAATGGTTTCTTTTTTTTTCTATAATTATATTTTATTAATTTTCATAAACATTTACAGAGATTTTGGGTTTCCATTCATTCATTGTTGCACTATTCTCTCTACCCTCCTCCCAGTTTGTTTTTGTCCAAATGCCACAGTGCTTGTCAAAGCCAGTTCTGATTAATCTTCTTTGTCAGTGTGTCCTTTGCCATTCCCTATCACTCCTCCCTGAGAGAGACTTCACCCTGAGTCATAAGGAAAAGGGGATGGCATATTCTCTTAGCTACTTCCTGCTGAAAAGGGACGCTGTGGGTTTCAGGGTGAAGATCTTCTCTCACTACTCTAAAGGGCCCCTTTGGCGGTAGAAAACACATAGACTATTATGGAGATTGATTTTGGAATTTAGATGCACTCTTATTGATTGTGCTTGGCTGTACATGTTCATATCCTTGAAGATGTATCATGGGGGTGTTGCAACCTAGAAGACACAAATTTGACTAACAAGTTATAAGTACATGAGTCCAAAAATTATGGAAAAGTAAAAGAAAAGATTCTCTTGATTCCTGGTTTCTTAGAGAAGAGAGACCTTTTGATCTGGGCCTCGAACCCCATTTTATCAGAGACCAGAATGTTCAGAATCCTCACAAACACAAAAAAGCGAAAATACACCACGGGTTTTTACCAAGGGGAAACGGAGAATCAGGTGAAGTAATTTAGTTCAGCATGGTGGTTGTTGTTTGGTGCCATTGAGTCAAGTGAGACTATGAACAATAGATCTGAATCCTGTCTGTCCTGTCCTGGACCGTCCTCAGCATCTGAAACACTTGAGCCCATTGCTGCAGTCACTGTGTCAATCCGCCTCATTGAGGGTCTTCCTCTCTTTCACTGACCCTCCACCGTCCCAAGCATGATGTCCCTTTCCAAGGAATAACCTCTCCTGGCAACAAGCCCAAAGTATGTGAGACAAAGCTTTATCATCTTTGCCTCCAAGGAGCACTCTGGCTGCACCTTCTTCAAGATACAGCTGTTTGTTCTCTTTGGCAGTCCGCGGGATCTTCAGCGCTCTTCTGCAACACCACAGCTCAAAGGCATCCATGTCCAGAATGGTGGCGAGTGGAAGTGTAAATGAAGCAAACAATAAACTCAAGTTCCTTTGTTCTTAGGAGCTACTTTGCTTTTACGATACTAATATATGTGCATTAGAAAGGAGCTTTACTAGCAAGGAGGGTGGAACTCGTATCAGCCAAACGCCTTGAGGTTTCTGCAAATTGGAACTCTGAATTGGCCATAGGATTTTAGATTTAGCTCAGTGCTCAACGGGCTACGTCTTGCTGACTCATGCTTGGCTGCTTTATACTAAAACAAAGAAAATAGGAGTAGTGCATGGCCAATCGGGCAATGATGGGGCTGCTCAGGTCAGTGATCTGTTTCTGGATCAGCTTCCTTGGGAAACTGTCCAGCATGGTCCTGCGGAGGGAGTAACGGGGCGCCGTGAACGGACGTGAACGGACGCCGTGAACCTGCCAGCCTCCTCCATCTTCTGACCCACCTGGGCTCCTGCACTCTGCAGGGAGACCCCTCCCATCATCTGGGAGAGGTGGGAGGAGCCTGGCCTTGACTATGAATAAGGAACTTCCTGATCAGCATGGAATACAGAAAGCCTTTCTTCTATGGATGGACTTGAACCTCCAACCTTTCCATTGGTCATTGGAACACATTGACGGCACCCTGCCCCTCCAGGGTGGTGAGGGGCCATGAGGCAGGCAATGTTAGGATTAGCACCAGTGATGTGGGAGAAGGCAGAAGTTACATCGGAGCCAGGATGCAGATATTGACATAGACAGAAATAGTACTTTGGGGGTGTGAGTGATATCAGAGTGGACACTTTGGGACCTGGACGAGAACAGGGACAGACCTGCTCTCTAAACTTTGAACTCACCATGACATTGGCTCATTGGCTCAGGTTCATGCCCCAAGGTCCACCCCGAGAATGAACCATAAACAGAGATTCACCTCACAAGCAAAGGGGCTTGTCTCCTTATCGCCTGTCAAGGAGGAAGATCTGACTCGTTAGGAATGTAACTTTCTAGCAAGTCCATCATTACAATTTACCTTCATTTCTGCCTCCACGTCTCTTTCATCTCGTCCCTGCGCTCAAATAAAAGGCTTCAGCCTATACTTTCCTGCTCCAGACACTCAAGCCAGTTCTCCCAAGAACCACTGCATTTGCTGTACTCTGAACAACCTTGGTACTTGAACACTGTTCTCCATCCCTTCCGCCTGTGTGAGAAGGCGGAACTCCTCACATCCTGACAGTCAGGCCAAGAGAGCCCAAGACGCCTCCGAGACATGACTGACTCCATCTTTGTCCTGACTTGAAAGATGGGGAGACACCTTTGCCCATCTGTCTCTGCTCCCAACTTTCCCTGCCTTGGATCCTCAGACATGTTTAACTAGTTAACTATTTCTACAATAACGGTATTATGAAACATTTGTCCTTATGAGGTTGACTTAGTTTACTCAGCGTAATGCTCTCCAGTCTCTCCCAAGTTATGTAGCAATTTTTGAAACTGTTGCTTGGGAGTTCTGTGTAGTATCATATTGTGTGAATGTACCATAATTGTACACATTTCAATCCATTTATTTGTGGTTGGACATTTGGGCTGTTCCCATGTTCTTGTGATGGTGAATAAAGCCACTATGAATAAAAAAAAAAAGATGGGGAGACAGAGATGCAGAGAGGCCACAGAAGGTGCCTAGCTCAGTAGCCAGCATGCGGTGGGCACGACGCCAGGCTGGGCGAGCTTAGATTACCTGTGGCTGCAGAGCCGGAGAGAGTGGATCTGAAGATTTAATACAAGAGCACGAGATGATTCCCAAAAACCCACTGAATTGAAAAAGAAAAAAAAAAACCCAACAAAACAATTAATAGTTTTATACACTATTTATCCTTGGACTGAGTTCACTCAGCATAATGCTCTCCAGTCTCTCCCAAGTTAGGTGATAATATACAAAACCATTGTTGTAGAATGATCTCAGAGGGGTGGGGGAGGGTGGAAACAGGGATGAGAATGTGAAGGGGGAGGGGACGGATTAATCATGGAGTTGGACAATACGATGGGTGGTTAGGGAAATTGGAAGAATCTGTTCTTGAAATAAATTATTGTTGTTGTTTGTTGTTATGTGCCATCGAGTCGCTTGTGACTCATAGCGACCCTATGTACAACAGCCCTAAACTCCGCTCTGTCCAGTGCCAATTGCACTGTCTCTGACACTCCCATCCCAACTATCCCAGTCACTGAATCAATCCACCTCATAGAGGGCCTTCCTCTCCTGCACTGTCCCTCCACCCTCCCAAGCATGATGTCCCTCTCAAGGACCTGTCCCTCCTTGCAACATGTCCAAAGTATGTTAGACGGAGCCTCAGAATCCTTGCCTCCAAGGAGCCACCCGGTTTAACCCTTTCCAGGACAAATCTGTTTGTTTTTCTAGCAGTCCATGGTATTCTCAATACTCTTCTCCAGCACCACAGCTCAAAGGCATCAATTCTCCTATCCTCCTTGGTCATTGTCCAACTCTCTGATGCATAACAAGTGATTGCAAAGACCATGGCCTGTATCAGACGCACCTTAGTCTCCAGAGTGACACCATTGCTCTTCAGTACTTTGGAGAGGTCCCTAACAGCAGACTTTCCCATAGATTCGAATTTTGTAAATAAACTAGTATTAAAATAAAGGGGGGGGGAATAAAAAAATGTACTGTAGTTAAGAGGGTAGGGGAACAAAACCCCATTGGGTTGAAATACTCTCAGCTGCTGCCCATCAGGTTTTCAGAGACTGTAAATATCCAGGAAGTTGATTGCCCCTCTTTCTGTCTCAGAGCAGCTGGTGGATTTGAACTGTCTACCTTTGGATAGGCAGTGTGGCTCCTTACCCACTAGGCTGCCAGAGCCTCCCCATGAAATGACAGCGCTCTAAGATTGAGTAGCGTCTCCTGCTACTGTGAGGGCCGATGTCCTCATTCACTCCCCTTACCCACTTAAAGAATGAAGCCAGAAGGGAGAGAGGAGAGGCGGGGAGGGAGTCCCCACTAGCATGGTGGTAGCGGATGGCCCTTTCAGCTGCCCGTGGGGGAGCCTGGCTTTAGCGTATTAACATGGGGACCCTTAGAAGGGCCATTGCTGGTCTTGGTGCAGGCCAAGGCCTTGCGAGAGCGCTAGGCCGAGAGTGTGAGCTGAGGCCTTCGTCAGAGCTTGAGGCTGAAAAGAAAGAAGTGAAGGTAGAAAGTAAAAGACAGGCCTGTTCTCCCCAGAAGGGGGGGTGAGGGAGGAAGGAGAGTGTCACCAAAGTGAGGCATGTTTATAGATTCCTCCTCTGAGGGGGAGACCAGGCTGCTCCTTGGAGGATGCTGAAGCTTCGGCTGACATACTTTGGACATGTTCCAAGGAGGAACTGGTCCTTGGAGAGGGAGGCCATGCTCAGGAGGGTCAGCACGAGAGAGGAAGACTCTTGGTGTGAAGGATGAGCTCAGTGACTGGGGGCATGGGGTGGGAGTGTCAGAGACAGTAAGGTTGGCTCCGGCTAGAGCAGGGTTCCGAGTGGTTGTAGATCTGGTTGCTATGAGTTACAGGCGACTCAACAGCACATAACAGCAACAACATCTGGATGTGCCTTGCGGCTGCAGTAAAACCCAATAAGAAGAAGGTGCCGTGAAGAGTTCAAAGCCTGGCGGGCGGTTCTTATTCCAGCCCGGTGCCTCTGACTCCACTCCCGCCCCTGAACCACTAAATCCAGGCCTGAGTGGAATCGCTTGCTGGTTCTGACTGCTCAGGCTTTGACCCAGCACAGACTTCTCGTTGGTTCCAGCCAATTCTCATGGGATTTACTGCCTCTGAACGCCAGCTGGAGGCTCAGCTAGGAGCCAGTTCTAACCCGACGATCTGTAAGCGGATCCCGTTTCAGGAAAAACAATAATAGCATAAAAAGCCTCGTGGTATTTTGCCAACCCTGCGCCTCAGGGACCCCACATTGTACCAGAGTAGAACTGAGTTTCCATTGGTTTATTCGCTGAATTTGGGGAAATGGGCCTTTCTTCTGCCTCCGGGTGTGTTTGAACAGCCAACCTTTTGGGGTTATTTCTCGAGTGCTTAACCATTCGTGCCATCAGGGGAGTCCAGGGAGTTCCAGGATGCAGCTATGACTGGAGGGTTAACAGTAGCTCTGGGTCTGTTCCCAATGTGCTGTGTGTCTTTTTTCTTTTAATAGCATTTTTATTTTGTACTGATTTACTTACAAAGTTCATATACATTGTTTTTCACACCAAACCTTTCCTATTTTCTTTACCCACCCCTCCCCCTCCCCCTAAATTGTGCGACCCTGTGATTATCCCCCCTCTGCCAATATTCACCCCTCTGCTCCTACCCTCCCTCCTTGGAGCCTCATACATGTTTTACTAGTTATCGTCCTGTTTCTACAATAATGGTGCTGTGTGCCTTTGGGAGATTCACATTCCCTCTCTGGTCCTGTTTTTGCATATAGAGAGTAACGAGGCCTTTGACTAGGGCTTTGTGGCCAGCAGGGTCCTACCAGCAGTGTCTGTCACAGAGGATGGCCCTACCAGCCATACCTTGAGCCTTCTAAACTCACCTCAAGGAGCTCATTGTGAAGGTATCAAAACAAATGGAAACCCATTGCCCATTGGGTCAGCACCGCCTCCTAGCTGACACCCCTTCCATTGGATTTTCAAGGCTGTGAGGACACAGGAGGACATGCCCGTCTCTCTCTGAGTTGCTGGTGGATTTGAATCACCAGAGAGGGGCGGCCTTTGGGTTAGGAGCACAAGTCCCCCTGGGTTGTTGCTGTTGTTGTTGTTACATACTGCTGCGGCTGGTCCTTCAACAGATTTGTTGTTGTTGTTGTTGTTGTATTAATTTTTTCATTCTTAATTTTTGTGAACATTTCCAAAGACTTTGGATTTCCATTCATTCACTGTTGCATTCTTCTCCATGCCCCCCACCCCAATTCACTCTTCTCTTTGAAAAGTAAAAGAAAAGTTCTTTCATTGTTATACAATCCCTTTCCCCAAGTCCACTCCACTGTGCAGCCTTCGTTCTGGACTCCTAGAGGGCAGTCAAGGGATTAGAACTATGTGCCTTTGGGTTGGCTGTGCAGCTTCTTATGACTAGGCCACCCTCTGGGCTGCATCAGGAGCCATCGCCATCACGCCCACCCAGCTCCAATTCAATGCCTAGTAGACCAGCAGCCAGGATCATTTCAATTACGCCGTCTGCCGGGAAGACCACGTTGAAAACCCCCTGGGTGGCTTTTCATACCACACCAATTTGGCAGGAGTCACTCGGGCCATCAGGCATGAAATTGGATTCTCTCAGACCGAAGAGGAGCCTGAGTACCTGGGGGAACACCCTCCACCCCATCATCCCACCTGCACCAGTGAGGAGCTTCGACAGGAGCTGACGACAGCCTGCGGGGACTGGGCCCTGTGTTGGGTCCAAATGGGTGTCCCTGCCTGTGTCAGAGGGGGAACCCGCTTTTCACCCTTCCCCATACTGGCCAGATGGCCAGTCCACAAAACTGGACAGGTGCCAGACAGTAACGATCTTACGAAATTCACTGAGTCTCCCAGCACTTCCACAGCTAACTCCAGCAAGTCACTTGTCCTCCTCACTAAACCTCAATTTCTTCATCTGTAAAATGGACATGCAGTTCTCATCCTGATGCTCTTGTGAGTCAGAAAGGTCTATTGTTGGTGTTGTTGTTGTTGTGTTACCATCAAATCAGAACCGACCCGTAGCTGACCCTCCAGAGGCTTTTCCTAGGCAGTTAATCACACAGGAGGAGATTGCCCGTCCTTCTCCTGCAGAACAGCTGGTGGACTCGAACCATGTTTCTTCAGGATTGTAGTATGACTTCTTACCACTAGGCCATCAGCTCTCCTTTCAGAAGGGTCTAAACACCAGGATTTCCCCTGCTACTCATATTCACTCAGGACGAAACCAAGTTTCAGAGAAGCTTAGAACTTCTCAAAGTCTCACAGGGCAATAATGACAAAGGTGAAAAAAAAAACACTCCATACCCCATCTTGTGTGCACACCCTGTGCCCTACGCTTCCTCCCCAAGCAAGCAAGCAGAAATGACTTGGTTTGGTGAGAAGGAGATGGTCACGGGAGTGAAGGGCTGTGTTTCTTGGTGTCCCTCTGTCAGCTCATAGCTCATAAAAGCACTTCCTAAACCTATTGTCAAGGACCTCTCTATGGTGTTGAGGAGCAATGGTGTCACTTTAGAGACTAAGGTGCACCTGCTTCAGGCCATAGTCTTTTTAGTGACTGGTTATGCCCCTGAAAGTTGGACAATGAAGAAGGATGACAGAAGAAGACTTGATGGCTTTGCGTTGTGGTGCTGGAGGAGTCCTGAGTGACAAAAGGACAAACAGATCTGTCTTGGAGAAAGTGCAGCCAGGGTGCACCTAGGCGGTGAAGGTGATGTAGCTTCGTCTCACATACTTTGGGCATATTATAAGGAGGGGCAAGTCCTTGGAAAAAGACGTCCTGTTGGAAAAGGTCAGAGGAAGAAAGGAAGACCCCCAATGAGACGGATGGACACAGTGACTGTAACAATAGGCTTGAACAGAGCAGAGGTGGCACAGGACAGGGCAGGCTTGTCGTTCATGGGGGTCTCTGTGAGTCATAGTTGACTGGACGACCCCTAAATAACAACAACAAGCCGTAAAGTCCGGTTGGCGGTATTACGAACAGAACAGTTAGGTTTGCAGTCTGAGCTCTGGGTTCAAACCCCAGCTCCGCTGGTCTTTTCTGACGCTCAACCCCTGCCTGAAGAGAAGAGGGAGTCTTAACCCTCTCTTTCCACTCAGGTCTTCCCTCTGAGTCTCATGGCATCCCTTCCCCCAGCACTGAGCACCAAGGAACTGCTCCCAAACTGGCCAGAGACTGAGATAGACACGGGCTCAGATTTACCAGGAGGCTGTGCCACAGTGCCTTTAAGGGTGTGTTAACAGGTATCTTCCACCTCTTGGTGCAGAATCCAAGACTATGGTGGAAGGCAAGGTGAGTTCTGGGGTTTTGGTAAACCCCGCCATGTCTTCCTCCACCTCCCTTGCAGACAGGAAGCTGTGGAGTACAGAAGGGCCTTGGACAGAGGGTTGAATAAACCACTCCTGCCTCCTTCTCCAAGCTGCAGGAGCGCTACAAACATCATCTGTCAAACTCAGTATCGTGCTGCTGAACTACAGCTGTTTATACCGCAGCATCTGGACTGATTTCTACCTGCCCCCCCTCCCAGGTGTGGAGAGTATGGGGCGATCAACAGGGACCAACAACCCAAAACTCAATGAAACTACTCAGTCTTTGCAATCGAGTTGGAACTGACTCCTAGTTGACCTCCAGTGGGTTTTCAGAGGCTGTAAATCACACAGGGGGAGACTGCCCATTTTCTTTCTCTTTTTTCCTCCCATCTTCTCGTAAAGAGCAGCTGGTAGATTCGAAACTGCTGCCTTTGAGTTGACCGTGCAACTCCTTACCCACTAGCACACCAGAACTCTTGATGCCTCCGGAAGTGGCTCTACTTAAAGCATCCTAGCCCTGGTGGCTTAGTGGTAGGGAGTTACGCTGCCAACCCAAAGGCACATAGCTCGAATCCACCAGCTGCTCCAAGGGCGAGAGATGAACAATCTCCTCCCATGAAATTTACAGCCTCTGAAAACCCTCTGGAGAGTCAGGTATAAGTCAGTCCTAACTCGACAGCACACAACAACAACAACAACAGGAATACCAAACCCTACGTTTGACGCCCAACTTGCTTCTCAGCAGTGATGTTGAACAGCCCAGAGCACTCTGCCCAGGTCCTCATAGAGATGCAAGCAGCAATAGCTGGGGTGGTTCTTTAAAAATGGGCGACAAGGTCATTGCCTCACCTTGTCACCTGCTTAGCATCTGTCACTGTGCTCTGAAGAGGGCAGCCCACAGTGACAGGTAAATACATGACCAAGTCTGGGAGTGGGAACGTGGCTCGGCTGCCCGTCACCTTCCAGGGAGTCTGGAGAAGCCAATCGTCACACCTAGAACCTTCTTCAGCTCCAGCTGAACCCCTTCAGCGTAGCCTTTCTAGACGGCAGTACGGATCCTTGCTCCTCTCCTTCTATACACAATCTTTGAGGTTTAGGAAAGAACCTTGACTGCTTGGCCCTGACCTGTACGGGGAGTCACTGTGGGTATAAATGATTACCATGCTGTCTGAAAGCCTGGAGGTTCAAGTCCAGCCAAAGGCACCTCAGAAGAAAAAGGTTTGGTGATCCACATTCAGGATATCGGCCATCAAAACCACGATGCAGCACCCCATTCTATGCTGGCATGCGTGGGGTTACCGTTGAGGCAGATTTGACTTGAAGCGAATGTTTTCATTGTACAGAAAGGTGCCTTGGGACAGGCGTGGGCCTCTGTGGGCTGTGGGGTTGGCTCTGGGCAGGTGTGGGATAACACACAGGTGGATGGTCTGAAGCAGGGGATGGGGCAGCAAGTGGCACAGGGAGAGGGTCAAGTTAATCACCTGGCTCCACCCAGGACCTTAAACCCCAGGAAGGCAGAGTCTACACACTCAGATTCCTTGACAGAGCCTGCAATGGGGCCTGAAATATGGGGGCAGAGAGTTCTGCTGGGAGGCAGGACTCAAGGACTGTTGTGTTGCATGAAAAAAAGCATGAATTGAGCATCAGACTCAGATATTCCGTTAAATGTGTTCAGACAGATCTTTTTTTTAATTGGGATTTTATTGTAAAAAGAAGTTCGATTTCCAGTCATTCATTGTTGCACGTTTTCCTCCCTGCCCACCCTCCACCCAGTTCGCTTCTTTCCTTTGGGAAAAAAGTTCTTTTGTTGTACCCCCAACCCCCACCCTGGCCACTGTACTATGCAGCTCTCATTCTGGACTCTTGTCACACCAATAATACCTAATCACCTATTTCTTTTATACAGTTATCTCTCTCATCTGTTTCAACGCCGTGTATATTATTTATTCCCTCTTTTCTTAGTTTTGCCCCAACCCCATGTCAGTCCTGTTTTATAACAGTGGTATAATGCCATATTTGACTTTTTGTGACTGAGCTATTTCACTCAGCATAATGTCCCCCACGGTCACCCATTCTGAATAATATTTCATGAGTTTTTGGTTTTCAGTGCTGTATAATATTCCATTGTGTGAATGTACCACAGCTTCTCTAGCCATTCAATTATTGATGGGCACTTGGGTTTTTCCAACTCCTTGCTATTGTGAACAAGGCAGCA
This sequence comes from Elephantulus edwardii, assembly GCF_000299155.1. NCBI lineage: Eukaryota > Metazoa > Chordata > Mammalia > Macroscelidea > Macroscelididae > Elephantulus > Elephantulus edwardii. The sequence goes on along the minus strand of NW_006399839.1, from coordinate 8,927,911 downwards.
ATATACATGGGTGTGCATATATCTGCTGGAGTGGCCGTTATGGTTTCTTTAGGGTATATTCCCAGTAGTGGAATTGCTGGATCAAATGGTATTTCAATTTCCAACTTTTTTGAGAAAGTGCTATACTGCTTTCCATAGTGGTTACACCATTTTACACTTCCATCAACAGTGAATAAGGGTTCTAGTTTCTCCACAACCTCGCCAGCATTTGTTGTTTGCTGCTCTGTTAAATTTTGCTATTCTTACTGGGGTGAGATGGTATCTTATAGTCGTTTTGTGGACTCATCTTGTAAAAGGACTCCTGATATGGAAGCAAAAGGAAACAACTCTTAGCGACTGCTAAGAGTAAGTATTTGACTCCTTAGAAGGATGCTGGCAGGCTTGTGCTAGTCTAGACCCATTTGACAGATGAGTAAAGAGAGGCCCAGAAGGAAGTAAACTGCTTGGGGTCAGGCTGGGGTGTGAGTCACAGCTTTGGAGTCAGGCTGGCATCCCAGGTAGCAGAGGCCATAGCTGCAACGTCTTGAGTGATGCTTAACTCTGCTGGATGCTGGGCTTAGCAGGCTGGTGCCAGGATACTGGGGTCTACTCAGGAATTTCTGGAGGCAGGATGGAGGGAAGAGGTTGAAATAATACTTTCTGCTTCTGGCTCTGTGGAGTTGGAGGGCTTGAGAGGCAGGGATGGGTGTCATCTCCTGCTTCTTGGCCGCTGCAGGCCCAGATCTTACTCATTGTTCTTGGGTGCTTTCGAGTTGAGCTTGACTCACAGCGACCCTCTGAATAACAGATCTGAACCCTGTCCTATGCTGTGCCATCCTCATCAGCACTGCCACATTTGAGCCCACAGCAGCAGTCACTGTGTCAATTCCTTTCATTGGGGGTTTTTCTCTCTTTTGTTGACCCTCCCCCCCACTTTTCCAAGCATGACGTCCCTCTCCAAGGAAGTGCCTCTCCTAGCAGAGTGCTTGAAGTATCTGAGATGAAGCCTTATCATCTTTGTCTCCAAGGAGCACTCTGGATACACCTTATCCAGACAGATCTGTTTGTTCTTTTGGCAGTCCCTGGGGTATTCAGCGTTCTTCTCCAACATCCCAGCTCAGGGATATCATCACAGCAACCTTATTATGTAACTAACTACCAGAAGAATGTCTATCTGTGTTTCATTGATTATGCAAAGGCATTTGACTGCGTGGATCATAACAAACTGTGGCTGACTCTGAGAAGA
>NW_006399839.1:8919498-8925496 GCF_000299155.1 Elephantulus edwardii | reverse complement strand
AAGCAGGATGAATGACGTTTCCTGAACACCATAATGACGTGTGTTTCCTGCTGAACTTTAAGAAGTCTTCCTGTTCTGATGTGAATGTAACATTTCTGGAGAAGTTTCTTGCCTCTCACGAAAGGATAATGACAGATGTCTGCTTTTCTAGAAATGTATTTCCTATCATAAACGCCTTGCAAATTTTTAACAGGACTCGTAAGATAATTTTGTCTTTATTACTCTTGATAGTGCATCTTGCTCTGTGCCAGTATATTTCTTTTCTGGCTGGCTTGGCTGTCTCTCCACCAGATTTTACCCTGGAAGGGCAGCGAGACATGATCTTGTTCAACACTGAATCCTTGGTGCCTAGACTACGGCGGGGTACATGGAGATGTCCAGGAAACAGTGGTAGGGTGACTTAACGCTTCGATGACTGGAAGAGCTCATGGAAACAGACGAGTTCCTGGCCTTGAAAATGTGTGGTGGTGGCCTCTTTGAACTTCACTTGAGGACTTTCTAGGGAGGGAGCTTGTGACATTGGCTTGATAACGAACTGTTGTTGTTGTTATTATTGTGTGTCATCACATCCGACCACAACTGAGTCGGAAAAGTGGGTTTTCAGAGCCTGTCCATCTTTCTCCCACGGAGCAGCCACTGGATTCAAACCACGTGCCTTTGGGATTGCAGTGCAATCACAAGACCACCAGAGCTCCCTAGAGGCTCACTGAGTTGGATCTGAATCACCGTGACCCCCATGTACAACAGATTGCCTCATCCTGGGCCACCCCTACAAGCTCTGCTGCGCGCCAGCCCATTTCTAGCAATCACTTTGTCACCCCATCCCGCTGATGGTCTTCCTATCATTTGCTGACCTCTAAGTTCCCAGGCATAATGTCCTTTCCCAGTGATTGGTTCCTCCTAATAATATGCCCCAAAGTATATGATTCTTAATCTGTGTCTCTCATTAAACTTCTTTTAAGACAGATTTAGTCACCAGAACAGTTCAAAGGCATCAGTTCTTCTCCAGGCTTCCTTGCTCATTGGCTAACTGTCACATGCACACGAGGTAATGAAACATCCCATAGCTCAGGGCAGGCACACCTTAGTCCTTCAAGTGACATCCTTGCTCTCTAGCACCTTAACGAGGGCAGACATGGTCAGGGCAATATATCACTTGATTTCTTGACTGCTGCTTCCACGGGAATTGATTGTGAATCCAAATAAAAGGAAATCTTTCACAACTTCACTCTTTCCTCCATTTAACATGGTGCTGTTTATTGATTCAGGTGTGAGGGGTTTTGTGTATGTGATTTTGGGGGTCACATAGGTAATCCATACCTATGAAGTCTTTAATGTGGTCTTTTAAGCTTCAAGTTCTCATTTTCTGCAAGGTGGTGTCAATCTGTAGATCACAAGTTGTTGATGAATCTTCTTGCAAATGTGATTCTTCTTCATAAAGCCTTACTGTCTCATGTTATTTGCTCAGTGGGGTGAAAGGATACATCCAGGTTTCTCACCTTTCCTTATTTTAAACCATGCAGTATATCTAGGGTGTGAGAAGCCTTGAACATTGGCTCTGCTTGCAAATTGTCAACAGCTGTGGGACCAATATAAGAGAGAGAGTGAGCTTTCCACATTGTGGTTTGGGGGGCTGTGAAGACACTGAGAGACAGTGGTGGAGAGAGGGTGAAGTGAGGGTGGCAGTGCTATGAAATAACTGTGGCAAGATATAGCCAGAGGAATATTAGAGACGGAGCCACAGTTCAAAGTTTTGCTTGCTAGATGATCGAGGAACTGCCCTGAGAAACAGTTTGCTGTATGACGAAGGAGATCAGAGGTTTATTTGTTCTGCTGCACAGAAATCACTGTTCCACTAACGCATTAATGGACCAGGAAGACTAAGGTCTTCAGGTGAAGGACTCTAGTGAAATTCCAGCCTCCCTCTGGCCCTTTCTTTCTTCCTACGCATTTCTCACCACTGTCTCTGCTAGGGACAGTGAGAGCCAAGGTCACTTCTTGCACAGAGCTCTTACCAGTGTCCACGTAGTAGGGGAGGAAGAACAACAAACGAGGGTCATTCAAGGTTGTTGTTAGGTGCCACTGACTTGACTACAACTCACAGTGACCTTATGAACAATGGATCTGAACCCTGGCCTGTCCTGTGCCGTTCTCACCATCTCCAACATACCTGAGCCCACTGTTATAGTCACCGTGTCAATCCGTCTCATCGAGGGTCTTCCTCTCTTTCTCTGACCCTCCACCTTTTCCAGCAGGATGTCTTTTTCCAGGGACTGGACCCTTCTAAATGCACACCCAGAATTAAGCGAGACAAAGTGTCAACCATCTTTGCCTCCAAGGAGCACCCCGGTCACACCTTCTCCGAGATGTGTGTGTCTGTCCTTTTGGCCATCTCTGAGGTACTCAGTACTCTTCTCCAGCTGCATAACTCAGAGGCCTCAGGTCTTCTCCGAGCATCCCTAGCCATTGATTCTGTCATCCAGGTCCATGTGTGCTGTGGTATATTGTGAGTACAGACCAGCGTGTGAAACACTGACATAAGCACAAGTTTGTAGGGATGGAAGTACGTCATTGTCATGTGCATTTTAAATGCGTGTGTTCATTTAGTCATTTCACCAGCCCATTTAGTCAATCATCACATCGTCCTGCACACACTCAGCACGTGATGTTGCCATTCATTTCTCTCGCATTGATTCTGACTCAACTTCATGTGTGAGGCGTACAACTGGGCTCCTTGGAGTTCTTTAGGCTGTGATCTTACGCAAGTAGATGGCTAGACCTTATTCCCGAGAGAACTCTGGATGGGTTTGAACTGCCAACCTTTTAGTTACTTAGTCCAGTGATAAACTGTGTGTGCCACTGAATGATGCCACTCTTGTATCTACACACAAGTAGGCAGAAGATAGAAATACAATGATAGGGATAAGCCTGGAAATTAGGAGAGAGTGAATTAATTTCACGGTGATGTATCAGGGAAGGCTTCCTGGAGGAGATGCTTGAATTGAGCCTGATCAGGTGAAAACAAGGGGAGAGACCACTGCAGAGTCACATACAAAGAGAAAAAGAGTTGTTGTTGTTATGTGTTTTTCAGTCCCCGGTGACTGATGGCGACCTGGGTCTGTACCACAGTTCTGAACCCTGCCCTGTCCTGTTCCAGTCTCACGAATTCCAACACACCAATCCCCATTGCCTCAATCACTGCATCAATCTGTCTCATCCGGGGTTTTCCTCTCCTGCGCTGTCTGTCCACCCTTCCGAACGTGATGTTCTTCTCCAAGGACTGGTCCCTCCTGACCACGTGCCCAACGTATGTGAGACGGAGCATTCAGAATCCTGGCCTCCAAGGAGAAACTTGGTTTCACCCTTTCCAAGTAGACCTGTTTGTTTTCTTGGCGATCCATGGTATGTTCAAGGCAAAGAGTAGTATGGGCTTAAAACTACAAGCACTTACCATGGCGCTTTGAGGCCTTTACACCTGGCTGCACCTCCCCACAGGTAACACCCACACAACAGAGCGAAGGCAAGGAGGTTAGGGAACCAGCAGTTTATTTGGTACAGACCAATACTGGGAACCCCTGCTCCCACGAGGTACACCTCAAGGGGCAGACCCCCACACGAGCCCGTCCTCCTCACAGATGGCCGTGCTGGCTGGTGTTGCACCGATGACACCTGACGAGGCCTGGACGGGCAGTCTCTCCATGGAGCTGTGGAGAAGGGACATCTTCGAGGGCAGCTGCGTCTCAGGAGGCTGGAGGCACAGACAGGTCAGAGCTGTGAAAGGGGCACCGCGGGGAAGCGCGCTGAGGGGGAGAGGGAACAGCGCTGGGCATCTTCTCCACTCCCAGACAGAGGACTACCCAGGAGCCCGCAGGAACTCAGTGTGGCCTTCTTACCTTGAGATCTGGGTTCGATTCCTGGTCAGTCCACCTCATGCCCACTAGGGAAGACTACCCAGTAAGTGAGGTTTATAGTAAGCGGTACTAATTTACAGTAAGCAGTTTCAGATGGGTTTCATGATGTGGTTAAAAACACACACACACACACACACACACACACACACACACACACACACACGAAACCGTTTGCTACAGATGGTAGAAACTGTGCTGCAATCCCAAAGACACATAGTTCGAATTCACCAGTTCTGTGGGAGAAAGGTGGGCAATTTCCTCCTCTGAAAAACCCACTGGAGGGTCAGTTATGGGTCAGTTCCGACTCAACGGTACACAACAACAACAACAACAGTAAGCACAAATAAGCCGGCATTGACTTTGCCGACTGGGCCATCTGGTGCTCTCACTACCCATCTGCCAGGGATTTGTGTCTATGAAATTGAGCAGAGTCACTGAGTGACACAAATGGTTAAATGCTCAACTACCAGCCTATGGGTTGGTGGTTCGAGCCCACCCAGAGGCTCTTCAGAAGGCAGGCTTAGTGATCTCCTTCTGAAAGGTTGCAGCCTGGGCACCTCTGTGGGGCAGCCCCGGGCCGCACACTCTGGGCTTCCAGGAGTCGGAGGCTAATCAAAGGCAACATAGTGGCAGCCGGACCATGACACGGAGCCTCCAGACTCAGGAAGACGAGGAAGAAAGGCCTGGCAAGCTAATTCTGAAACCCAGGACAGTAAAACGCTGTGGATCACAGTCGTCCGATGTGTAACTGATTATGGGAGTGGTGCAGGGCTGAACAGCATCAGTTCTGCTGTGTGGGGGCTAGCCAAGAGTTGGGGGGCTACTTGTTGGTAACCAGCTCTAGCGGCCTGGTGGTAAGGAGCTGCACTGCCAACCTGAAGGCACGTGGTTCGAGTCCCCCAGCTGCTCTGCAGGAGAAGGAGGAGCTGTCTCCTCCCGTACAATTAACTGCCTCTGGAAATCTGTCACTTCCAACTCAATGGTGCATCATAACAACATCATCAGTACACAGACCCTACTAAGAGGAACTAGGGGGGTAGGTAGTAGAAGGAAAGTTGGGGCAGATTTCTCAAAGGATTAAAAATTCCCCAAGTTATTGTATTCCACTGTGTGCCAGGCTCTGTGCTGGGAATCTCCTATATTTGCATTTAAACGCAAAATGTTACTTTATATGAAAAGAAAACAAACCCATAACACCAAGAACAACAAAGAGAAAACCACTGCTGTTGGGCCACGTCCAAGCCAGGCAATCCCGCATGCTGCATGGTAGACTGACGCCGTAACTCTGTATCAGGGAAGGCTTTCTGGAGGAGGTGACGCTTGAACCCAGCCTGGCCAGGTGAAGACTAAGGGAAAGGCTATTGTGTATCGTCATATATTCAACTCGACTCTTTGCAGTCAAACCAGAACTGACTCTTAGCTGACTCTCCAGCAGATTTTTAGAGGCTATAAGTTACACGGGACGGGGTGGGGGACGGGGAAAGGGAGTCTGCTTATCTCTCCCTCACAGAGCGGCTGGTGGATTTGAACCACCTGAGAGATAATGCCTTTGGCTTGGCAGCACAACCCCCTATGGGCTGTGCCACGAGAGCTTCCTGCACTCATAGATAATATCGATCCCAGTATGAACCTGAAGCAACAAGCCATTTGGTGGGCTTCCCACCCTCCAGAAACTTGTAACCTTTATAGAAAGTGCCGGGTCTTTCTATTTCCCAGCACTGCCAGGCGGCTGAGAACCGTCCACCTTTTCCTTAGCCATTGAGCGCACCCTCCTGTACCATCCGGGGGCCTCTGGGTAGCTGATCAGATGAGCCTCGTGTTCCAGGTGAGGACACAGGTACTGAAGATGCGCCATCACTGTCGGCTCAAGGCCTCATGGCTATTTCCCTTCACGTAGAGGAGGGGCCGCTCAGCTCTGAAGCCCATACTCCTGGGTGTGTGGGGAACGGAGCTGCGAGCCCACACAGTGCATGCACGGGGAATGGAGACGCAGGCCCACACCGAGGGTGCACAGAGGGCAGGGCTGCAGGCGCACACCTCCGTACACAGGGCAGTGGAGCTGCAAGCTCACACCGTGGGTGCGCAAC
>NW_006399839.1:8910293-8918843 GCF_000299155.1 Elephantulus edwardii | reverse complement strand
AGCAAAGCCGAGAGCAGAGGCCGGGCCAGGGCCTCCGTTGCGAGGGTGAACATCCTTGAAGAAGAATCTTGCTGGGGGCAGGGAAGGGGGTGTGAACTGGATTCCCCCCCCCCTTTTAATGGCAGTGACAAGATGTTCTGTGAATGTGTCTGCGAAGGACTGTTTCCCTTACGGACACGTGCCCTTTCCTTGGCCTTTGAAAATGCTTTCTGTGTCCCTGAGAGGCTAATAATGTAAATGAAGATCAGATCCGCACTGGGTAATTGAGAGCAGAGACAAGGGCCGTGTTAAGTCAAATTAATTTGCTCGCCTACAGTCCCGGCCTGGCCCCACGGGAGGGGGAGAGGCTTTTTGATGGGCTCAGGGGGACGATGAAGGTGCGGGTCTCCGCAGTTTGCTGTGGTCCTGCAAGACTTCTGAAGGTGGGTAGGGGGCTGGATAAGCGGTTCTGACACTGGGAGACATAAGGAGGGGGTAAGTGTGTGTCTCAAGTTGGAGGGAGTCTGCACCCCTCTCCTGCTCTGTATATCTTAAAACAAAACACCCGTTGATATCAAGTCCTTCTTCCTGGGGCCTCCAATGTTCATGTGTCTGAACCGGGAGGCAGTTGTGATCTCTTTAGATCACGCAAAAGCTAGGATCTAGCTCCTCAGAGATGCCCCAGGGCCCTTGCACTGTCACTTGGTCTATATTGAGGAGGGTGACTGACCTGCTAGGTGGCACCTGACGGAGGGGTTCTGATAAGCCTTGCACCCAGCACCAAGAGGGTTCACAGGAGGCCCCTGCACACCTGTCCCTGTGACGTCACAGACAGAGGTGCCCCTGGCTTCCTCCAGGCGGCCTAGCCTGGCCTGAGGGTGTCAAGAAGAAGGCACAGGGTGTCCTGTTCCTTTTACCTGGGCCAGGTGCTACTTCTGCAGGTACTTCTTCATGATACTCTCCACATCCTCCCCTCTGATCCCCGGATCTCTGCTCTCTGGCGCCGGCTGCTCCCCGCCGTCACCCTGCAGTCTCAGGATCCTCGGCCGGCTCTTGATGCTGTCAGCACTCTTGAAGGACAGGCCAGAGGATGAGGATGAGTCAGAGAGGTGAGCGGAGTCTTCCCTGGGCTTCGGGCTTCTCGGCAAAGCGGCGCTGAGCCCCGAGAGAAAGGAGCAGTCGGCCTCTTCTGTCTCATAGTTGATGCTGGGAAGCTGTGCACCCTCTTGTCCGTCCTTGGATGCTGCGGACAAGGAGATGGGGGTCCCCGGCTTCCGGATGGCTGGGAGGAAGTCATCGAAATCCACTCTGCTCTTGCGTTCGTAATGCAGGCTCGGAAGCTTCCAGCTGAACGGGTCGCTGTCCAGAGGGGCCTCCGCGAGCTGAGAGTACTGGCGGTTCTGGAAGATGAGGGGCTGTGCCCCCAAATCTGGACAGCTGGCGTCTTCCAGTGAGGCGTCTAGACACGGCCTCCGGGGACGCAGTGTGGGGGACAGGATGGGATCTCGGGATGTGGTCGGGGAGTGTGGCTTCCTCCGCAGGCTGGACCCAGGCTCTAGAAGGGACTCACAGGAACTGAAGCGGGTCTTGATCTTCTCAGGGGGCGGCGTGGTGGACCCCATGCTGTCAGAGGAGATGCATCGAAGGCTGGTGGACCGCAGGAGGCCTGCAGGGCCCTCCAATTCCAGGGGGGACTGTGCCCCCAGCTTTAGTGAGAGGTCGCCCTCGTCACTGCGGGCTTTGGCCCTCCGCAGCGTGGACGCCCCGGTGGTCTGGTAGATGGGGAGGGTGGGCCAGTCCTCCAGGCCCAGAGAAGACCCCTGTCCCTGCTGGGCCCTCTTCTTGCGCAGGCCTTCCACAAACTCGGAGAGGGCGGCTGAGGGGCTGGGCAGCTTGGCTCCCGACACTGGGGACATCTCTCTGCTCTTCGAGGATCCAGCATCTAATTTCTCCCTGCTGTTCCTTTGGGCGCCAAGCCCTTCCCCATCCCCGAAGTGGTGATACTTCGGCTGCGGTGAGGGGCAGGGGGACCGGTCCCCAGGGGTCTTGCGGCGGGCTCCCCCAAGCCAGGATCCTGCTCTGGTGGTCCTCTCAGCATCCCCAGCCTCCTCGTTTGTCCTGTGCCAAGAAGGGGGGAAAGAAATGCCATCAGGGGAAAGTGACAATGCAATCTGAGTGATGGGCGTGGTGCCCCTAAGCCTGGGCACAAAGTCAGATAATCAAAATGCTGTCCCTACTGCACTGCTCAACAGAGCGCGTGATCTCATGCACAAATTGGAGCCAGATACCAGGTTCCTTTTGCTTTTGGGAATGCAATTTCTGTCTCTAATTAAACCCAGCTAAGTGTGTTCGAGTCGATTAAAGCTGTGGAGATGATGGATGGCTTAGATTTATGAGGCGGCGGGCTGACATGATGGGCCCCATCTTCCTGAAGCCTACTGTGAAAGCCGTCATTTGCTTCTAGAAGCCTCCAGGGGGACCCCCCAGGGGGTGCTTATTTATTTAGTCTAGAAGACAGGCCCACCAAATTGGACTTTTGAGAGTCAATGACTCAAACATGTGCCTGACACCCCCGTCTGGTGGTTTCTTGCAGGGGGGGAGGGCTCAGAACAGCTCCCCAAAGGGAGAGGAAATTACATAGCAGTCGATTTGAAAGGAAGATGCCATACAATGAATTCACTCACTGCTTTGGAGTCAGATCTGACTCGTTGCTGGCCCTCCAGTGGGTTTTGGAGGCTGCGAATTGCACTGGAGATTGCCCCGCTTTCTTCCTGAGGAGCTGCTGGTGGATTCGAACCACGTACCTTTAGGTTAGCAGCTCGACTACCTAAGAAGTTAGCACAGCAGAGAATATCTGGTTTCCATTCCTGGACAGAACCAGGCTAGACTCTTGTGCACAGGAGTCTGCAAGAGCTGAGCCAAACATGCGAGGTCTCGGAACTCAGAGCCTCCAAGTGGGTCAAATGCCAGACCTTATTTTACACAAAGAGCATCATTGAGAGGAGAGAGGTTTGAGTTCTCCAAGCTTCCTGGGTTTTTTTTTTTAATCTATTTGTCCTCCTTGGAAGCGAAGTGCCTCTCTTTGCCCAACAGCAAAGCTACAACTGACAAAAAAAGAAACTCAAAAGGGTGCCAGGTGTGCAGAGGACAAAGCCAGGCAGGAGGGACCTGAGCAAAGGCGGAAGTGGTGTGTGTGTGTGTCCCGGTTTCCAGTTTTCATGCCCATGTGGCTGCAGTCACGTTGTTGGAACTCCAGGGATCAGGGTGATGGGGGGCTCAGTGGTCTGCACAGAAGGGCGGCTGCGAAGGGGAAGTGGGGCATCTTGGTCGCCACCCTCACCTGCAGCCCGGAGTGCCGCAGTGGTGCAATAGTTAAGAGCTTGGCTGAAACTGTAAAGGCCAGTGGTTCGAGCCTGCCAGTAGCTCTGCTGCAAAGACCTTGGCGACATGACCCTGTGAAGGGTCCAGCCCAGAAACCCACCCGGGACAGTCTGACTTTGTCTCAGGGGGTGGATGACTCAGAATCGGCTCAGCAGCACCCACTGATAAAACGGAACAGAGGAGAAGGGCAAAGAATGACCCTTGAAGGCCAGAGAGGTTCTTGGCTCTGGAAAGAAAGCTAAGCTAAAGATGTCTGCAGGTGATGCCTGTGGGGGGAGAGCGGGGTGCAGGGAGGGTGAGGGTCCCAGGAAGGGAGAGCAGGGTGCAGTGAGGGTGGGGGGTGTCCCAAGAGAGGAGAGTGGGGTACGGCAAGAGACGGGGTCCCAGGAGAGGAGAGTGGGGTGTGGTGAAGGTTGGGGTCCCAAGAAGGGAGAATGGGCTGCAATGAGAGTTGGGCATCCCAGAAGGAGAGAGTAGGGTACAGTGAAGACTGGGGGTCCCAGGAGAAGAGAGAAGGGTACAGTGAGGGTAGGGGGTCCCAGGAGAGTTAAGAGGGTTACAATGAGGTTGGGGATCCCAGGAGGGGAAAGCAGGGTGCAGTGAGGGTTAGGGGGCCCCCAGGTGAGGACAGCAGTTGGTGGCAAGGGTGGGCGATTATGAACTCTTTCAGGGCTGCAGAGATGCCTTGCCCTGCTCTCCTGAGCTCCTGCAGGCCAAGACATCAGTCCTTTAGCTCTGAGTTGGCTGGAGCCTTCTCAGGTCTGGGCCCTGCGGGACATCAAGGTGATGGGCGTGCTAAAGGGGCGGCGAGCTAGCTGTGCTCACCTCCCTGTCCTTATTCTCACTGCTGCGGTGTAAGGGTCGGTGTTGTGATCTGGGGATGTTGAGAGACCCAGTATGCTCCCTCATCCACCCTCCATCCTCTCGCCTGGACCCCTGCTCTCCCCTCCCCACCCTCCTGTCTCCTGCCTTGCTCTCTCTCTTCCTCTGTTCCTGCAGTCCCCCCCACTGGCCCCCTCCTGAGTCTCCAGGGACCTGCCAAGGCTTTCCTTTTTTGCAGGCTCTGCTGTTTGCTGTTTGCTTTGCAGAAGCTCCGCTCACAGCTCCCCCCACTCCCAGGTCACAGTGATGCCTCCTGCAGAGCTTAAAACCCCCTAGTGAACCAATTGCTAGAGAGCCAATGTGGACCCAAGGTGACCTCACATGGGACAGCATACAGCTGTTACATCAGGCTCACTTGACTGTAGTCTAGGAGCGGTGTGCTACAATCCCTAAGGTATGTGGTTCAAATCCACCAGCTGCTCTGTGGGAGAAAGAGGGGCAATCTCTATGGGTCGGTTCTGACTTGATGGCAAACAACAGCAATCCACAACAACAATTCTTACAGAAGCAAGTTACCAAGTCTTGGTCCTACAGGGCTTCTGGGTGGATTTGAACTGCCAACCTTTAGGCTAGTGGTAGAGTACCCCCACTTGCACCATCCAGAAATCTATGGGGAGGTTCATCTACTCTCTCAAGTCCATCTGGACTCATGATGACCTTTCAGACAGGAACTGTTCTATATTGTTTTCTTGGCTGCAAGTTGGGTTTTGGGTTGTGTTTTTTGTTTTTGTTTTCTAGAGGCATTGGCTTTTAATTTAAAACTGTATCCTTCCCCCTCTCATAGGTTTGTTGGTTTGTTTGTTATTTATTATACTAGTTCGGTGATGAAGGAAGAAGTTCAAGCTGCTCTGAAAGAATTTGCAAAAAACAAGGCCCCAGGAATAGATGGTATACCAATTGACATATTTCAACAAACAGACACTGCCCTGGATGTGCTCACCAAGTTGTGCCAAGAAATCTGGAGGACAACAACCTGGCCAACTGACTGGAAGAGATCTATATTTGCTCCCATTTCAAAGAAGGGTGATCTGATAGCGTGGAAATTATCAAACAGTATCATTGATATCACATGCAAGCAAGATTCTGCTGAAGATTATCCAAAAACGACTGGAACAGCACATCAACAGAAAACTGTTCCTTCCCATTTCCCTAATCCCCACAAACTATGCAACCCCCTGATTAATCCCCCCTCCCCACACCCTCACTCCTCTGCTTCTACCTTCCCCCTACTTTGGATTCTCATACTCATTCTATAATAATGGCCTTATACAGTATTTGTCCTTGTGGGACTGAGTTAGTTCACTCAGCATAATGCTCTCCAGCCCCACTCAAGTTAGGTAATAATTTACAAAATTATTGCTCCTGTGTACTATTGTGTGAATGTACTATAATTTCTCAATCCATTCAATTGTGGTTTGATGTCTCCATGTTCTTGCGATGGTGAATAACACTGCTATGAACACTGGTGTACAAGTCTCCTCAGTTCTCATTTCTCAGGGTATATTCCAAGCAGTGGAATAACTGGGTCATATGGAATTTCTATGTTCAGTTTTTTTTTTTTTAGGAAACGCCAAAGTGCCTTCCAGAATGATTGCACCATTTTACAATGGCTGGAAGTTTTATGGGAGCAGATCACCAGGCCTTTCTTCCATGGGGAAGCAGGGCAGGTTCGAACCACCAACCTTTACCTTAGCTGTTGTCATGTGTGATCAAGTTGGAACTGACTCATAGCTCGCCGACCCTCTAGGGGGTTTTCAGAGACTGAAGTGAATGACTTGAGAAGAGACTGCCCATCTTTCTCCTGTGGAGCAACTGGTGGATTCGAACTGCCTGTTGGGGCTGGCAGTGCAACTCCTTATCCACTGGGCCATGAGGGCTCTCTACCATTCTTACCACCTAGGAAGCTCTGGTGGCCTAGTGGTAAGACGCTGCACTGCAACCCCAAAAGCACATGGTTCAAATCCACTAGCTGTTCCCTGGGGGAATGATGGGCAGTCTCCTCCCATGGGATTTACAGCCTCTGAAAACCCACTGGAGGGTCAGTTATGGGTTGGTTCCGACTCGATGGCCCACCACCACCACCACCACCACAACGGATCTTTTGAGTAGATTAAAAACCTCTTAGCACAGCATCTAATTACCCAACCAATGTTACAATTTATGATTATGGTAAATAATAATTGTTATTTACCGTCGAGTTGGAACTGACGCATAGCGGAACCTCTAGTGGGTTTTCAGAGGCTGTAAATTGCACGGGATTAGACCTCTCATTCTTCTCCTGTGGAGCAGCTGGTGGATTCAAAACCCAAACCTTTGGGTTGGCAGGACAACTCCTTGTTATCAATCATCAATAACAATTAAGAGCCCTGGTGGCCTAGCAGCAAGAAGCTAGGCTGTAATCCCGAAGGCACGTGGTTCGAGGCCACCAGCTGCTCCGTGAGAGAAGGATGGGCAGTCTCCTCCAGCGCAATAAACTGCCTCTGAAAACCCACTGGAGGGTCAGCTATGGTCCTTCTGAGGCAACGGTACACATACACAACAACATTAACAATTAACAGTTAAGCATTGTTGTTAGTCACCCTCTTTCTCTGGCTCTCTAACCTACCACCTGCCTCAAATGAAGGCTCAGGCAGAATTCTCCCGGGGCTGACAGGAGGATAGAGAGACAGGTGACCTTGGCCCTTGTCATTCCTAAGAAGAAGGATTAGGCCCGAGGTGCTCAGACAAAAGCCACACAATTTGCCTGAAGCAGCCGCCTCCTTTCCCATTTCCTGGCCGTCACCTCCCATCTCTGTCACCGGCTGGACGCAGGCTGGGGAAGGAGCCAGAGAGTGCGCCTTGATGATTACCTGAAGGTGTGTTTGTCAACATCCTGGCTCTGCAGTCGCTCCCCTCATATGCGCCAAGATGGCGTTCACACACTTGCCTTCCTCCCACCCCTACACTTTTTAATAAACGGCTTTGAGGTGCCAGGGGCGGTGGGCTACGGGAGAGCTGACAAAAGTCATTACCGTCCTGCCTGGGTCCTCAGAGGAGGCGAGCGTGATGGATGGGTCTAGGGCACCCGGTCTCATCTGTTGCCTGCCATGGAGGCGCCTGTGGCTGAAGCCTCCTGGGAGGCTGCCATCCGCTTCCACCTCCACTTCCACTGCTGGTTGCAGATGCTGAGACAGGGCACAGAGTGGGGGAGGCAGGAGGCAGAGCAGGGGCACAGAGTGGGGTGGGGGACGACTAGAGACTACAGACCCTCAGCCTGTACCACCAGGCTCTTGTCTGTTTTCATTTCTGTATCTGTGGAGTCAACACAAGGCCCATGAAGGCAGAGATGGTTTGTGATCATCTATTAACCTACAGTTGGTAATTCGAGCTGACCCAACAGTGGCACGGAAGAAAGGCCTGGCAACCTGCTGCTCTATAATCAGGCCAACTCCATGGAGAAAGTCTAAGACAGAACAGAAGAAGAACTGATGCCTTTGGGCTGTGATGTTGGAGGACTGAGTATTCCATAAGAATGTCAAGAGAACAAACAAATAAGTTCTGGAGAAAGAGCAGCCAGGGTGCCCCTTGGAGGCAAGGACAGTGAAGCTTTGTCCCACACACTCTGGGCATGTTGTCAGAAGGGTCCAGCCCTTGGAAAAGGACAACATGCAGGGAAAGGTGGGAAGCCAGAAGAAGAGAGGAGGACTCTCTAGGGGACAGAGTGACACAGTGACCGCAATGAGGGGCTCAGTGTCAGAGACGGTGAGGGTGGCACACGATAGGTCAGAGTTCAGATCTGCTGGTCACAGGGTTGCTGGGTGCTGGGCCCATGATGGCACCAAAGAGCAACGTGGAGGAAACCGTAGCTCAGTGAGTCCCCTTCAAGAAAACGAGCAGACACCCTCATTCGATGGAAATGAAGACAATCATAAAGCCTTGCCAAACACCACACAAAAGCCATTTTAAAAAAATGGACACAGTGCAGAAAAGCAAACGGAACAAAGGAATCAGCAACATCACTATAAAAGCAGGAGGTGCACCGAGCGCGTGATGTGGCTGCATCCAGAGGACAACGTGCTGCACCAACAAGGTCACCAAGTGCCTAGTGATGGTGCCAGACCATTGTTAGAGAAAGCTGAGGAAATGTTTATACACCCAATTCATTCTGGGTGGTTGTCAGGGACAGGGAAGGCAGGAGGGAATGGGAAAGAAAGGTCAATAATTCAATATGTTGGGGAAAGGCAATATTTAATATATTGATCGGATACTGCCATTCTGTCAACCTGTTTTGTAATTAAAGCTGTGGTGGTGGTGGAGGTGGTGGTGGTG
>NW_006399839.1:8906106-8909364 GCF_000299155.1 Elephantulus edwardii | reverse complement strand
GCAGAGCTGAAGCCTGTCCTCTCCTTTGCCGTCCTCACCATCTCTGACACACTTGAGCCCACAGCTGCGGTCACTGTCAATCTACCTGGTTGAGGGGCTTCCTCCTATCCTTGCTGACCCTTCACCCTTCCTAGCATCACGTTCTTCTCCAAGGAACAGCCCTTCCTAGCAATATGCCCAAAGTATGTGAGACTAAGCTTCACCTTCCTTGCCTCCAAGGAGGGCCCTGGCTGCTTTGCAAATGCACGTTACTGGTGTGTTGGGTCAGGTAGGACTCAGCAATCCTGTGGACGACAGATCTGACCCTTCCTTCCTCCATCCTTGTGGGCTGAGACACGCTGAAGCACAAGTGAAGCTTCAGTCACTGTGGATCCATCGTGTTCTCTGACCTTTCCCGACTTGATATCTTTTCCCAAGCGATGATCAAATAAAAAAAAAAAAAACAAAACCAAACCAAAAAAACCTGCCTCTGAAAACCTGCTGGAAGGTTGTGGGTCGGTTCTGACTTGATGGCTCATAACAACAACAAGTCTGTGACATTATGAACCAAAGGGTTCACTGAATAAAATCAATGATTTTCTGTCTCTTAAAAAACCCCA
The DNA here is from genome assembly GCF_000299155.1 of Elephantulus edwardii. Lineage (NCBI taxonomy): Eukaryota > Metazoa > Chordata > Mammalia > Macroscelidea > Macroscelididae > Elephantulus > Elephantulus edwardii. Next base: position 8,908,765 of record NW_006399839.1, on the reverse strand, counting down.
AAAAACCAAACACCCAAAACCATCCAATGTGAAAAACAACGTATACAAACTTTGTACATAAACAAGTATTAAAATGTTATAAAACAAAACAACAAAACCCCCCAAAACCATTATGATTTGTAAACATTCCTTCAGTTTAAAACAAACAAAAAGAAGATTAAATTTAAAAATTCCCGCTCTGGGGCAGAGTTCTTTCTACTCTGTAACACAATTCAACGGCAATAAATTCACATTTTGGTTCTCGAAGGGAGCCTTGTACACAGTAGGTGCAAAGTAGATGCTCAGTAAACAACAGCTGCATGGAATCAAGCAGAGGAGACTGGGGGCCAGGAGGAGAAAGGCAGGCGGAAGAGGAGTGGGCTGCTGAGGGTGGACTAAGAGGAAGTTATAAGTCGAACTGACAACGCACGGGGCTGAGGGACAGAGAGAGGAAAAAGAAGGGGCTGGTGGAGGGGGGTGTCACTGGGCTGTGCAGGTGGCGGCGAGAGCTACCCCTTTACAGACAGATAGTTGAGGAAGGCTGGGGGGGGTGGAGGTGGACACAGTGAGGCTGCCCATGGTCCCAGCATGAAGCCCAGGCTAAGACAGTGCTCAGCTCTGTCAGCCCCAAGGGGCTCGCACTCCTTCCCAGGGCACTAATGCTCCGGATTACCAGAGGCAGCATCCTCCCTAAGCCAAGAAGTCCCTGCAGGTGCTCAGCTCCAGCCTGGCTGTCACCAGCTCACAGGGTCCTTCCTGGAGGCCTGATGACTTGAGAGACACACATGGGAGGCACCTATCTGGAGCTTGATGTAAGAACACAAGCCAGGCAGAATGATCCCTGGGGGCTGAAGAGATGAAGGCAACAGACGAATGGAGGTGGCAGGGGAGGAACAGAGGGCCACCACCTTCAGTTGACGGCTCCCTCTCAGGGTCGACCAGTCGGCAGTCCCCCACACTCCTGAGACCTCTTTCCTATCTCTTGCTGCAGTGTGCGCTCTGTAGCCCCTCCACCCTGTGCAGGCATGATTGAGTTGAATCTGAACTCAGCCTCCTGTCCACACCCACAGACTTTAGGGTTGAGACTCAGCAGGGCTGGCTGGTGTGTTCCTCTTTATCGCAGCCCCAGATTCGGACAGCTGGAACGTATCCTGTGGTCAGAGGGGGACTTCCTTTTCCAGGAAGCCCTGCAGAAAGGCTTGGCTTTGCCTGGAAGCCCCTCCATCAGCACCGCAGGATGGATGGACAGCAGATAATGAAGACGTAGCTGTGCCTGCCTCCCAGAGCCTTGGCCAGGAAGGCGGTGATAGATGGACAGCTCTCTGAATGGCTGGGAGACAGATATGGACTCGGGGCAGGCAGGGCACTGCTCTTCCCTAAAGATGCTGAAAACACCAGAGAAATCAGCCTCCCTGGAGAGGAACACCCTTCTGGTATACCTGCCAGACAAGGTGGTTACTGTTGTTCTGGTTACTACTGAGGGACCAGTCCTTGGAGAGGGACATCATGCTTGGGAAGGTGGAGGGACAAGCACAGGAGAGGAAGACCCTGGATGAGATGGATTGACTCAGTGACTGGGGTAACGGGAGTGGGTGGGTTGGAGACAATGAGCTTGGCTCAGAGCTGTTGTACAAAGGGTCACTATGAGTTGCGTGTGACTCGACGGCACATAACATGTACTGCTGGGTTGAAATGGTACATGTGGTTGACCCTCCAGTCAGTGTTCAGAGGCAGTTAATCACACAGGAGGAGACTGCCCATCCTTCTCCCACAGAGCAGCTGGTGGATTCAAACCATGAGCCTTTGGGTTGGCAGTGCAACTCCTTATCCACTGAGCCACCAGAGCTTCGAACTATGATAAGGAGCAGCTTTATGTGAACTCACACTTAAACACATCTCTCTTTTCCAAACCCACAGGGACCCCCAGGAGCAAGGACAGGGAGCCCTGCATCTAAAAGACGCTGGAGCCTCTGGCATGAGACAGATTCACACAGCAAAAAACCATAATCCCAGGTCCGAGTTGGGCAACTATCTCTGCAGCGAAGCTAATGACACCATGAATCATCCCCAGAGGCAGGCTGTCACCCCATTTTTCATCCACACCCTGAAATTAAAGAGGAAATTAAAAATGTATCAATGTTCTTGAACCATGGCAAGGCAGCGGGTGGGGACTCAGAGGCCCTTAAAAGGTGGCCTGCAAGGCGTGTAAGCCTGAACCCAACACGCCTGCTCTGTGGCTCTGTAACAGGCATGACTGAGGACGTGGGCATTCCTTATGTCCATGAATGAATGGAGACACACATGGGACGTTCATGAGACATTCATTACACCACTCTGCTTAATGTCACAAACTCGAACTCCCTTTGCCACCGAGCTGGAATAGACTCTGGGCTGACCTTTCAGGGGGGTGTTTTTGGTTGTTGTTGTTTGTTGTTGTGTATTGTGGATTCAGAACCAACTCGAGCTGGATCTCCAAGTGGGTTTTCAGAAACAGTAAATCATGAGGAGATTACATATTATTTATTCCATCTTTCTCAGTCTCCCCCCCAACCCCGATGTCAGTCCTATTTTACAACAGTGGCATTAGGTGTTATTGTCATGACAGGAGTCCAGAATGAAGGCTGCACAGTGGAGTGGACTTGGGGGGAGGGACTGTACAACAATGAAAGGATTTTTCTTT
>NW_006399839.1:8836985-8905508 GCF_000299155.1 Elephantulus edwardii | reverse complement strand
GAATGGAAACCCAAAATCTCTGTAAATGTTCATTACAATTAGTAAAATTTAATAAAAAAGGAAGGAAAAAATTAATAATAATAGAAATGTTTTAAAAAAGAGAGATTATCCATCTTTCTCCCATGGAGCTCCTAGTGGATTCGAACCATGAGTCTTTGGGTTGGCAACCTAATTCCTTACCAGGTAGCCACCAGAGCTAACTTGTGGCTTTTGGAGCCTGTAAATCACAGGGGAGGAGACTGTCCATCTTTCTCTCTCTGAGCTGCTGGGGGATTTGAACCACCAAGGAGGAGAGGCCTTGGGGGAAGCCGCGTAGTTTCCTAGGGACAATGTCACAGCCTTTAAGCTCTGCAGGAATTCTCAGTTTATTCTCACAATAGTCCTTTTAAGTACCTTTCTTATGTCCCAAACATCTGTCCTTCCCAGAGAAACCTGCTCCAAGCGAGACAGCACTGTAAGGATGTCAGAGGGTTAGAGTGGGACTCAGCCTGGCTCCCCTGCTCACAGTCCACCATCCGTACACTTGCCTCGGCCACTTCCAGAGTCCGAGTCTTTGACATCCTTTTGGCGCTGTTGTTGGATTTGTCATGTCTTGTGCTGCTAATAGAAAGTTCTAATCTACCAGCTGCTCCTTGGGAGAAAGATAGTGTCTCCTTCCTTTAAGATTTGTAGCTTTATATTCTTGTGATGGTGAATAACTCAAATGTTCAACTACAAGTGAATGGACTGAGAAACTGAGAAACATTCACATGATGGAATACTATGCAGTACTCAGGAGGGATGATTTAAAAAAAATACTTCATAACTTGGGGAGAGACTGGAGAGCATTATGCTGAGTGAACTAGCTCAGTCTCATAAGGACAAATACAGCATAGATCATTATTGTAAACACAGAAGGATAACTAGTAACACATGTATGGGGACCCAAGGGGGAAAGGAGTGGGTACAGAGTGGTAAGGATGGGTAGGGGTGAAACCACAGGGTTGCACAATTTGGTGGGTGGAGGGATGGGGTTAAGGAAATTACAAAGATCTGGTGGAGACCTGAAAAAAAACCAACACAAGACGGTAATGATGGGCACAATCCAATGATGATTATTTCCCCCCTGAATACTGTTGCTGAGTGTCTTCCAATCACCAGCTACTGAAGCAGTTGGGAATGGAATGGGTCTCTGACAGGTCTGCTTTCCCTCCAGTATCCAAAGCAATGATGACTAATTTTACAAACCATAATGCACGGGAATGACTGTATGACACACAATGTGAATGATGAATAGTGTGAAATGCGGTGTATGCAAATATTGGAAGCAAACCAATAAAAGCTAAACATTTTTTTTAAAAGTGATTTACAGCTTCAGAAACCTGATGGAGGATCATTATGAGGTGGAAGTGATTTGGAGGGCAGGAGGTTTAACTTAGAGAGCTCTGGTGGCTTACTGGTAAAAAATCGCACTGCCAACACCAAGGTCCACGGTTCGAATCCCCCAGCTGCTCTGTGGGAGAATGATGTGCAGTCTCCTCTGGTGTGATTTACTGCCTCTGAAAACCTGCTGGAGGGTCAGTTACGGGTCCTTCTGACTCGATGGTACACAGCAACAACAGGTGTGATCTGGATCTTGTAAGATAAGATTTACTAATGAATAGAAAATTTCTGTAGTTGTTTTTCGCCCCTTGTTTGCTTTTCCTTTCTCTTTAGATTCTGGTGGCAATATGTGAAAGCAAACACTTCCATCTCTGCTGATTTCCTGGATGATGGCTCTTCCTGAGGCAGGAGAAGAGGGGCCAGCAGCTCGCACCCACCCCACTCATTCTGACCGTAAGTGTCCGACCAGTTGGATGACGTTGGTTCAACATTCCACAACGCATCACTGTTCTCACTCGCACTATTTCTGTTGTTGCCAAAACAAAAGTCCTCACCACTGAGGACCACATCATGACCAAATGGAGAGCAGACTACTGTTGTCAAGAGTTTCATTTGTCTTGGATCCACAATCCACATGAATGGAAGTAGCTGTCAAGAAATCGAAAGCTCTATTACTTTGGAGATGGCGTCAGAAGGGGCCAGTCTTTGGACAAACACATCCCTCTGGGAAAGGTGGACGGTCAGAGAAAGAGAGGAAGACCCCCCACCCCATAAGATAGACTGACACAGGGACAGAACAACGGGTCCTGCATATGTTAGAGATGGTAGCAGGATAAGGCTCGGATCAGATCTGCGGTTCACAGGGTCCATAGGGTTGCCGGGAGTCATAGGCCAGTGGGCAGCACCTAACACCACCACCACCACCAACTACAACAACAACTGTTTTGGTCAAATCTGTTGCCAACGGCCTCTCAAAAGTGCTAAAGACTGACCTGGTCGCCAAGATGTCTTTCCCCAAATACAAGCCATGGCGCCTGGCCATCCTACCTGCTACCCTCGTCTCAGCCGAATACAACATCTCTCCAGAGACGTGGTGGGCTCAAACTGAGCAGCTGGCCATTAGATCCCAGCTTAAACCAGGAGTATCTGCTTCAGCTCAATGACTCCAACAGGCAGACGATCATTGAAGGTCCTGCCTTGACTCGCTGGACCTGTGCAAGATCAGCGAATGTGTATCCCGATTTCAGGCCCACAGTCAAGCTCTTCCTCATAGGAGCTGTGTTTGGCCTTGGACCCCCTCCTCTTCTGTTTTTAAAACCAAGAGGGATAGGAAAGAAAAACTTATCCAGGAAGGAAAATGGGAACGACCCTTTAACATCTCATACTAAGTTTGACAGAGATAACTATGTATTGTTGTTTAAATAAATCTTCTATTAATCATTAAAAAAAAGTGCTAAAGAGCAAGGTTTTCCATTAGGAGACTAAGGTGCCTCCAACAGAAGCCATGCATTTGGACTAGCTTCTGAACGCTGACAATAAAGAAGAAATATCAAAGAAAAAGAAATGCCATGAATTGTAGTGTTGGCAAAGGAGACTGAATACACCAGAGATGGCCAAAAGAACCAACACTTTTGAAAAGAAATACAGTCAGGGAGGTGGGGCTTCATCTCAGATACTTTGGGCCTTTCATCAAGAAGGGTAAGTCCCTTTAAGAGGCCATCATGCTTGGACAGTGGAAGGTCCGTGGAGGAGGGAGAGACCCTCAACAAAGAGGGGCTGGAGCATGACAGAGGTAGTGAGGACGGCGCAGGACTGGGTCCAGTTCTGTCTCTTACGCAGTCGGCTCAGTGACACCTGAGAACAACAGCCCCTAAAATTTCCCCTTTGTGCTTTTGATTAACTGTTGCCTATTTGAACTCACAACCAATTCTTCACAAGAGCATAACGTTCAAGGCAAACCTCTTGTTAATTGCTGCTTAGAGTAACGACGGTTTCCTGGCATAGCTTCAGTGCAAGCTTCAAAAAATGATTTGCTGAACTAGATCCTAGATCAGGGCTCGTCCTATGCCCACCCCCACCCCCAATATTGATGCAACCAGTGAGGACCCTTGTGCACTGGGGAGACGTAAGATCATACTCCGGTGCGTCTCATCCATCAAGTGCATTCAGACGAGATGGGGTGCGTGCAGGGGAGGGTATGGCCGTAGTCTCATTAAGTGCATTCAGGATGGATGAAAATGAACCTGAGTTCGGGTTCTAGGGATGCGGACCCCAGCAAATGAATTTATGACGGAAATAAGATAGTGGTGGATCCTTAACCTACTTTGAGAACAAGCTGCTTTTTTATACCAAGTGCCATCCACTCCCATCTACATAATTAATGAACTAATTACAAACAAGTCTTATCTAATCATTGAAGCAGGCCCCATGTGACCTATCTTTGGCTTCACTTCCATGGTCAGGTAATTGCATTTCCTTGAAAGTAACACAACTTTATCTGAGAACTGATACCCTATAATTTAGACCTTTTTACTAATTCAAGTCAGCCTGATGGCAAATAAATATAAACAGGGGGTAGAAGGAGGGTGGTAGTGGTATTGAAATCTTTGCCTTCTAAACAACGGTCTCCAAGCCAGAAATGTGGGGCTGGGAATGTCTGGACAAAGCAGATCTCTCCCAGGGAAAAAGGCAGAACTACAATGCCATCGTTTAGTCAAATGAAAAGTGGTTTGTTGTTAAATCGGTACCAAATGCAAATGATACGTACAACAGTAATTAGCAAAGATTACACAGTAATTAAAATCACCATGATTATGTGAGCGCGGACCGTTTACACAATAATCTCCCCGTTCCCTCTGCAATATGGTACCAGTCCCGTGGTGACAGTGGAGAGCTGGGATAGGGTGCGAAACGGAAATCACAGCTTTCTGAATTCTATGGTCAAAGATCAGCCATGGAAATGCAGGGACAAATGAACCTCTGACCAGGAAACCCAGCTTCTGTGGAATTTCTGAAGCTACACGATGTGGCCCCATTAATGTCTGTTCCCTGCTAAGGTCTCTCTCTATCCCTCCCTCCCTCCGTGTCTCTCTCTCTCTCTCTCTCTCTCTCTCCTTCCTTATCCACCTAACAGTGGCAACTCTATTAGCTATGCTTACTGTTTTTTATCTACTCTGTGCCATTAAAGGACCCTGGTGGCACAAAGATTAAGTGCTCAGCTGCCAACCAAAAGGTTGCCTGATCAAATCCACTCAGTGGCTCTGTGGGAGAAAACCTGGCAATCTATGCCCATAAAGTTATAACATAGAAAACCCCATGGGGAAATTCTACTCTGTCACATACATCAGGAGATGGAGTGCACTGAGAAAATCTGTTGTAAGGGACCTCCTCAAATTACTTAGGAGCAAGGATGTCAGTTTGAGGACTAAGGTGCACTTAATTCAAGCCATGGTCTTTTCAGTCACTTGCTATGCATCCGAGAGCTGGACAAAGAATAAGGATGACGGAAGAACTGATGTCTTTGAGGTGTGCTTTCGGAGAAGATACTGACTATCCGTGGACAGCCAAGACAACAGATAGGTATTAGAGAGGGTGCAGCCAGAGTGCTCCTCAAAGGCGAAGATGATGAAGCTTCTTCTCACATACTTTTGACATGTTGGTAGGAGAGGTTACTACTTGGAGAGGGCCATCGTGCTTGGAAGGGTGGAGGGACAGTGGGAGAGATGAAGGGTGAAAGGTGGCAATCTGAAAGCTGAAAAAGCATTGGCAGAGTCGAGGAGAGAAGTGGTGATGTCCCATCTTACAGGAGCTTGTGAGAAAAGGAGAGGAGAGAAAAAATTGATTTAGAGGTCAGCTCAATGAAAAGATGAAAGAGAGAAAGAGCCAACAGCCTGAGATGAGCCTAGCTCAATGTGAAGATGAACAAGAAGGATAATAGCCTTAGGATGAGCCAAGTTCAATGCGAGAATGAACGAGAGGGACATTAGCCTAGGACGAGGCAAGTTCAAGGTGAGGATGAATGAGAGGAGCAATAGCCCAACATGAGCCAAGTTCAATGTTGGGATAAAAGAGATGGACAGATGGCCAAGATGAGCCAAGGGTTAGACCTTGTGAAGCTTATGAATGACGTTCATTGTGTTATTGGTCATCCAGTAAGGCTGGCTCCTGGCTACCCTATGCACAATGGACTGGATGGTGCCTATATCATGACCACGATCAATTAGAGATCTCACTGTTGTGATTCACTGGGGGTTTTGTTGGCTGAGTTTTAGAATTCTTCCTAGTCTGTGTTAGTCTAGATGTTTGCTTGTAACCCATTCAGAATCACAGTAACACTTAAGCCTCTACTAACAGAGGAGTGGTGACTGGGTCTCCCACATGGACAGCAAGCACTTCACCGCTAGACCACCACTAACTCAACTCAACTCAATCAACTAACTCATCTCAACTCAACTCAATCAACTAATTCAACTCAACTCAACTCAACTCAACCCAACCCAACTCAACCCAACTCAATTCAACCCAACTCAATTCATTGTTGTTGAGTTGGAACTCAGCCATGGCTGACCCTCTAGCAGGTTTTCAGAGGCTGTAAACTGCACAGGAGGAGACTGCCCATCTTTCTTTCAAGGAGCAGCTGGTAGATTCGAACCACCAGAAAGAATCTGGCTTTGGGTTGGCAATGCAAATGCTGAAGGACTATGCCACCAGAGTTCCCTTAGGCACCACTGTTGTTAGGTGCCGTTGAATTGAGCATGACTCCTAGTGACCACAGACCTAAGCCCTGTCCTCCCCCGTGCCATCCTCACCGTCTCTGGCACACTTGAGCCCACTGCTGCTGTCACTATGGAGGCAAGGACGGTGAAGCTTCATCTCACATACTTTGGGCATGCTGCTAGGAGAGGCTATTCCTGAGAAAGGAACAGAATGCTTGGAACAATGGAGGGTCAGTGAAAGAGGGGGAGACCTTCAGTGAGATGAAAGGATCTGGTAACTCAGGAAAGTATGAGAGGATGGGTTTGTTTCATTTATGCCGGGTTTGAACTGCCAGTGAGACATTGCGTTCATTCAGCAATGTGGGCGATTAGCTAAGCTGTCTAAGTGCAAGGCTTGAGAGGCTGCAGAGCTGAAGGGCTGGTCTGGGGGCTGTCTGCTCACAGCTAGGTATAGTCAGGAGTGCAGACCTGCCTGAGGGGAACAGAAGGGGTGAATAAACAAGCCAGAAGAGGGCAACTTCTGTGGGTGCTAGGATTGAGAAGACATGGTGGGGAGGGAGAGACGTAGAAAAAGGAGTTGGCGGAGAACCAAGGAGCAGAAATACCAGTAAGGTGAAGAGAGTAGAAATTGTGTCACTGGAGTTTGAAGAATAGCTAAGAAGGTTACCATCCTAATCTCTAAATTCCCTTTCCAGATGTAGCCACCATCATCAATTCGGTGGGCATTCTCCCATGCCTTTCCCTGCATTTTTATCAACAAAAATTCATTTCTGTGTATTCATAAATGTATCTCTTCCCAGACAGGATAGGACTTTATGAGAACAGAGGGAAAGAAATTTGGGGGTAGAGAGAGATTGGCAAAGGTATGGAAGGCCTGGGTGCAAGGCTAAGTGTTGGAATGCTAACCTAAAGGACAGCAGTTCAAATCCACCAGCTTCTCTGCAGCAGAAGGATGGGGCAGTCTCCGTCCATAAAGATTTATCGCCTTCTAAGCTCATAGGGTAGGGACCTCTGGTGGCCTAGTGGTAAGGAACTGTGCTACCAAACCAAAGGCATACAGTTCGAATCCACCAGCTGCTCCATGGGAGAAAGATGGGCAGTCTCCTGTTAGGTGATTTACTGCCTCTGCAAATCCATTGAAAGATCAGCTATGAATCAGTTCTGACTTGACAGTACACAACAACAACAACAGAAACCAAAGGGTTGCTCCACTCTGAGCAGGAATCTCTCTGGTTTTAACAGCATCATGATTTTTCTATTAAAACAAAGGTTGGTGGGGTTTTCTGAGAGTAAGGAGCAGGGACTGGAGGAAAATCGAGATAACGTGGAATAATTGCTGAGTCGACGGAGAGAAACCACTGACATTAGTAGTCTGTCGCGGCTGCTGTCCCCTGCTGTGAGGTTGGTTCTCATGACGTTGACCCCCTGCACAATGACACAGTGACATCCTACACAAGGCCCATGATGGGATTCACAATGGACTATTGTGATCTATAGGGTTTCCAATGACTGATGTCAATGATTGCAGGTTGCCAGGCCTTTCTTCCTAGTCTGATTTCATCTGGAAGTGCCACTGTAATCTATTCAGCAACCCGCAAGCATGCAGTGCAGACTAGGAAGGGCCAGACTTGAGGCGTCCTGGCCAGGAGTCCTATCAGGATCTCTCACGTGGAGGGAAACATGAACCACTGCGGCTGGGCCATGGCTCCTTGTTGGCAGTTAAGCGTCTCGTGGCCCCGTGTGCACCTATGGAGTGATGTTATGCAGGGTGAAAAGCCTGATCTCTGAGTGAACTGGAACTTGGATCCTTGTTGCAAAATCTGATGTGTGTGAGGCGAGGAGGTAGGGACGAACATTACCTTTAACAACCCCTCCCTACTACGTGTGGTATGAGATGGCCTGTGAGGGCAGAAGGAGAGCTGGGCACCCAGGGGCCAAGGTGAGCCTGCCAGCCCCAGGCCGTCCTGGCACCATCTGCAGTGTGGCGCCTGAGAGAGTGCAGCCAGCCGCCACCAAGCCCATAAGCTCCCTCTCCCTGGGGGCCAGGGAGGTAATTTAGTGTCTCCATCCCCAGAAGTTCTTGCATTTATCAGTGGCAGCTGCACGGTCCCTGGACTGTAAATCATAAAGCTTTAGGTGTATTTCTCTTGTGTTGACAACCCCTAATAAATAATACAGGGAATGCTTTTATTTTTTGGCAGAAGTCTATTTTTCCCTCCCCCGCTTTTGTTTCCCAGTGACCTTCTTTCTTAGTCTAGCTGGAAATGTCCAGGTAGCTGATTTTCTGAGCCCCTAGGATAAAGCACAGTTGTTGCAGGCTGTTTGGGACTGGTTACTGGTCTGAAAGGATGGAGGGTTGAACCTGTCCTGTGGTTCCGTGGAAGAAAGGCCTGGAGAACATCCGTAAACATCACAGAAACCCCAGTGGAGCAATCTGACTCTGGAACATACGTGGGCTACGTGAGAAGCCAGGAGCAGAGCTGGTGACAATGAATTAGAATAATGATATCCTAGGTGATGGGTGGGTAGTGACAGAGGGGGTCCTATTCTGAACTATGATATTGAATATCCTCATCGAATGAACACTGGAATAATCCCATTGTGTGGCTTAGAGGGAAAGAGCTGTAACACCAATTCAAAGGCATATGGTTCAAATCCACCAGCTGCTCCATATGAGAAAGACGGGCAATCTTTTCTCATGTAATTTATTGCTTCTGAAAACCTTCTGGAGGGTCAGTTCCAACTTGACAGGTATATTATAACAAATGTTGTTGTTGTTGTTGTTGTTAAGAGTCATTGAGTTGTAGGCGACTCATAGCGACCCTATGAACTAAAGTTCTCAACACCTGTGTGACTTTCATCCTCTCTCCAGGTTCATTGGGGTTTCTGGAGGCAAGTTATTACGGAAGTGGATGCCACTCCTTCTTCCAAGCTTCTTTTAATCAGGGAGCTCCACCAAACACTGTCCACCAAGGGTAACCATTCTCACATTTGACACTAGAAGAATTAAATTATTCATTCAAATTAAAAGGGAGCTCAAGTTGCTCAGGGGTAAGGAGATGTGCTGCTACCCCAAAGGTGTGAGGTTTGAATCCACCAACTGCTCTTTGGGAGGAAGATGGGCAGTCTCCTCTCGTGGGATTTCCAGCCTCTGAAAACCCTTGGGAGGGTCAGCTACGCCACAGTTCTGTCTCAGCGGTGGATAACAACACCACAAGTAACATCCACTTTAAATTACAGCTGACGGCCAGACAAAGCATATTCTCAGAATTATAGCTGACCCTTCAGCTTACAAGGGTTTCTGAGGCTTCTGTACAGAGGACAATCTTTGCAAGCCTAGGTGACAGTTCTTTTCTGTCTCCCTAAGGTCACTAGGGGAAGTCTGTAGGTAGTTTTCCTGCTCATCCAGAGGTCACACCTCTCTGGCTTTTTTAATCTACCAGCCACTCAACAAGAACAACATAGATAATGTGTTCTCGTGCATTTTACAGCCTCGGAAAGCCCACCGGAGGACCAGCTAAGGGTTAATGTAGACACCACGGCACTGACTTGACTTGATGGTCATGAGAAGTTAGGACCAGTTGGTCTATGGCAAGGGGACTATTGGCAGGATGGTGGTGGTGGTGGTGGTGGTGGTAAGGTGTTTGAAACCACCGACCTTTTGGATGGCAGCCCAGTGCTTAGCTGCTGGTGCCACCCGTACTCCTCAAGAAGCAGCTCATTTTTTGGCACTCTTTGCAGCCACCATCCTACCACTCCAGACAACAACAGTACTGAGGTGTTGCACTGTCAAGCCAAAGGCAGGAGGTTCGAATCCACCAGCTGCTCTGACAGAAGCAACTTGTCCACAGCCTGAAAGATGTAGGAGAGAGGCTATGGGAGGTCCACACACACACACACACACACACACACACACACACACGCGCATCACCAAGGCTCCTACAAACAGGTGACAAGCGGCTCTGGGTCCTTAACAAACACTCTAATCTAATTATAACCCGGAAACTTGAGTATTATGCTAATGAGTATTCTTTACCAGGCTCTGGCCACCTCTGGGTTCCCCAGCTCTCTAGATCAGCAGAGCGAGGGGAAAAAAAAAGACTTCAGGTTATCAGAGAGAGGTCCGTGCTTGGAGGGGTTCACAGAAGATGTGGCTCCGCCCCCCCGACCCCCGACCTCTGTTTTTAATGGCAAGCAATCATCGGCTGCTGGTCTTGCCTTAATGAAGTCTCCAGATGAACCCCATCCCTGGTGCCTCCTTTTGATATTTTTCTGCATCAGATCTTCAGGCCTGGTATCATCTGCAGGCACTCGCCAGGCATTTGCCTTTTGTCCCTGGTGCTCGGAAGATGAACATAAATCCTTCACCCTTTCTCCACACAGCTCCCGCCCCTGCCTTCACAGCAAAGGCATTGGGGTCAGGAAGGGGGTCGTCTGTTGGCTCCGTTAGTCTGTATTCCCCCCACCCGTCCATCTTATCACACCGGTCCTTCTGTTATCACTGACGCGGCATGCATTTCATCTTAATTACGCATCTGCTTAATCCATAATTTCTGATCTATGGCCATTAATTCCTCATTACAAGCACGCTGCCCTTGACAAGGAAGACCACATGAAGGAGCTGAGAGGCAAGTGGGAAGATGAGTTTAAGTCCTGCAACGACAGTTTGATCCTGAAGGCTATTTGTGGGCAGCGGTCTATTGTTTGCAAACCTTTGATTTGGGAGGGGGCCCAGCCACACAGGTCACGGCTGAATTAATCTCTGGGGTGAAGCTGATACAAAAGTCCAACATTCAGACGCCGCTGGGAGCTCTCCATGGGAAACTGCCCGCGTCAACTTTCGTTATTACGATTCTCTTTATGGAACGTAAATGGATTGTTTTTAAAGCAAACATCATATCCCTAATGTTCCATAAATGGAAAGTTAGTATGATTTGCATAGTGGAGACTGTAATAAATTCAGTAGGGAACCCTCAGATCCACACTTTGATCCAGATGTTGAGTCTTTTCTCCTTTGGGGGACTAGTGGATAAGCAGGGAGCCCTGGTGGCCTAGCAGAAAGAAGCTGTGCTGCAATCCCAAGGACACGGGGTGCGAAACCACCAGCGGCTCTGTGGAAGAAACATGGGCAATCTCCTCCTGTGCAATGAATTGCTTCTTAAAACCTGCCAAAGTGTCAGCTACAGAGTCCACAGTACACACAACAACAACAACAAAAGGGTAAATAGTTGTGGGCCAACCCAAAGGCACATGGTTTGAATCCACTGACTGCAGGAGAAAGACAGGTGATTGACAGCCTCTGGAAACCCACTTGAAAGTCAGCTATGAGTCGATTTCAACTAAATAACACATACCACCAATAATAAATCCATAGCTGTTAATGGTTTTAAATCCTGAGCAATTTAAAAAACTTCTGGGAACTGATGCTGTGTCAGAGTCACACCCTTTCAGTTGCTGGAGCAATAATTATCATTACATGCACTACTTTGTTCATAAGGGGGCAGAGAGAATCAGAGAGGCTAACTGGCCTGTCCAATGCCACACAGCTAGAAAGTGGCAGGGTTACACCTGAAAGCATTTGGAGAGCTTGTTGTTGTTAACTGCTGTTGGGTCTATTATGACTCGTGACCACCCTATGAACAAAAGTTCTGAACCCTGTTCTATACCTATTGTCATTTCTCTAATGTTCATAGAGGTTCCAAAGGTCTGTTGTTTAAGAAGTGGATGCCAGTCCTGCTTCCAAGGCTGTCTTAATCTGGGAGCTCTACCAAACCCTGTCCACCATGGGTAAACATGATGGCATTTGACACACCAGAGGCACAGCATTCAGTATCACAGCAACCCCACGTTATCTCAGTACAGCAAACTGACAGACCAGTGCTGTACCCCTTAGAAAAATGTTCTTCCCAAACACAATCAACAGCAGGCCCAAGCTCCAGTTTGGAGGTTCGTGTGTGACGCATTTCAATTCTGGTGGGTAGGTTCTCTTGATTTAGTTGAAAGTCAGGTGCAAACTATTAGATCATGCTTTTTGTTTGCTTGCTTTGTTAACAATTTTTTTTAAAGATTTTTTTTCAATTCATTTCAATGAACATCTACAGAGATTTTGGATTTCCATTCATTCATTGTTGCACTTTTCTCCCCGCCCACCCCACTCCCACCCCTAGTTCACAATTTTTATTAACAATTTTTGTTAACAATCATGTGTCGGCTGATTGGTCACCTGGGTTTAGTCAGCCGTGGGCTGGAAGTCTCTTGTTTAAGTCAATCAGGACCGAGTATTAGGAGAGCAGGGAGGGGTTTTTCCACCCTCCACAGAAGAGAGGAAGACCCTCAATGATATGGATCGGCACAATGGCTGTAACAATAGGCTCAAGTGTGTCAGAGATGAAGATGGAGAGGCAGATTCAGACAGTGACCATGGCAACGGGCTCAAGTATGTCAGGGGTGTACAAGATGGTGCAGGAGAGGGAAGATTCAGATCTGCTGTCCCCAGAGTTGCTATGAGTTGTGCTCAACTTGATGGCACCTAACAGAAGCCACTCCCAAGGTCCCTCTAAGAGGGATTTACAATTGCAACCATTCAGTAAACAGCCAAGAGCCTGAATCATTTGTACCGGTCGGTCGGTGACTCCCACTGAGACCCATTAGCCTCACAATTTCTCTTGCCCAGGTCACAGGAAACGGGAGCTCTGAAGACCCACCTGCAAAGTCCGAGATTCTTACCTGGCGCTGAGGGTGTGCCCACTGACCACAGACTGCCGAGAAGGGCTCCCCACGGTGTCTGTAGCCAGGGACAGGGTGCAGCTGAGCCACGACTGCAGATTGCTCTCTGGCTGTGAGCTCAAAGTGGAGACATTATCCCTGGAACCAGAAGGCAAGACAGTGTCAACCGTGCCAACAGCAATCACTGGATGCTCAGCCGGTGGCAAGAGTGGGGTGCTGTGCTAAGCGCTGCGTACGCAGCCTCATGTGGGGCTCACGGCAGTGGCTCCTGAGCGGTGCTGCTCGGACTGCAGAGAGAAGACGACTGAGGTGTGGGGACGCCAACTTTGGCGGTGGCCAGGGTCACTGATGGAATTGGGAGGCAAACCTTGGCCCGATTCCAGTGCCCAGGCTGCTAACCATTGCATTTCTCCTGGTGGGGAGGTACCAAAATCCATGCTCTGATCTAGATGTTGAGTCTTCTCTAGTTTAGGGGGGTCAAACCCACCCGGGGTACCACATTTAAAAGGTCTGGCAATCTGCTTCCATGAGATTAGTCAAGAAAATCCCATGGGATTTGTACAATTTGATGAGGTGGTGGGGAGTGTGAGGGAAATTGGAAGAATCTGTTCTGGAATACAATGCATTTGAATATTGTAAATAAGCTAGAATAATAAGAATTAGTAGTAGTAGTAGTAGTAATAATAATAATAAAAAGGAAATCCCGCAGGGCTCAGTTCTACTCAAAAGACACAAACTTGGAACCTTAACAAAATGATCTCTTCATGGACTAGGGGATCAAGTGAGTCTTTCTCATCTTAACTGAAAGGCCTTTACAGACATAGACTTGACACGTGGGCCCCTCACTACTAAAAGCAGGGCCAGGAGAGGCCCAACGGGGGCTCAAGAATATTTTCTAGTTGATACGCTCACTCTGCATTTATAGATAGGATACTCTGTGCCAGGCACTACAAGGAAGAGCTATAAGTGTGACTCCATCACCAGCCATGCCCACAAGACCTCACTGTAAGAGAATACATGGACATCGATGTTACTAATGCCACAGAAAGGGACAGAGAACAGGCTCCATGGATAATACGGAGGGATGCTTGCATCTTGGAAGCACAGTGGAGTCAAGAGGTCCAAGAAGTTAAGCTGCATCTTATTGGAGGTTTGGTCGCAGGAGGGACTGGCGAGAGGAACTTTGGGTGAAGGAGTAACAAACAAAGATATGAGGGGCATGACAGAGCAGGGGCTGGGGAAGAAAGCAAGAGTCTCAGGTGGAGAGAGAAGCCAGGCTGCAGATGGCACAGGGCTCTAACCTCACTGTCCAAGCCTTCCCTGAGGCAGTGGGGAGCCACAGAAGGTGTTAGAGGAGGAGAGTGGCATTCCTCCTGGCTTCTGTTTCAAAGCATTTGGACAGTTCAGTAATATTCCCTGGTGTGGGGTGCATGAGCCTGGAGCTAGGGGTCTCAGGGGTCATCACTGACAATTCTCCAAATGGACACATTTTCCCCAGCTAAGTGGACACACAGAGTCAGGACCTCAGGGTGACTTACATCTCTTTAGTGGCGCCACGATCCACTGCCGTCTGGATGCTGTGAAGAAGCACAAAAAAAAGAGGTTACTGCGTGTTTATGAACTTTGTAAGTAAACCAGTATAAAAGAAAAATTTTATTTTCTTTTTAAAAAAAGAGTTTAGTGTGTTTGTGGGTGGTCTTTTGTTTAGGGTTTTTTGTTGTTTTTTTTGTTTTGTTTTGGTTTTTTTAAAATAAATCAAACCGAAAAAAAAAACAACTGTGGAATAACAATGTTTGACATGGGCAGACTTGGGTCCAAGTGTGGCTTCTAACATTGGCTGCTGGATAATCTCAGGCAAATACCTTCTCTAATTCTCAGCATCCTCTTTTGAGCTAAGAAAGGGTTCTACATAAAGTTGGACAACGAATACAGAAGACTGAAAAGGAACCGACGCCTTTGGATTGTGACGTTAGCACAGAGTATTGAATATCCCACGGATTGCCAAAAGAACAAACAAATATCTCTTGAAGGAAGTTCAACCTAGAGGCAAGGATGGTGAAACTTTTCCTCACTTATTTTAGGTATACACTTCTTCTTGTTGTTATGTGCTGTCAAGTCACCTGTGACCCATGGCGACCCTATGTACAGCAGCTCTGAACCCTGTCCTGTCCTGAGCCAATCTCACTAATTCTAACATACCAACCCCCATTGCCACAGTCACTGTATCATCTGGGGTCTTCCTCTCCTGTGCTGTCCCTCCATCCTTCTAAGTATGAAGTCCTCCTCCAAGGATCTGTCTCTTCTGGCCATGTGCCCAAAGTATATGAGCCAGAGCTTCAAAATGCTAGCCTCCAAGGATTTGTTGGCAGTCCAAGAACTGTTACGTCCATGATATGTTCAAGACTCTTCTCCAGCACCATAGTTCGAAGGCACTGATACTTCTTCTGTCATCCTTAGTCATTGTCCAGCTCTCTGTCACATAGCAAATAATTGCGAAGACCATGGCCTGGATCAGGTGCACCTTAATCTCTAGACTGACACCGTTGCTTGTCAGTACTGTGAAGAGGTCCCTCATAGCAGATTTTCCCAATGCATTTCGTCTTTTGATTTCCTCACTGCAGGTGCCAACAGTGTTGACTGTGGAGCCGAGCCAGCTGTAAGTGTTAACAACCTCGATCTCTTC
This sequence comes from Elephantulus edwardii, assembly GCF_000299155.1. NCBI lineage: Eukaryota > Metazoa > Chordata > Mammalia > Macroscelidea > Macroscelididae > Elephantulus > Elephantulus edwardii. The sequence continues at coordinate 8,890,022 of NW_006399839.1, read as the reverse complement.
TTCATCCAGTTGGCAGAGTGATGAGAATCTTTGTCTTAATATCGAGGTTAGGCATATTCTTAGGAGGAACCAATCCTTGGTGAGAGACATCACGCTGGGAAAGACGGAAAGCCCGGGAAAGACAGGAAGCCCCTCAGTAAGATGACTGACACAGTGACTGGTGCACCGGGCTTGAGCAGGACAGAGACCATGGTTAGGGGGCAGGGCAAGGTGCACCCATTGTTCACAGGGGCACTAAGAGTCATCGCCATCAACCCAACAGCACTAACGCCCACACATCCCTGCAGCGCAGCCAGAACGCTGCTTAGGGACCAGGAGAGAGAAACTTGGGTCTCAGGAGTGACCAGTCTCTGGAAACAGACCTCGTGCTGGGAAAGGCAGGTCAGAGAAAGAGAAGATTCTCAACAAAACGGACTGACGCAGTGACAGTAACGCGGACTCAAATCAGAGACCACGAGGAAGGTGAGGGTTCAGGCAAGGGCTCAGATCTGCTATCCAGGGGTGTTGCAGACCGAGGGCCAAGTATTTTTATAGTTATTAATAATGAGACAGATAGCTAGGAATGAGATCAAACACAGAACATAAAAACAGGGGGCCGGCATGACCAACCAAAGGACCCCATTCCAGCTTTCCTGTCTCTTTATTGAAAATTACCAGGAAGTAAGTCACAAAGAGAATTCAATGCAAACGAAGCCACGCTCTTTCTATTGAAAACCTTCCCCTTGACTCAGGAGGGAGGGGTCAGCAAATGCAAGAATCTGGTAAACCCTTAAGGATTGCCTTGGTGCCTCAGGGTGAATTCCGGCTTAAATCTGAAATAGCGTTCTTCGGTTTATTACAAATATTTAGTATTGGCTTCCCATACAGAGGGTCATGAGGAATTGAAGGCGACTGACAGCACCTACCACCCACCACCACCACCGCCTCCCGAACCATGGAGGAGAGTAAACCAGAAAGCGCTTGTAAACAGCTCAGGATTATTACTGGCAAATGTTGTCAAGGTGCAGTCAAATCAAGTTCAGCTCATAGCAGATCTATGACAAGAGAACCTGTAAGGTAAAAAAGGTGCAGAGAACCAGGTGAAGTGAAACAAAAGAGTTTATTAGTGGTTCTCGGGGCAGATTTACTGTCTGAGGCCAGAGAAAGGCAGGGTGAGGCAGCAAAGTTACCCTTGAGGAAGAGTTACAGGTTAAACTTTATAGGTAGGGGTTGGGGGTAGTGTGGTCAAACTGGTGGTCAGTTCTCCTGGAGAAAGTTGATTGGACGCCCTTTGTTAGCTTCTAATGACAGAGCTGCTCAGTCATGCAAAATGTGGTTGACAGCTGGGTTTCCTTCTGATTGGCCACAGTGTCTTACACCAGGTAGACTGGAATGTCTCCTAGAAGGTGTGGTCAGCCCCAAGATGCCACCCAGCCCCCAAGGTGACCTTTCAGAACCAAACACTGCATGGTGAGGGATCCTGGCAAATTGTTGTTGTTGTTGTTATGTGCCACCGAGTCGTTTGCGACCCTATGCACAACAGCCCTAAACCCTGCTCTATCCTGCGCCAACGGCACTGCCTTTGACACACCCATCCCGATTACCCCAGTCACCGAATCAATCCATCTCATAGAGGGTCTTCCCCTCCTGCGCTGTCCCTCTACCCTCCCAAGCATGATGTCCCTCTCCAAGGACCTGTCCCTCCTGGTAACATGTCCAAAGTATGTCAGATGAAGCCCCAGAATCCTTGCCTCCAAGGAGTAGCTTGGTTTAATCCTCTCCAAGATGAATCTGTTTGTTTTCCTGGCAGTCCATGGTACATTCAGTACTCTTCTCCAGCACCACAGCTCAAAGGCATCAACTCTCCTTCTGTCCTCCCTAGTCATTGTCCAACTCTCTGATGCATAACAAGTGATTGCAAAGACCATGGCCTGTATCAGGCACACTTGTTAAATGACACCAGCCATCACCACGACTCTGGTATTAGAATAACTGCTGTTGTGGTTAGGTGCCATCGAGTTGGAAACAACCATCCATAGCTGACCCTCCAGTGGGTTTTCAGAGGCAGTTAGTTGCACAGGAGGAGACTGCCCGTCCTTCTCCTGAGGAGCAGCTGGTGGATTCAAACCGTGTGCCTTTGGGATTGCAGCACAGCTTCTTGCCACTAGGCCACCAGTGCTAGTGCCACTACTTTTAATAGTATCAGCTGTGGTGCAGGAGAAGAGTGTAGAGTATACCATAGACTGACAGGAGAACAAACAGGTTTGTCCTGGAGAGGTTGAAGCCAGGCTGCTCCTTGGAGGCAAGGATTCTGAGGCTTTGTCTGACATACTTTGGACATGTCGTAAGGAGGGATCAGTTCTTGGAGAGGGATGTCATGCTTGGGAGGGTGGAGGGACAGCGCAGGAGAGGAAGACCCTCTATGAGAGGGATTGATTAGTGGGGTAATAAGGGTAGGTGTGTCAGAGACAGTAAAGTTGGCACAGGATAGAGCGCGTTTCAGGGCTGTTGGACATAGGGTCACTATGAATTGCAAGCGACTCGACGATACATAACAACAACAGCAACAACAGTGCCAACAAAGCATTTGCTTTTTATTCTCTGTGTGGTTGTTGTGTACCATTGAGTAGGAACCGACTCACAGCTGACCCTCAATAGGTTTTCAGAGACAGTAAATTGCACAGCAGAGGACTGCCCATCCTGCTCCTGCAAAGCAGCTGGTGGATTTGAACTGTGTGCCTTTGGGGTTCCAGTGCAGCTTCTTACCACTAGGCTAAGAGAACTCCTTTATTCTCTGTGAAGACTAGCAAATCAGGAACAGTGAACAGCCTCTCAGGGCATTCTGGGGAACTCCTAAGCTAATTCTAATGCTAGTTATTCTTTAGGGAGTAGGTGCTTTATTCAATAAAAATATTTTTTTTCTATAATTATATTTTATTAATTTTCATAAACATTTACAGAGATTTTGGGTTTCCATTCATTCATTGTTGCACTATTCTCTCTACCCTCCTCCCAGTTTGTTCTTGTCCAAATGCCACAGTGCTTGTCAAAGCCAGTTCTGATTAATCTTCTTTGTCAGTGTGTCCTTTGCCATTCCCTATCACTCCTCCCTGAGAGAGACTTCACCTGAGTCATAAGGAAAAGGGGATGGCGTATTCTCTTAGCCACTTCCTGCTGAAAAGGGACGCTGTGGGTTTCAGGGTGAAGATCTTCTCTCACTACTCTAAAGGGCCCCTTTGGCAGTAGGAAACACATAGACTATTATGGAGATTGATTTTGGAATTTAGATGCACTCTTATTGATTGTGCTTGGCCGTACATACCATTTGACCCAGCAATTCCACTACTGGGAATATACCCTGAAGAGACCATAGCTGACATCCAAGCAGATATATGCACACCTATGTTTATTGCAGCTTTGTTCACAATAGCAAGGAGTTGGAAACAACCTAAGTGCCCATCAACAAACGAATGGCTAGAGAAGCTGTGGTATATTCGCACAATGGAATACTATGCTGCATTAAAAAACAAGGAACTCATGCAATATTATTCAAAATGGTTGACTCTGGAGAACATTATGCTGAGTGAAATATCCCAGTCACAAAAGGACAAATATTACATGATGCCACTGTTGTAGAATGGGACTGTCCTTGGGGTTGGGGAGAGACTGAGTAAGATGGGTTCAATAATGTATACTGCACTGAAACAGAGGAGGGAGAAAACTGTTTAAAAGAGATATATGACTAGGTATTTCTGTCATCACAGGAGTCTAGAGCGAGGGCTACATGGTGGAGGGGACCTGGGGGAGGGTTTGTAAAACAATGAAAGAATCTTTTCTTTTACTTTTTCATAATTTTTGACTCATGTACTTATAACTTGTTAGTCAAATTTGTGTCTTCTAGGTTGCAACAGGACGAAAACAAATAGATTTGTCCTGGAGAGGGTTAAACCGGGTGGCTCCTTGGAGGCAAGGATTCTGAGGCTCCGTCTAACTTACTTTAGACATGTAGTGAGGAGATACCAGTCCTTGGAGAGGGACATCATGCTTGGGAGGGTGGAGGGACGGCGCAGGAGAGGAAGGCCCTCTATGAGGTGGATTGATTCAGTGACTGGGATAATTGGGATGGGAGTGTCAGAGACAGTGTGATTGGCACAGGACAGAGCGGAGTTTAGGGCTGTTGTACATAGGGTCACTATGAGTCGCAGGCGACTCGACGACACATAACAACAACAACAACAACAACAGGTTGCAACACCCCCATGATACATCTTCAAGGATATGAACATGTATGGTCAATAAAAATCATTTACACACCTACTCTAGAGTTCTGGAGGCAGGAAGCTGTACTGTAATCCCGAAGGCACACAGTATAAGGCTACTAGCTTTTCTGTGGGAGAAGGATGGGCAGCCTCCTCCTGTGTAATTAATTGCCTCTGAAAACCCACCGGAGGGTCAGCTATGGGTCAGTCCCAACTTGATGATATGCAACATTAACAACAACTCACCCCCTCCATCTCTACCCTAACGAGGAAGAACTTAACTCTTAAAGATTGAATTATTGTTGTATTATCATTGAGTCAGAAATGACTCCTAGCTCACCCTCCAGCAGGTTTTCAGAGCCAGTTATTCATATGGGAGGAGGCTGCTAATCTTCCTCCCGTGGAGAGGTTAGAGGATTCGAACCACATACATTTGGGTTGGCAGCGCAACTCTTTTACCACTAAGACACCAGAGGTCTCTAGAGATAAAGACTGAATTATGTTCCTCAAAACCACATGCTCTTAAGTCTTCTTCTGGGAGTGGGCTGTCTTTGTTGTGTTAATGACATAACATGATATGATATCACAGAACATAACAGTGTAGGCTGTAGCTTGAGCTTCCCCCTCTTTTTTTTTGAGAGAAATTCCAGAAATTGTTCTTTTATCCTGGTTTACTTACAAAGTTTGTATACATTGTTTTTCACACTGAATCTTTCCCATTTTCATTACCCATCCTTCCCTCCATCCATCAAATTGAATGACCCTATGATTAGCCACCTCCCACTTCCCACCAATCTTTATCCCTCTGCTCCATCCCTCCCTCTTGGGTCCTCATACATGTTCTACAATAACAGTCTTACACAGTATTTGTCCTTATGGGACTGAGTTAGTTCACTCAGCATAACGCTCTCCAGTCCTTCCCGAGTTAGGTAGTGATTTACAAAATCATTGCTCCTTGGTGCTGCATAGTATTCCATTGTGTAAATGTACCATAATTTCTCAATCCATTTGATCATCATTGGACATTTGGGCTGTTTCCATGTTCTTGCGATGGTGAATAACACTGAGTCTTTTTTTTTTTTAAGTATACAAGAGACAAAACAAGTGAGTGAGTAGAAAGGGCAGATCGGGTCAAATCAATGCCAAGATGCATGGGGCTCTTCAAGGAACCAGAAAGCAAAAGTTTAAAGAGGAAAAACTTTCTTACAGAGCTGACAGAGTAAAAGGTTTCCCCTAATCCTGGCACCTCAAATTCAGGCTCCCCTTCACCTCGACTCCTAAACCGTGAGAACATGCATTTTGCCATTTTTGTGTTTCCAGCAGCACTAGGTAACCAGGGAAGAGCGTCGTGTGCTGCTCATCAAGAGGTCCTGCATCTCTGGCGGTTCAAATCCACCTGCACCCCTGCAGGGTGAAGAATGGGCAGTTTCCTCCCATCAAGAGGATTTATAAGCTCAGAAATCCGATGGAGCATTGCTGGGAGTTGGAGCTGACTTGATGGTGGTGAGTTGTGGTTACATAACCTGAGACCCTGACCTTGACTCGTAGATGCTAGGACCTTGACATTCATGCTTTTATGCAATGTGCAATTACTCGCCCAGTGTGGGACTAGGCACGGCTAGACCACAAACCTCAGGCACTGAAGAGACCATTTCAATCCTGGCTCCTCAAGGCCAGGACCTCCAGCTTGGTTCTCTGCTGGAATTGGAATGAATCGTCCCCCTGAAAATTAATTTGCTTCTTCCAAGCTCTTTCCTCTGCTCCTAGGTTGCCACGTTAATGACATAACATAATATAACTTGACATAACAGCGTAGGCTGTAGCTTGGCTATTTTTTTTCTTAAAGATATACAAGAGATTAAACAAGAAAGCAGAAAAGAGAGGTGGCATAAGATCAATGCCAACATCTCAGGGCAAATAGTGCTTCTTATTATCTTGGTGGTTCCCTGGTGGCGTGCATCTGCTCCTGCTGGGGGTCCCTGCATGGTGCAAGGGGCCTGAACTCAGTTGTGAATCTAAATAGGTACCCTGGTGGTGCAGTGGTTAAGTGCTAACTGAAATGTTGGCGATTTCAACCCACCAGCTATTGTGTGGGAGAAAGATGTGGTACTCCGCTTTAATAAAGAATACAGGGGAGCTCTGGTGGCCTAGTGGCAAGGAGCTGCAACTACAATCCCAGAGGCACACGGTTCGAATCCACCAGATGCTCTGCCGGGAAAAGGAGGGACAATCTCCTCCTGTACCAGTCAGATCTGATTTGACAGTACACTCAAACACACACATACACACATACACACATACACACACACACACACACACACACACACACACACACACACACACACACACACACACACACACAAAGAATACAGCCTTCACAAGACTACTTGATTTATAAAGCCATTATGAGTCAGAATTAAAAAAAAAAATGGGTTCATTTTTTTTCACTATTTAAAAGGTCTGAGGTTCAAATCTACCCAGGGGCACGGCATAAGAAAGGCCTGGCAATCTGCTTCTAGAAGATCAAAAGAAAGGAATTTGCATGTGGCATAGTTCTACTCTAAACACACAAGTCTCAAAGAGTTGTAACCCATTGAAAGGCAACACATTTTGTTTTGCGGGGAGGTGGGACCCTACTGTCCCGTAGAATCTCTCATGGCCCAAGACAAAGCTTATTCATCTGGTTAGTCTCAAGGTTCAGCAGAGAGCCTAGGCCAGACTGCATGTTGGCACAGAAGAGGTATGGTAAACACAGCCGTCAATTAACCACGACCAGCTGGCCAACTCTGGCCCACCAATTGTTTTGGAAAATAAAGTTTTATTGGAACACACCCATTCTCATTCACTTATGTTTTGTGGTGGCTGGTTACGGTAGTTGTGACAGACAGAATAAGCGCTATCTGACCTTTTAGAGTGAAAGCTTGCCATCCCCTGCAGTCGAATGAACAGACTTTCTGGACGGCCCTGGTGGTGGGCAGAATGATGGCACTCCCCAACGTTGTCTAAGTCTTAACCTCAGGATTCTGTGACTGTTTCCAGATATGGTCATATGCAGATGTAACTAAGGACTTAGGAGAACCACAGGAGATGAGGCGGATTATCTGGGTGGGTCCCCTCTTAAATCTCTTGACACCTTCAAAGCAAAGAACCTTTCCCAGCTTTGGTCAGTCAGAGGTGATGATAGGAGAATGGTTAGAGACGTAAGACTGAAGTGAAAGGGCATCACAGGCCAAACTTCCAGACACCAACAGAGGCGGAGGGTCACATGAGTCAGGACCAATGCAGAGGCAGCTAATAATAACGACAGCGGCTTAAAGGTGAGAGCTTGGAAACAGCTGATCTTATCCACAAAATGGGGAAAGAGCGTGTAGGTGGCAAGCTGTACAGGGCAGGTCACATCCACCACGTCCCTGCTTCCCCTCCTGGGCTATCAGGGACAGAGCTGGGTGGACATCAGCCTTCCAGGAGCCCAGGGAGGGTGTGTGACAGCTCTTGATTGATTTGGGGACAGAGCCAGGCCTGGGACCCTCATCTGATAGGGGACCCACAGTTCTTACTCCTACCTACAGGCATATGCCTGTTTGTTTGCTTTAAATAAAGAACATGTTCCCGGGTTAAGAAGACTCTCAATGAACCTGATAATTAAACATCCTCAGACTTCTTCAGTCAGATGTTATCTTGGACAGACAACTTGGGTCAAAATCTTAACACCCGAGATCATTGGCTCCCTATCTCAGTGGTTCCAGATCTCTGACTGGCCAGTTGATCAGAGCGATTGGCCAGTTACTTGGCAGAGAACAAAGACCAGAAGGAAAAGGTTCCATGTGACAGCACGTAGTCATTAGAAGAGCAGGCGGGGGTCCAGCACAGAAAGCAAAGCGTGGACCTGCGCTGTGGGCTTGACCAAGTTCCTCATTGCCTTTTTTCTTGTTATTTGACTGGAAGCTTGCAAAGCAAATTGACTTTTCATTCAAACCACTCATTCACCTTTTTGTTAAGACATTAATTGTGAGACCTACAATGTTAACTGGAAGAGAGGAAGACCCTCAATGAGATGGACTGACAGTGACCGCAGCAATGGGCTCAAGTGTGTCAGAGATGATGGCAGCACAGGACAGGACAGAGGTCAGGTCTGCTGTTCACAGGGTCACCATGAGTCGTACTCTACAGCACCTAACAACACAATGTAAGTGTACTTTCCCCACTCCCTCCCTGTTGTTCTGATTTCCATTTATCCTATACCCCCTGTGTCTTCCCTTTCTTTAACCCCTTCATGGACATTACTTTTCTTATTTCTCATCCCACAACAAAGAAAGGAGTTGAGAAAAGGAGTTGGAAAATGTCCAACTCAATAAAGGGAGCTCTGGTGGCCTAGTGGCAAGAAGCTGCGCTGCAATCTCAAAGGCACACGGTTCGAGGCCACCAGCTGCTCTGCTGGAGAAGGACGGGCAATCTCCTCCTGTGCAATTAACTGCCTCTGAAAACCTGCTGGAGGGTCAGCTAAGGGTCGGTTCTGACTCTACGGCACACAACAACAACAACAACACTCATTGTGGCAATACCTAATTCTTTCCAGAACATGACTCCAGGGCCAACCTGCATCAGCATCCATCAGTCCCCAGTTGATCTCTGAATCAGAGCTAATTCACTGGTCTCTCCCATCCCATCCAAACCCCCAGCTGAGGCAGGATGACGGGCCCCTGCAGACCCTGAGCCAGGAACAAATGGGCTTTTCTGGCAGCCAAGGCATCCGGTGGCCCAGGCCTGGGGGAACAGCTGAAAGCATTTCTCCATTAATCTAAGGTGACTGACGCCAGCATCTAAATCACAAGGCAGAGCCTTTGTGCCTGTTAGGATGGTATCCCCGTCAGGATGCCACCACCAGGGCCGCCTGGCTTTCTGAGCACGTAGCCACACTTCCCGCCTGCAATGCCTGCCACGATCCGATGTAATTCCCAACACGGGGAGATGAGATTTCTCCTAATTTGAACAAGTCTCCCCGAGAACCTCACTTGTGGCTGAAGCGCCCCTGTTTCTCTCCCTGGGTAGGTTTGAATGCTAATTTATAGTTCAGTTAGGAGAAGTCGCTCCACAATCCCTTGGGCACCAATCCAAACCTCTTTCTTGTCTAGGCCAGACAATAAGTAAGTGTCCAGGTGGGTTCCTGACGTTGGGGCACCAGCTGGAGCCCTGAGCTCAGCTCTAGACAGCGGTTCTGCAACCGAGCAATCCACATCCTGCTTTTGATTGTTTATAATCTATTTAAATTGCACTGTGGTCAGAAAACAGGGCCTGCACCATATCAATTCTTAGAGATTTCCTGGTGAGCTGGTTTTGCGGGGGACAGTTTCCCCCACTCTCACGGCATATTCTTGAACTCTGTTCTGGGCTGTCCAGTTGCCTCACAAAAATGTTGGAGAGGATGTGGAGAGGGGTGCGCTTCCATGCACTGAGCGTGGGGCTGTAAAATGGTACTGCCATTCTGGAAGGCAATCTGGCGTCTCCGCAAAGTGCTGAACATAGAAATCCCATCAGACTCAGCTATTCCACTGCTAGGGAGGAAGAAGGGAGAAATGAAAACTGCGCCATGAACCTGTGTTCACAGCAGCGCTACTCTACTCACAATATGAAGAAAATGGAAAGAACCCAAATGTCCATCAAGAAATAAATGGATTGAGAAATTGTGATACGTTTACTCGATGGAATCTATGCGGCACTAAGAAATGTTGTTATGTGCTGTCAAGTCGCCTCTGACTCATAGCGACCCAATGTACAGCAGCTCTGAAGCCTGCCCTATCCTGAACCAGTCTCACTAATTAATTAATTCTAATTAATTCTGATACCTAATGAATTCCATTGCCCCAGATACTGTGTCCATCCATCTCATCCGGGGTCTTCCTCTCCTGTACTGTCCTTACACCCTTCCAAGCATGATGTCCTTCTCCAAGGACTGATCCCCTCCATGCCATGTGCCCAAAGTATGTGAAATGGATCTTCAAAAGCCTTGCCTCCAAGGAGAAATTTGGTTTCACCCTCTCTAAGACAGACCTATTTGTTCTCCTAGCTGTCCATGGTATGTTCAAGACTCCTCTAGCACCACAACTCAAAGACCTCAATTCTTCTGTCACCTTTAGACATTGTGCAGCTTTCTGATGTATATCAAGTAATTGCAAAGATCATGGCCTGGAACTGGCACACCTTAGTCTCTAGAGTGACATCAGTGCTCCTCAGCACTCTGGAGAGGTCTCTGACAGCAGACTTCCCCAGTGCAATTTGTCTTTTGGTTTCCTGACTGCTGGTGCCAAGTATTGATTGTGGAGCTGATTAAGTGGAAATTGTTAACCTCGATCTCTTCTCCATCTATCATGATGCTGCCAGTTGGCCCTGTGGTGATAGTCTTTGTCTTCTTGATGTTGAGTTTCAATCCAAATTGAAGAAAGACTATAGCCCTGGGCTTCTTGCAGCAATCACTTCAGGTCCTCCTCAATTTTCACAAGCAAGGTTGTGTCATCTGCATAACATAGGCTTTTGATGAATCTTCCTCCAATCCTGATGCCACACTCCTCAAAAAGTCCAGCCTCTCAAATGATCTGTTCAGCATATCGATTGAAAAGGTATGGAGACAGAACACATCAGAGAAGACATCCCTGACGCACTCCTTTCCTGATTTGAACCATGCGGAGTTTCCTTGCTCTGTTCTGACGGCTGCCTCCTGGTCCAAGAACAGGTTTCTCATGAGCACAAATCAAGGGTCCTGGGATTCCCATTCTTCTCAAGATTAACCACAATGAGTTGTGATCTACACAGTCAAATGCCTTTGCACAGTCAATGAAGCACAGATAAGACATTCCTCTGTTACTCTTCGCTTTCTGCCATGATCCATCTAACACTGGTGGTAATGTCTCTAGTACCATGGCATCTTCTAAATCCTTGTTTCTTCTGGTAGTTCTCTGTCAATGTACTGTTCCAGGCGTAAAATACGGTGTAACATGGGAGAGTCCAGAGACCATCATGCTGAGTGAACTGACTCTGCATAAAACCATTATTGTAAAAATAGAAGGATAACTAGTTGTTGTTGATTGCTGTCGAGTCGAGCACATCTCATAGAGACCCTATGAACAAAAGGTCTGAAGTCCTTCTATAACTATCGACATTTATCAAAGTTCATAGAGTTTTTGGAGGCCTTTTGTTTAGGAAGTAGATGTCACTCCTGCTTCCAATGTGTATAAAGGTTCAAAAGGGGAAGGAGAAAGGGGGAGAGAGTGGCAAAGGGGAAGGATGGAAATCAGTAGGGTGGCAGAATTTAGTGGGTGGATGGGGAGGTGAAGGGATGGGAAAGATTCAGTGGGAAGTCAAAATGACCTTGTAAAAATAAATATAGATTGATGGTAATTAATAATATAATTAGATATATTAATAACTGCCATATAAATATTATATATTATATATAATGTTATATTATGCATAGTACACTTGTCATAGAATGTAAATTAATAATATATGAATGTTGTTGTTGTTGTTGTGTACTGTAAAGACGGAACCTCACAGCTGACCCTCTAGCAGGTTTTCAGAGGCAGTTAGTTGCACGCTGTGGCAGCTGGTGGCCTCGAACCGCATGCCTTCAAGACTGCAACACAGCCTCTTGTCACTAGGCCACCAAAGCTCTCTATTATTATATATAATTATCTATGAATGATTGTGTGAAGTACAATGTGAATGAAAGATTGTATAAAATACAATGTATATGAATGAAACATAATATAAACGAATTATTGTATGTAAATCAATAAAAAAAATGTAAGGGCCTCTGGGTTAGTGACGTGGAGGTGAAGGAGCCCAGGCGAGGGTGGCCCTGGGTGATGGGGACCGACTCCAAAGCCACAGCAATGGCTCAAGCTGACCAGTGACCATGAAGAGGGCCCAGGACCAGGCGAGGCTTTGTTCTGACATAGATAAACTTACCATGGGGCAGAGCCGACCCTACGGCCACTATCAACCACATGAGATACACAATTCTCAAACCCAACATGGAAGGCTGAACGTAGGCTAAGGCCTGTGGGGAATGAAGAAATGGTCCAGAGGCTCCATCCAGGGTCTTGCCTCCTTCACAGGCACGTGACCTGCACACATGACCTGTCTCACATTCAGAAAGGTCCCAGCTTTGGCCTTGTGCTCTGCTGCCACCTTTTTAAATTCAGTAAGTGGCATCCACTTCCTAAACTACATGCCTCTGGAAACTCTATCAACTTGGAGAAGTGATGTTAGTTACAGAAAGGCTTCAGGCCTTTTATTCATAGGGTCACTATGAGTCGTGTTTGACTTGACGGCAATCAACATCAACAACAACAACAATACTTTGTTAGCACAGAGCCCTATTGCCGCCTCCCTCTTTCTTGTTGCTTTCCAACTCAAAGGTATCCATTCTTCTCCTATCATCCTGCTGGGAAGTCTGCTCTCTAGAGGAGCAATGATGTCAGTCTCGAGACTAAGGTGCACCTGATTCAGATCATGGTCTTTGCAATTATATGTTATGCATCAGAGAGCTGGACAATGACTAAGGGTGACAGAAGAAGAACTGATGCTTTTGAGTTGGAGCCAGTTCATAGCTGGTCCTCCAGTGGGGTTTTGGGGCTGGAGGAGTTTGCCCATCTTTCCCCCTCAGAGTCACTGCTGGTGGATTTAAACTTCCAGAGAGGCTTGTGAATTAGCGGTGCAAATCCATAGGGACCCACCACCCTGGCTCGCTCATCTCACACCTCCTGTTCTTAGGAACGACTCATAGTGAACCTAGAGACAACACATCCAAACCCTGTCCTATCCTGTGTCATCTGCCTCATCTGTGATGCACTTAAGTCACTGTGTCAGTCCATCTTGTTGAGGGTCTTTCTCTCTTTTACTGACCCTCCGCCTTTGCAGTGGACCCCTCAAATGATGTACTAGACCACCCTGAGATTTGGGGGTTACCTCAGAGAGCGAGAGGACACAATGGGTTCCCATGAGTACTTTAAAGAGGTATTTAGCAGGGAGCTCTGGTGGCCTAGAGGCATGAAGCTGCACTGCAATTCCAAAGGCACATGGTTCTAATCCACTAGATACTCTGCTGGAGAAGGAGAGGCAATTTCTTCCTATGTTAGTTGGATCCAATTTGACGGTATACAACAACAACAACAAGAACAAGATGTATTTAGTTCATCACCTTGAGGAAATGAGTCACTGGGTCTGGGAGCTCAGGAGATCTGAAGACATCAAGAACAAAGGGTGCAAACACAGCCCAGAAAGAAAACATTCTACACCCTACTTTGGTGATGAGTGACTGAAGCCTGAGAAGTGTGCGTGTGGCCAACTAAGCGGTAGTAACTCTTGGTCTCTCTCCAATAGCCGTTGTTGTTGTTGTTGTTGTTGTGTACCACCAAGTCGGAGCTGCCTCTGAGCTCCAGCAGGTCTTCAGAGGCTGGAAGTCACACAGGAGGAGAATGCTCATGTTTCTCCTACAGAGCAGCTGGTGGACTCGAACTGCCTGCCTTTGGGTTGGCAGTACAGCTCCTTACCACCAGAGCTACCTCTCCTTATGTCTCCACAAAGAAAACTGAAGAATATCAAGGAAGTATCTAACAACAGCATTAGGAAGAGAGTGATGGTATGTTGTTGTTAGGTGCTGTGGAGTTGAGTACGACTCATAGCGACCGTATGAACAACAGATCTGAAAAGATCTGAACCCTGTTCTATCCTGCACCATCCGCACACTTCCTGACACACAAGAGCCCATTACAATGGCAATGCGAGTCACCATGTCAATCCACCTGGTTGAGGGTCTTCCTCTTTGCCAACCCTCCAACTTTCCCAGCATCATGTCCTTCTCCAAGGAATAGCCCCTCCTAGCAACATGCCCAAAGTACGTGAGGCGAAGCCTCATTATTCCTGCCTCCAAAGAGCTCTCTGTCTGCGCCCTCTCCAAGACATATCTGTTTGTATTCTTGGCCGTCCATGGGATATTCAGTGCTCTTCTCCAACACCACAGCTCAAAGGCGTTAGTTCTTTTTCTGTTATCCTTATTCATTGCTTGGCTCTCAGATGTATAGCAAGTAATCAGAAAGACTGTGTCCTGAATCAGACACACCTTAGTCCTCAAACTGACACCATTACTCCTCAATACGTTAGAGAGGTCCCTAACTGCAGCTTTTCCCAGTGCAATGCATCTGAGGGGATCCCTTTAATACTGAGAGGATCCCCAGTAAGCAGAGACTGTGAATGAATGTCTGTGGTCCTCAGGGACTAAAGCCCTAGCGTCTCAGTCCTCAGGTTAGAAGTATGTCCCTTGTTTCTTGCCGTACCTCCCACGCATCTGTCACCCACCCCACAAGCAGGGAGCCTCTACTGCTTTATAACTGTTACACACTGAAAACTTTTATTGTTTATTAGCAAAGCAATTCTGTGCTATAAATGCAGAAATGGTTCCCAAATGTTTGCTCAATGGCGAAAAACAGGGCTACCCAGCCATTAATTCCCGCCCTAATGAATGCAAAAACCGTAGTGTTTCTATTCACAGAAAAGGCAGCTCCTGTGCGAGCAACATAGACACACGGGCTTTGTAATTACAGACATTATCTTCTGCCGTGACATTAATAAAACTGGAGGAGGGGACGGCGGAGGGGGTCCCCGGTGCAATCAGGAGCTGGGAAGCAGCTGCGGCATCAGAATCTGGCGTCTCATCAGTATTTTGGCATCTGGGCAAATTAGCAGGGAAGGGCAGAGCCACTTGGAATGAGCCTGGCAGCCAGCGTGCCACAAACGGGAGACTTGTTAGATCCTGCCCTTTATTCAGAGGTAGGACAGTGGGGTTTTAGGATGCCTCATTGCGAATGAGAATCATACTGTGATTATTGGGGAGCTTGAGGTTTGAGACCCGGAGCAGCTTATGGTTCGTCCAAGACTGGCGTGAAGTGAAGAGCTGGTCCACATAGTTAATTGGTGGGTCAGTACCACAACCAGTATCCGGTGGGTCGGCCCAACTCATAGCGACTTCAAGTGTACCAAAGCCAAACTGTCCTCCCATCGGTTTTCAATGGCTGACTTTTTCGGACGTGTACAGCCAGGCCTTTTCTCTCAGGCACCTCTGGATGGACTTGAATCATTAACACTGGTTAACAAACCAGCATCATCTGTTTTGACCAGAACTCCTGGTGTATAATAATCACATTATGTGATATTTTCCTATCACTCACAACACTATTTTAGGATAGAACTTGAAACTGACTTTTTCACTATGAATGAAACTCCATTATTCTTCTTCAAGGGTGCAGCCCAAGTGCTCTTTGGAGACAGGAATTAGGAGGCTTAGCCTCACATACTTGGGCATGTTGCTAGGAGGAGTTATTCCTTGGAGATGGACATGATGCTTGGGAAGGAGGGAGGGTCAGTGAAGGAGAGGAAGACCCTCAACCAGGTGGCTTGACAAGGTGACTGCTGCAATGGGCTCTAGTGCGTCAGGAAGTCTGAGGATGGTGCAGGACGGAACAAGGTTCAGGCTTGTTGTTCATAGGGTTGCTATGAGTCGTACTTGCCTTGACAGCACCTAACAACCACCACCCCCAGCTGATGTATACATACATGACTTTAAAGGAGAGTAGAATCTCCTCAAGCCTGCACTGAGCTCTGGTGGCCTAGAGGTAAGGAGCTTCACTGTGAACCCGAAGGCGTGGGGTTTGAATCTACTATCTGCTCCATGGGAGAAAGACGGGCACTCGTCTTCTGCATCATTTGACTGCCTCTGAAAACCCACTGGAGGGTCAGCTGGGAGCTGGTTCTGACGCAGCAGCACACAACAACAACAACAAGAGCAGTACAGCTGGGGATGCAAGACCAGGAGCCGCTGAGTTCTGACTAACACATGCTGATCCCACACGTGCCAGTGGAACGAGGCTCCACAGGGTTTTCAGCGACTGACGCGGGATTGCCAGGCCTTTCTTTCCACGCGCTTCTGGGTGGACTTAAGTTGCCAGCCTTCCGGGTGTTAGGTGCTCGTGTTAACTGTCTGTATCATGCATGTTCATCAAGGACATTTTAGAAAATATAATTACGTTTGATGGGGAGAGGGAGAAATTAACTCATCACTAATGCCTTCCCTTCAAACTCAAACTCGACGCCACTGAGTCAGTTCCATCGCACACTGCCACTTCACGGGGTTTCTTAAAGGCAATAAATCTCAACGAGAGGAGACGGCTCATCCTTCTCCTGAGGAGTGGCTCGTGGATTCGAACTGCTGACCTTTTAGTTAGCAATGTGATACACTGAAAACGAAGCCACCAGAGTTTTTTAGAGTCTTCCCTTAATATTGTGATTATTATAGTTGGGACTGGTTCACAGCAGAATTCCCATCGGGTTTCCAGAGGCTGTAAACGGCATGAGAGGATATTGTCCACTTTCTTCTGTGGAGCAGTGGGTGGATATGAACCACCCTTTAGAATTAGACGTGGTCATGGTCACCCATGGTGGACAGTGTTGGCTGGAGCTTCCCGACAGAAACAAGCCTGGAAGCAGGAGCGGCATCTACTTCCGAAATGGCTTGTCTCCGGAAACTCTATGTATGAACAATGCTCAGGCCGTTTGTTCATAGGGTCGCTATGAGTCGTCTATGACTCCACAGCACCTAACAACAACAACAACAACAACAGAATTAGAAGTAGAATATTGGTCTATTTCTTTCTACGAGGTGTATGTGGGCAGCTCTAGTCTCCGGTTCTTTGCCCTGGATAATCCACAGACCACCTGTAACCCTTTCTGCTTCCCTCCTCATTTTACATCCAGTCGCCTGACTTGTTAAAAGTTAGCCCCTTTCAGCGTTTCATTATCCAGGATGTGACAGGCAAGCAGGACATGCAGCAGAAGTGCTCAGTGTTACTCCTTGGCTCCGGCTTGCTGCTTGACCTTGGACTTCACTGAGCCCCAGACCTGCATGGCCTGACATCTGATTGTTCTGGCTGCAGCAGGAAGCTGCCCCTTGGACAGGGAGACCGGCAAGAGCGGATCTCCGAGGCAGCCGTATCAGCAGACTCATGGCCTTGGAAGGAACCGCAGCCACAGGTGAGGCTCAGGCACCCTGCTCTGTGTCAGGGCTCTGGAAAGGCACCCTCTGGCCCTGCTGCCAAGCAATCCTGCAGATGCTGGGATGGGGTGAGATGCTATTGCTGGCTGGACCGTTTGAGACAAGCCCTTGCTACAGGGTCTGGACAGCACGCTGCATGCATCCGCTCTGAACTCTCATCTCTGTCCAGCTGGGTGGCCCAAGCGTGGCCTGTGTGCCTCCGGGCGGCAGTGCTGGCTGTGGGGTGCAGGAAAAGCCTTGTTCTTGAAAGTGGGTGCTCCAGGTTCTCACCATGCCTCCAACCTTGTGTCTTGAATGGACTGCAGCTTTAATAAAATAACACGTATTATCCTGCGTGAACATGCCCACTGCTGGTGACGCCTGCCCATCGGGTTTCCGAGGCTCTAATCCTTTATGGGAAGAGACTGCCCAGCCATCTCCTACAGAGCAGCACGTGGACTCGAACCATTGAACTTTAGGTTAGCAGCGCAACATCTAACATGTTACGCTAATAGCGCTCTCAAGTACAAACGTAACTGACTCGGCATTCATATGTCCCTGGTACTATTGCAAGTGGCGCTCACGTATTAACTTATCCAACCCTCACGGAGAGTTTTAAGAAGCAGGCTGTTGTTAGGTGACACGAGTCAATTACGACTCATAGCAATGCTATCAATGCCTTGTCCAATCGTGCACTTTCTTCCCCAGCTGCTCTGCGCTGACCCCCTTGCTGCACTCACTGTGTCCATCCATCTCCCTGGGGGCCTCTCCTTTACTGACCTCCTACTGTGCCCAGCATGATGCCTTTTTCCAAGGACACCTCCTGACTACACACCCAAAGTGTGTGAGACAAAGTTCCACCCTCCTTGTCTCCAAGAAGCACTGACAGCCCGGCCTGGCCCTGCAAAGACTGACTTGCTCCTTTGTTCTTTTTTTTTATTATTAAATTTTATTAGTTTCAATGAACATTCACAGGGATTCTGGACTTCCACTCCTTCATTGCCTCACCATTCTCTCCACCCTCCTCCCCAGTTTGTTCTTCTTCCCTGCGATCCGAATGTCTGTTTTAATTGTCCAATTGCCACAGTGCTTGTCAAAGTCAGTTCTGATTAATCTCCTTTGTCGGTGTGCCCTTTGCCATTCCCTATCACTCCTCCCTGAGAGAGACTTCACCCTGATTCATAAGGAAAAGGGGATGGCGTATTCTCTTAGCTACTTCCTGCTGAAAAGGGACGCTGTGGGTTTCAGGGTGAAGATCTTCTTTCACTACTCTAAAGGGCCCCTTTGGCAGTAGGAAACACATAGACTATTATGGAGATTGATTTTGGAATTTAGATGCACTCTTATTGATTGTGCTTGGCCGTACATGTTCATATCCTTGATCCTTTGTTCTTTTGACACTCCAAGAACTGCCAGTCCGCGTCTCAGAACAGTTGAAACTTGGTTCTCTCAAAGTTGAGCAGATGTTACATTAAACCTATTCATATGCTTTTGCTAGGGGTGAAAAAAAAGTTGAGCAGAGAATTGCTGTATGATCCAGTGATACCAACAATATGTGTGGAGTGTTGTGTGTCCCCAGAAGAAATGAACATGATTTTAGAAGCCTGCGCGTGAAGGTCATTGTTGTAGTTTTCAAAGTAGCCAGTTGGTGGAAACAAGTCAAGTGTCCATCACCAGATGAACGGACGCTCACGAGATGAACAGAGGAACAGACATCGTCCATACACAATCCTCAGCCATTAAGAAAATAAATACAATCCTGATACCACCGCGTGGTTGGACCTGGAGATCCTCATGCTGAGGGAAGTAAGTCAGGGTCAGAAGGACAATGCATATTAAATAAGCAAACACTCAGGACTCAAAGCTTGTTAGATACCAGGGGTGGGAGGGAGACGGAAAGGGGACGCCTTGATGTGGGGGGCTCGGAGCTGACGTCAGTGGTGATGGGATATTCGGGATGAGTTATGGCTACACAGCTTGGAAAATGGAATCAAATGTCACTGAGTGACAAGCAAGGAAGTTGTGCTTTGGTGTGTATGTTTCCACCACAGTTCAAAACTGAAGATGAAATGCAGAAACGTCACATTGTTCACTGTAATGTTAAAAAACATTCAAAGTCCCCACGCACAACTTGATGGGTGGGAGGTGGTGGTGAAGGAAATGGGAAAGATCCAGCATAAAAAACCAATGTATTCGAACTTTGTAAATAAATCGATTTAAAAAAAAAAATAATTCAAAGTCATTGTTGTGAAGTTGGAAGCGATTCACAGCTAACCCTCCAGCGGGTCTTCCGAGGCTGTAAATCACACAGGAATGAGATTGCTCATATTTCTCCTGTGGAACAGGATGGAGGGTGGATTCAAACTATGCGTCTTTGGGTTGGCAGCGTGACTCCTTATTCACTAGGCTACTAGAACTCCATCAGTCTAATACTATGATACCATTTTACAGATGAGAAGACTAAGTCCAGATCATATAATTTACTCACATCTACATAACTCCAATCTACTGCACAACCAATTCCATCATATTGATTCACCAAAGGCTTTGAGGCCCAGCTCCTGTAGTTTCAGCTGTGACAATGAGAGATGTGAACACCATCTATGAAATACCCTTTCTGTCCCTATCCAAGACGGTTATTCCCCCAGCCACCCACCATACCCGGACCCTGGGGGGTCCTCAAAGGTACCTTTCATTGTCACTGTCGCTGGATGCCACCTCTTCCAAGGCCGCCTGCAGGTCAGCAATCCTTCTGATGGACGTCTCCAGGTCTCTTTGGAGGGTCTGTCTGACCGCCGTGAGCTCCTCCACGTACTTCTCCTGGGGGCAGAAACCACAGCATTCATTGGTTTGTGGTAAGAATCCCACTACTTGTGAGCCCTTGGGTGGAGAAACAGACGGGATGAAACAGTGTTCACCGAGCGTCTTCTCTGTGGTGGCACAGGCCACTGGCAGGGTCAACAATTTCATTCCGCTTGAACCAACAGTCCGTGCCCAGGGGGGCAGCATCGAGAAACCAAAAGACATACTGCAGCAGGTGAACCAGCTGCAAAGAAAGAAATGCTTGAAAGCTTTCTTTACGAGGCTGTATTTTTATTTCGACTGGAGCAGAGGTTTCCAACGCAAGGGAATTTTGCACTCAACCATTCACGCACATGTGGTTCCAGCGCGTTCCTTTCAATGGCCACAGTGTAATCGCCCTTTCTCTTTTGTTTCCGAGGATTCTGATTTCCATAGCTAACTTACTTTTTCACCCAACAATTCGCCTGCATTCTGCTCAAGAAAATAAATTTCAGGACCTGCCGGGGCACCTCTCTGCCGGCTCTCACTTTCCCTCTGTCACTCTCCTTTCCTTTCGGACCTCCCAGGCCTCTCAGAACCTTCACATTCGTTAGTGAAACTGTGCTGCTAGCTCTGGAGACTGGCTTTGTTCTCATCACCCTGTCATTTAAGGTATGCCCACTCAGACCCACCAGCTGTTCCGCAGGAGAAGGATGGGCACTCTCCTCTTGTGCGATTTGCTGCCTCTGAAAACCCACTGGAGGGTCAGCTATCAGTTGGTTCCAACTCAACAGGACCAAGCAAAATCAACAGCTATTAACTGGTACTCCCCTCTCCCTCCCATTCCTGCTAACCACGCAGGAATGATTCTTTGTGTAAACCTTGCCTTAGTTTTTTAATAAGCATGGCCTCATACAAATAGGAGATGCCTTGCACTTGGGAAGTTAGGGACCTCTCTCAATTGTTGAGGAGTAATGGTGTCAGTTTGAGGACTAAGGTTCATCTGACTCAGACCATAGTCTTTCTGATCACTTGCTATGCATCTGAGAGCTGGGCAGTGATTAAGGATGACAGAAAAGACTTGACAACTTTGAGGTGTGGTGTTGGAGAAGACCATTGAACATCTCATGGACAGCGAAGAGAATGAAAAGATATTTCTTGGAGAGGGTATGGCTGGAGTGCTCTCTGGAGTCAAGAATGATGAGGCTTTGTCTCACATACTTCGGGCATGTTGCTAGGAGGGGCTATTTCTTGGAGAGGGACATGCTGTTGGGAAGGGTGGAGGGTCAGTGAAGGAGAGGACGACCTTTGACGAGTTGGACTGACACGGTGACTGCTGCAATGGGCTCTTGTGTGTCAGGAGGTGTGAGGACGGCGCAGGATAGGACACGGTTTAGAACTTTTGTTCATAAGTCATACTTGACTCAATGTCAGTGAACAACAACAACAACATATAAATAAGTATCCTTTAGGGACCAACTTATTTCACTTAATATGCTTTAAACACCACTGAATAACTCAATTCACTGCTGTTCGGTCAGACCATCACAGCTGACCCTTCAGTGGGTTTTCAAAGGCTGTAAATGGTGCGGGAGGAGACTGCCCAACTCTCTCCCGAGGACCAGCTGGTGGAGCCGAACCATTTGCCTCTGGCCTGGCACTTCTTACCTCTGAGGCCACCAGAGCTCCCTCAGGTGGCAAGCCTTTGTCCTTTTGACCCCCTCATACATGTGCGAAAGTTGGCTAATGACTTAAGAAAGAAGAACTGATGCCTTTGAAGTGTGGAGCTGGGTGAATATTGAATAGATAGCGGATTGTCAGCGCAATGAACAGATCAGTCAGAACCAACAGAAGACATACAACACATAGAAGCTAGAGAGCTCTGGTGGCCTAGTGGCAAGATGCGGCACTGCAATCCCAGAGGTACGTGGTTCAAATCCACCAGATGCTCTGCTGGAGAAGGAGAGGGTAATCTCCTCCTGTACCAGTCAGATCTGATTTGACGGTACACCTGAAAAATAATACAATAAAAATAATTTAAAAAAAGGACGTAGAAGCAACGACATGAGATTCTGACTCGTTTTGGACATGCTGTGCTGTTATTATTAGGTGTTGTCAAGTCAACTATGACTTACAGCGACCCTATGAACAGCAGATGTGAACCTCGCCCCTCCCGAATACATCCTCAGTATCTCTGAGACGCTCAAGCCTTCGTTACACTCCGCTTGTCAATCTTTCCCGTTGAGGGTCTCCCTCTCTTTTGTAGACCCTCCACTCTTCCCAGCATGATGTCTTTTTCCCAAGGTCTGGCCCTTCCTAACAACATGTCCAAAGTATCCCCCTCCTTTCCTCTAAGAAGCATCCTGGTGGAACTTCTTATGAAGATGTGTTTCTTTTTTTTTTTTTTTTAATTTTATTTTTTTTGTGTGAGTGTACCGTTAAATCAGATCTGACTGGTACAGGAGGAGATTGCCCCTCCTTCCCCAGCAGAGCATCTGGTGGATTCGAACCGTGCGCCTCTGGGATTGTAGTTGCAGCTCCTTGCCACTAGGCCACCAGAGCTCCCCTGAAGATGTGTTTCATAAAGCAGAGGGACATTTAAAAAAAAAAATCACAATGAGATGGATTGGCACAATGCCAAAACAGTCACGACAAACACAATCGCAGCGATGACAGGGACCAGGAGCCAGTAAAATGTCACTGTGTTGGACCCGAGGTCATTATGCCTCACAGCCTGTCAATGGCGAACCAGCACGGGGTCCTCCACGGGCGTCTCTCAGACGAGCACAGCCAGAGGCTTCACGTTTACGAGGAGGGAACGGGTGCCAGGCGGTCGCTAGGACATGCTCCGTGAATGAAGCACTCCCTCTCCCACGTATTCTGTGGTTGAAGCCAGACTACGATGCTATGATCTCATTGCATGGATCACGCACTCAGCATTCTTGCAAACACACGTGCAAACCAACATTGCCGTGTGTTACGCGTTGTGTGGCTAAGCTGAAGGTTGGCAGTTCAAATCCACCAGGTGCCCTGTGGGAGAATGATGAAGATTCCCAGCCTCAGAAACCCAGTGGGAGTTTGCCATGAGTCAGAATCGACTCAATAGCAGTGGACCTCGGGGTGGGGGTACAGCCATGGGGGGCTCTGACTTAATGACAGTGAATGTGAGTCGTGCTGGGAGCCAGTGACCTCTTCAGTCCCTTTACTCAGCGTTCACAACAAGCCAGCCGGTGGGTCACTGTTACTGCTCCCATTTCACAGACGAGAAACTGAGGCCCTGAGACCTGAAGGTTTACAGACAGTTCTGGATCTTGAACTTGGAACTTGCACTTGACTCTCCTCGCTGTGCTTCACCCTCCGATGTTGCCTGACCAGGACTGTGTCCAGAGTCTGGAAAATCTCTGGCTTCCATGTGTGAAATATTTCATGCACAAATACTTTGCAAACACAACCACACCAACTACTACCTTTTAAGGGAAAGGTTATCAGCAGCCAGGTGGGGTTTGGATCCTGGGGACACCTGGCCATCTCTGCAGACATTTCTGATTGCTGAGACTGGGAGGTGTCGAGTGAATAGACAGTAGTGGTGAAGTTCAATAGCTTACAACACGCAGGGCAGCCTCGAGCACAAAGAATATCCCATGCAAATATCAGCAGGGCAGAGACTGAGAAATCCTGGGTTAAAGCAGAATTCCACCTCCTGGGAGTCAGTCCTCCGGGGAAGCCATCAAACAGGCAGAGAGAAGCTCTATGTCCAAGGATGCTTGGAGGCGTGCTCTGGCTGGCAGAGGGAACGGTTAGAGGAAATCGCAGCATGTGACTGTGATGCTATTAGACAGAAATTAACATCAGAAATGAGGGCTGTGCGGCGTGGAATGCATCTGTGAAATAGAGTTAAGCAAGTGGAACAGAACAGGGAAATAGCATGTCCCATCTACGCAAAGCTCCGTCTCTCATACTCCGGTATGTTGCTAGGGGAGGTTATTCTTTGGAAAGGAGGGTGGAGGGTCAGTGAAAGGGAGGAAGACCCCCAGTGAGTTGGATTACTACTGTGACTCTAGCAATGGGTTCTTGTGTTTCAACCAGAAGGATTGACACAGTGACTGCGGCAAAGTGCTCGAGTGTGTCCGGGATGTTGAGGGCGGCACAGGAGAGGAATGGGTCCCGATCTGTTGTTCACAGGGTCACTATGAATCCTACTTGACGAACAACAAAAGAGCAGCACAATCTAGGCAAATAGCATGCATGCACTTGGAAAGCCCCTTGCAGAGCTGAAAGTATGGGCGAAGGGAGCGGGGTTATGCATACGATGTTTCTTTTACTTCTAATTATGCTTATTTTAAAATTCACTTAAAGGAACATACACGTACCACCACAAGCTCTGGGGGTGTAGTCTGTATGGAACTGCACTGCTAAGCCAAAGCTGGCGGTTCGAATCCACCAGCTGCTCCATGGAAGAAAGATGGGCAATCTCCTCCTGTACGATATACAGCCTCCTGAAAACTGGCTGGAGGCTCAGCTATGAGTCGGTTCTAACGCGATGTCAATGAGTGAGTGGATATGAATGAGCCATTTACCATTGGTGGAAATACGTTTCTCCTCTTTTTGCTTCCAAGGAGCATCCTGGTTTCACTTTCACTAAGACAGTGCCTTGGCAGTGCATCTCATGAGGGTGAAAAGGAGAAGGAATATACAGCAATGTAAGTTCATTTTAAAAATAATAGAAAAGATATAAAGATCAGTATATGAACTACTTTCTATAATATATAAAAGTATAAGTTCAATTTCTACCTCTCCTCTTACAATAGATGAGATTTTTTTCCCTTTAGTTTTTATTTTACATTGGTTTGCTTACAAATTTCATATGCTTTGTGTTTCACACTATCCTTCATTCACGTTGGGTTTCATACAATCATTCCCACTCATTTGTTGTTGTTGTTATGTGCTGCGACTCATAGTGGCCCTCTGTACGACAGCTTTGAACCCTGCCCTACCCTGAGCCAACCTCACTGTCTCTGACACACCTACCCCTATTACCCCAGTCACTGAGTCAATCTATCTCATCCAGGGTCTTCTTCTCTTGCGCTGTCCCTTCACCCTTTCACATATGATGTCCTTCTCCAAGGACTGGTCCCTCCTTGCAGCATGCACAAAGTATATGTCAGATGGAGCTTCAGAATCCTTGCCTCCAAGGAGCAGCCTGGTTTCACCTTCGCTAGGATGAATCTGTTTGTTCTCCAAGCAGTCCATCACCTCAGAACAATGCCCACCACCATTACCCTGTCTTTTCAGGGACCTGCCAGATCTTTCCCATTTCCTTTATCCCCTTTCCCTCCACCCACCAAATTATGCCCCCCTATGATTTCCCCCTGGCCCATCCTCAACCCTCTGCCCCCACTCTCCTCAATGTGGGTCCTCATTAGCTGTGAAATCTTAAACACTTCAAAGCTCCACCTCTAACGACTGTGATTTGTATATGAGGAAACTGAGGCCTGTGAAAGAAGCAGAACTGAGATTTGAACTGTGAGCTGCCTGGCTTTCAGTTCCGCGTTCTTACTGGGGTTCTTTCTCTCTCTCTCTCTCTCTTTCCAGTGGAAGTCACTGAGGCCCGTGGGTGCCTTGTGAGAGGGTCAGAGCTGCTGCGCAGGTCAGCCTGTCTGTTTGTGAAACTTAGAGTCTATGTTTTTTTGACAGATTTTGAGTGCTGTACAGATCTCAGCAAGAGAGAGCAAGGACAGGCTCAGATTGAACAGGCTGGAGGGCCAAGCTGAGCTGGGGAGAGGGAGGTGGTGTACAGCAAAGTGGGGGGTCTGTGAGGCGTGGCTGGTGGTGGATTTCAGTTGACTGAACTGCTGGCTGTGAAATCCTGTCTGAGTTTGCCGATGAGGTGAGAGACGTTCTGAGGCAGGAGCCTTTGGGCAGAAGGCCAGCAGGCTGTCAAAAAACTAACACATGCTGTGAGATGGCCAGGGGGTGCCCATCCCAGGATGAGAGCATGTCAGTTCACAAAGACACCTGAAAAATCGCTAGGTGAAAAAAAGCACCCTTTCCATCTTAAAGGCACGCTCTTAAACACCAGCTTCTGAGCAAAGGGGTGCCAGGAATCAGCCACCTTCCTTCTCCCAGGGGATGTGATGCCTGGGTCTCAAGGGAGATTGTTCAAGGGAGATTGTTCCTCAGAACAATCAGCCATACAAGACAGAAAGAATAGCATTTATCTAAAGTGAAAGCTCAGAGGGTTGGAGGGGTAGGCTAAAAGGATGACTAGAAATGAGACTCGCAGGGAGGGATGGGGTAAAATGCTGCTAGGATGTAGCTGCCTTAAAACAAAATACACACGACTGGTTGAAATGGAAAACTAACCAGCTCTGTAAACTTTCACCCAGGTCATAAAAGGTTGAAACAAAAACAACCAAACTATCCCCCAAAGTTGTCTTTGAATGCAAAGGCTGTTGCTCTTAATTAGTCAAGTACATTTGCTTTGCACACAAAAATCGCTCACATTTTAAAGCACTGTCTGCATGAAATCAAATGCATCATGGCAACTCAAAAGGTTAGACAAGAAGCTCAGAGCGCTGTAAATTTAAGACAGTGATGGTGGAATGATTTGGAAAAAGAGAAGAGTTGTTGTTGTTGTTGTTATGTGCCGTCGAGTCGTTTCCGACTCATAGCGACCCTATGCACAACAGCCCTAAACCCTGCTCTATCCTGCACCAACCGCACTGCCTCTGACACACCCATCCCGATTACCCCAGTCACCGAATCAATCCATCTCATAGAGGGTCTTCCCCTCCTGCACTGTCCCTCCACCCTCCCAAGCATGATGTCCCTCTCCAAGGACCCGTCCCTCCTGGCAACATGTCCAAAGTATGTCAGACGAAGCCCCAGAATCCTTGCCTCCAAGGAGTAGCTTGGTTTAATCCTCTCCAAGATGAATCTGTTTGTTTTCCTGGCAGTCCATGGTACATTCAGTACTCTTCTCCAGCACCACAGCTCAAAGGCATCCACTCTCCTTCTGTCCTCCCTAGTCATTGTCCAACTCTCTGATGCATAACAAGCGATTGCAAATACCATGGTCTGTATCAGGCGCACCTTAGTCTCCAGAGAGACACTGTTGCTCCTGAGTATTTTAGAGAGGTCCCTAACAGCAGACTTTCCCATCGTGATACGCTTTTTGATTTCCTGACTGCTGGTGCCAAGAGTGTTGACTGTGGAGCCAAGCAAACTGAAGCTGTGAACAATCTCAATCTCTTCGCCATCCATCCTGACGCTGCCAATTGGTCCAGTGGTGAGAATCTTTGTCTTCTTGACATTGAGCCTCAGTCCATACTGAAGGCTGCAGTCCTTGACCCTTCGCAGCAAGTGCATGAGGTCCTCCTCAGTTTCAGCAAGCAGGGTTGTGTCATCTGCATAACGCAGATTGTTAATAGATCTTCCACCAATCCTGACGCCACAATTCTCCTCATAGAGCCCAGCCTCTTGGATAATCTGCTCTGCATACATGTTGAAAAGGTATGGCGACAGGATGCATCCCTGGCGTACACCCTTCCCAATTTTGAACCATGCAGTGTTACCCTGCTCTGTTCTGACTACTGCCTCTTGGTCCAAGTATAGGTTTCGCATTAGCACAATTAAATGTTCTGGGATTCCCATTCTTCTCAGAGTCAGCCACAGTTTGTTATGATCTACACAGTCAAATGCCTTTGCATAATCAATGAAACACAGATAGACATTCTTCTGGTATTCTCTTCTTTCAGCCAAGATCCATCTAACATCAGCAACAATATCCCTAGTACCACGACCCCTTCTAAACCCAGCCTGGATTTCCGGCAGTTCTCTGCTGAAGTGCTGTTCTAATCGTAGCTGTCTTAAAACAAAATACGCACGATTGGTTGAAATGGAAAACTATCCAGCTCTGTAAACTTTCACCCAGGTCATAAAAGGTTGAAACAGAAACAACCAAACTATCCTTCAAAGTTGTCTTTGAATTCAAAGTCTGTTGCTCTTAACTAGTCAAGTACATTTGCTTTGCACACAAAAATCGCTCACATTTTAAAGCACTGTCTGCGTGAAATCAAATGCATCATGGCAACTCAACAGGTTAGACGAGAAGCTCAGAGCGCTGTAAATTTAAGACAGTGATGGTGGAATGATTTGGAAAAAGAGAAGAGTACAGTTAGAATAATGTGTGATCAATGGTGCTAAATTACAAAACTTGTTGGAAATGTCTGGTTTTGACTGTGTATAGTGTATTTTCCAGCATATATATTAGAGAGAGTCAGATACTCTATATATTTTACATATGTATATATTTATTACAAGATATATATTGTAAAGCCTTATTCAAGAGTTGCTGGAAACAGGGAAGGGTTCAGAGCTGCTCTACATAGGGTCGCTATAAATTACAGGTGATTCACAATAGCTCATAACAACAATAACAAACTATGACAGTTTGGAAGGAAGGGTGGCACCCACTGCCATACAACACGCCTCCCAGAAACTCTATGAACTTTGATAAATGACAATAGTTGTAGAGTGGCTTCCGGCCTTTTGTTCGTAGGGTCACTATGAGTCGTGCTTGACTCAAAGGCCATCAACAACTATATATATTTTCAGAGGCAGTTAATTACACAGGAGGACACTGCCCATCTTCCCATGGAGCAGCTGGTGGCCTTGAACCGCATGCCTTCAGGAATGCAGAGCACCTTCTTGCCACTAGGCCACCAGAGCTTTATATAATTTATATTATCTATATCTCTCACATATTCTCCTCCTGTGCAATTAACTGCCTCTGAAAACCTGAGAGAAGGTCAGCTATACGTTGATTCTGACTCAATGGTACACAACAACAATATATAAAATATAGACATCACTTAGATACATACAGCATACACACACACACGTGTCTGTATAATATATAGAGAGCCCGACACTCTGGGTTCAAGTCCCAGGCCTATCCATTGCTGGCTGTGTGACATTCAGCGAGCTGCTCAACCTCTCTGGTCCTCAGCTGCCTCAAAGGTTAAAGGGGATGGGACAGTTCTTTAGTCCAGGCAGAGTTGCACCACTAACACAAAGACCACGCCTTCCAGCAGTTTGAATGCACTGGCAACTCTACAGGAGAGAGACAGGCAATCTCCCCGCACGCAGCTTATGGCTTCGGAAACCCTGTGGAGAGTCAGCTGGGAGTTGGTCACTGTGTGAGAGAGAACTAGAGAGCAGAATGTGAGTAGTAAGCGAGCTGACAGACGTGAAGCCTGGAGGAGAGCTGAGGCCTGGTCAGTTGTGACACTGCTGTCATTTAAATCTCACAGAGAGCCTCCACAAAGGGTGCTATTGGCTTTACACTTCTAAAAAGGCTTTGTCTAAAGTCACAGAGTGAAATGGGATACCAGGACGCAGGACTGGGCTGCAAGGTTGCCACTCTCCTGCAGGGTGAAGATGTGGAGGAAAACAAGGGCAGGCTGGCTGTTCTCCACGTGTAGAAAAGTGAGGGTGAAAACCACGAACAGAGGAGATGAAATGAGGGCTCAGGGACCAAAGCTGGCACCGGGCTGCCACCTCCTCTCACCCCTTTACCGTGTTCTCCAAGAACCATCCTCTATGTGCCCAAGGAGCCACGCTGGGCTCAGGGGAGCCTCGCCTCCCCCCACCCCAAAGAAGAGGAGCCAGAATGTTTAGAGTCTGTGCAATCAGCAATCAGCTAACCTTTTCTGTTTCCACTCAAAGCCAAGTGGAGTATGCTAACTACAGAAACCGTATCATTAGTCTAAGTGGATGCGGAGCCCCAAACAGCCTCCCCAAGGCCGCAGCCAGAAGCTTCTAGGGGAAATATGAACTGGGGTGTGCAGGTGAAGGGGAGCCCAGGAAGCACACGCTCAAGTCTGGGACTCCGATTCAGGCTCTCCTCATTCTGCATGGACAGTAAGAGGCCAGGAGCCACGGTTACATCTGACTAAAAGGATTAAAGAAGCTCTGGTGACTTAACGGTAAAAAACTGCGCTACCAACACGAAGGTACAGGGTTCGAATCCACCAGCTGCTCTGCAGAAAAAATGACTGGCAATTTCCTCCCGTGTGATTGTACTGCCTCTGAAAACCCATTTGGGTCAGCTTTGACTCCACGGCACACAACAACAGCCCCAGGACTCAGCTGGGCCTGCTTTACAAAATACAGTGGTGTTTTGAGGTCAGCTGCTAGCTTAGTCTACACCAAGGGCCTATCTCTTTCTTGGGAGTCTTGTAGAGGCCTCAAGATGAAGACACAGGGGGAAATCAGGACAGGAAATCAATTAGAAAATGCACCCAATGGCAAAAGAATTCCTGGATGCTGCAAACAGGTGCATACTAGGCCGCCAAGCAGAAGGTGGGAGGTTCAAGCCCACCTACAGGCACCTTGGAGAACAGCTTGGTGATCTGCTTTATAAAGAAATATCGGCCATGAAAATCAGTGCAGTGTAATTCTCCTCTGACACACATCACGTGTCCATGGATTGAAATCAACTCAATGTCAACTTTTGCTTGGTTTCAGTATGTAAGCATGTCATGTGTCTGTCAACATGCTATGTCACATTATTGTGTATTGAGATGAGTTTGAGTTTAATGGCATATCTCTGACTTGTTGTTAGGTGCCGTCGAGTTGAGCATGACTCAGCGGCCCTATGAACAACTGATCTGAACTCGGTCCTCTCCTGCACCATCCTCATCATCTCTGACACACTACAGCCCACTGCTGCTGTTACCATGTCAATCCATCTCGCTGAGGGTCTTCCTCTCCTCTGCTGACCCTCCGTCTTTCTACCCCACAGACCTGCAGTTAGGAACATTCACCCAGGCTTACTGGAGGCCTAGGGAAGGCAGAGTTGTTGTTCTGTATCGTCAAGTTGGAACCTACTCCAAACTGACCCTCCAGCAAGTTCTCAGAGGCAGTTAATCCCACAGGCGGAGGCTGCCCATCCTCCTGCAACTTCTGCATTTGTTGGATCCAAATCCCATGCCTCTGGGGTTACAGCACAGCTTCTTACCACCAGGCCACCAGGGTTTTCCAGGAATTGGGGAGAGGTAGCATAGTTGGCAGAATTAAGAGAGCTTTGTAACACTGGCCTAAAGCTGCAAGGCGGAAATCTTATGGGCCTGACTCAGAAATTGTATCCTGTTAACTTCTTTAATAATATTATTGTGAGTATGGTTCCATATGGTCTGTGAGCTATTGCAATGGATTTCAGACCAATCGGAGTAATAGGATTATTGCTGGACTAGATGTGGGAATATGGGGGGCATATCTGACCTCATGGAAATTGGGCTTGTTTTGTGGATGTTGTTGATGGGGACAGTTCCTCTTTGTGGCACTAGCAAAGGCCAGATTCAGCCATCCCAACCTTGTCATTGCACGATGTCCCTTTGCAAGGAAGAGCGTCTCCTAGCTACATGTCCAAAGTACGAAAGATGAAGCTTTGCCATCTTTAGCTCCCAGAAGCACTCTGGCTGCACTTTTACCCAGAAATATCTGTTCTTCTGGCAGTCCATGGGATACCAGTACTCCTCTCCAGCACCACAGTTCAAAGGCGTCAGTTCTTCTTCTGTTATCCTTATTCATTGCCCAGCTCTCTGACACATAGCAGGTGACTGAGAACAACATTAGTAGCCCCTGCTATAGACAACATTTGGAAGCAGGAGTGGCATCCACTTCCTAAACAACATGCCTCTGGAAACTCTAGGAACTTAGAGAAACGATGATAGTTATAGAACAGAGTTCAGGTCTTTTGATCACAGGGTCGCTATGAATTGTGCTTGACTTGACAGCAATCAACAACAACAACATATACAACAATTGCTATCATGCTTCTTGCTGTTGTTAGATGCCACTGATTGGCTCTGACTCATAGACCCATGCACAGCATAGAAGAAACCCTGGCCTGTTCCAGGCTCACCAGCTCTGATGGGGTTAAACCCACTGTCGTTATCACCACATTAATCCATTTCACTGCGGGTCCTCCCCTATTAATCCGCCACTCTACTTCTCTAAGCATGAGGCCCTTCTCCGGGGACTGGTCCCTCCCGAAAACACGCCCCAAGTGTGTGACAGGAAGCCTCACCATCCTTGCTTCTCTCTGAGGACCACTCTGGCTTTCCTTCCTCCAGGACCAAGTGGTTTGTTCTTTTGACAATGCAGAGCATCTTCTATACTCTTTGCCAAACACTCCAGCTCCATGGCATCGATTCTCCTTTGGTCTTCCTTATTCATTGTCCAACTTTCACGTGCATCTGCGCTGCTTAAAAATCCCCAGGCATGGCTAGGATTAGGGTGCGAACTCTGGTGGGGTCGTGTTGTCTGGAGCTGAGAGCCTCACCCAAAGACAGCGCCTCTCCAGTGGTTCGAATCCACCAGAAGCTCTGAGGGGAAAAGGTCAGCAATTGCCTCTTGTGAGCTTTACAGCCTCAGAAATCCAATGGAGGGTCAGTTACGAGTCCACCACTTTATGACAATGAGAAGAATGGAATAGAAGAACAGATAGAAGATGAATATCAGTACAGTCCGGTTGTTGTTGTTATGTGCTGTCGAGTCGCCTGTGACCCATAGCAATCCTCTATATACAACAGCTCTGAAGCCTGCCCTGTCCTGAGCCAGTCTCACTGACTCCAACACACCTGCCCCCATTGCCCAAGTACTGTATCAATCCATCTCATCCGGGGTCTTCCTCTTCTGCACTGTCCCTTCACCCTTCCAAGCATAATGTCCTTCTCCAAGGACAGGTCTTTCCTTGCGATGTGCCCAAAATATGTGAGGTAGAGCTTCAAAATGTTAGCTTCCCAGGAAAGACTTGGTTTCACCCTCTCCAGGACAGACTTATTTGTTTTCTTGGCGGTCCATGGTATGTTCAAGATTCTTCATCAGCACCAAAGTGTACATTATATATCCAATTATCCTTCATTCAACAAATATTTACTGAGCACCTACTATGTACCCATAAATTTACTAGTGATGATCTAGTCACAGGTGATATGCAGAGAGACCAGGTCCCAACCTTCCCGGAGTTCACCTCCTGGTAAGGTTAAGTCCTTACTTCACTTGTTTTTGTCTTGCTAGTGTCTGACACACAACCAACACTCAACCCACATTTGAGGAGTAAATAAATGGTATTACTGTGTGACAAAAACGGTAACACTGCAACGTGTGGGACTCTCCTAACACTCGACTGTGCTCACATGAAAGCTAGATCCGCAACAGGAAGCTGCTGTCTGAACAGAGCAAAGGAACAAACACAGCGTGGTTGAAAATCAAGAAAGGAGAGCATCAGAGGTGTATCTTTTCTCCATGCCTTTTCAATCTATATGCTGAACAGATCATTTGGGAGGCTGGCTCTGTGAAGAAGACTGCGGCATCAGGGTTGGAAGAAGACTCACCAGTAACCTGTGTTATGCAGATGACACAACTTTGTTTGCTAGAACGGAAAAGGACTTAAAACGATTGCTGCAGAAGGTCAAGGTCTGCAGTCTTCAACCTGGATTGCATCTCAGCATGTAGAAAACAAAGATCCTTACCATCAGGCCAGTAGGCAGTGTCAAGACAGATAGAGAAGAGATTGAGGTTGTTAACAGTTTCATCTGCTTGGATCCCGTGGCACTGGCAATTAGGAAATCAAAAGAGGAGTTGCATTGGGAAAATGTGCTGTCAAAGACCTCTCCAAAGTGCTAAAGAGCACTAATAATCACTTTAGAGATTAACATGTGCCTGATCCAAGCCATCATCTTCTCCATTGCTTGCCATGAATCCAAGAGCTGGACAATGGATAGATATGACAAAGAAGAATCAATACCTTTGAGTTGTGGTACTGGAGAAGAGTACAGAACATACCATGGACTCCAAGAGAACAAACAGATCTGTCCTAGAGAGAGTGAAACCAAGTTGCTCCCTGGAGACAAGGACTTTGAAACTCTATCTCTCATACTTTGAGCATGTTGCCAAGAGGGACCAGTCCTTGGAGAAGGACATCATGCTTGGATGGGTAGAGGGACAGCACAGGAGAGGAAGACCCCGGATGAGATGGATTAACACAGTGGCTGGGGCAATAATGTTGGGAAGTCTGTTGGAAATGGTGAGACTGGTAAGACAGGGCTTGGTTCAGAGCACCTGTTCATAGGTCCGCTATGAGTCACAGGTGACTCGAAGGCACATAATGACAATGCAGAAATAAATGCAATGCTGCCAACCCAATGACCATGCATCTCTGGCAGTTCATAGGCACCTTCGGCTCCAAGGGAAAAAGATGGACAAGCTCCTCTCATGTTATTACAGCATCTGACACCCACCGGAGGGTCAGCTATGAGTCAGTAGGGCTATGCAATGGGGATTTGTCATTGTATTTATTTCCCTTTCAGGGTGACAAGCTTCAATGTACCTGTGAGGTATGCTGGTGAGCGTCACCACCCCCATTACCCAGATGAGAAGACTGAGCCTCAGTGAGGTCGAGCCACTTGCCTGGGAGCACATACTCGAACCATGACGATCTCAGTTGGACCCAGGCCTCCTGACCTACAGCTCCCAGCGCCTCCCTCCTGTCCCTCCATCTGCTTCCCCCAAAGATGCCAGGCCTGGTTCTCCGGACAATGAGCTAGTGTGTCCTCCACAAAGTCCAAAATTCTGCATTAGATCCTCTCAGATTGAAAGAACGCTACCTTCAGCTCCTGCTGGTGGACGAGGGAGATGACAGGAGGTGGGACGTTTACTGACTATTGTGTCTGCATCTGCTCTACAGATGGTATTCCTCACAGGCGCCTGCACATTGACTGTTTTGTTCTATTTCAAGATGTCGAGTGGAGAGGCTGGTGGTGTTTGTGGTCATCTGTAGGCTTGGTGGGGGTTGAAGGATCTCTTCCAAGAAGACACACATGGCTCTTGGCTGGAGGTCCCTGCTCCTGGTTGGCTTTTGGCAGGAGGACTCAAGTCACCTGCCACATGGACACGGCACTGTCTGAGGGTCCTTAGATGGCAGGTGGCCTTCCCAGAACAAGGGATTCAAGAGAAACAAGGAAGAAGACATTGTGCCTTTCCTCAAATATCCTTGGAACGTGTTCTGTCTGTCACAGTGATAAGAGGACATTGGATGGGGTGAATGCCAGAGGGAGGGATGTTTGGGTACCCTATTAGAACCTGGTTATCACGTTGTTGTTGTTGTTGTGTGCTGACCATTGTTATGTGTTGAGTTGATACCGACTCATAACTGATCCTCCACTGGGTTTTCAGAGACATCACAGGAGAGCAGACTGTGTATCCCACAGAGCAGCAAGTGGATGTAAACAGTATGGCTTTTAGATGACAGCAGTTTCCTACCACTAGTTCATGTTGTTGTTATGTGTCATCGAGTCACCTGAGACTCATAGCGACCCTATGTATAACAACCCTAAGCCCTGCTCTATCCTGTGCCAACCTCACTGTCTCTGACACACCCACCCCCACTGCCCCAGTCACTGAATCGATCCACCTCATCGAGGGTCTTCCTCTCTTGCACTGACCCTCCACCCTTCCAAGCATGACTTCCCTCTCCAAGGACCTCCTTGCAACATGTCCAAAGTATGTCAGATGGAGCTTCAGAATCCTTGCCTCCAAGGAGCAGCCTGGCCCTCATTTCTAAGTTGGGTCTCCATCATAACAGATGGAGAAGAGATTAGAGTTGTTAAGGATTTCTTTTTACCCAGAGCCTGTGGTAGCGGCAGTCAAGACATCAATTGCACTGGGCAATTCTTCTCTCAAGGAACTCTTCACAGTGCTAAAGAGCAAGGTGTCAGATTAGAGACAAGATGCATCTGCTCCAAGCCATAGTATTTAGTCGGGAGGGAGTTGTACTGGTTACCCAACGGGCCTCTCTCTCTGGTGGTTCAAATCCACCAGTGGGTCCTTCCTCAGGAGAAAGACAGACAATCTTTCCCCATGTGATTCACAGCTTAGAAAACCCAGTGGAGAGTCAGCTAAGAATCAGTCCTGACTGGACAATTTCCTCCCTTGTGATTTACTGCCTCTAAAAATCCCCTGAAGGGTCAGCAATGGGTCGGTTCCAACTTGATAATAACAGCAGCAGCGGCAACATCTGACACATGCGGGCAAAAAGGGCTTGTCTTGAAGGCAGAATCAAGCAGTTTTGAAACCCGTCTCCTTCCTTCCCCTCTTCCTTGCCCGGATCCTATCTTAAGGCGGAGGAGACGAAGCTCCAGGCACCTGCCTGCAAGTCGGTCTTTTTCTTTTCTTTGTTTTCCTGGCTGAATGTTTTAAAATGCCCCCAGCTGTAGCCTGCAGGAGGCCTTTATAGCCTTCTGAGAAGTTAATATTTTAGGCAACTCTGGATGATAGAGAGTTTGTTTGCAGAGACTCTAAGATGTGTGCAGATGCTCTGCACATCCATATGAACACACACGCGTGTGTGCGCGCGCACACACACACACACACACACACACACACACACACACACACATGCACACCAGGCACAGGACTGACATTCCAGAGCAGGAAGGCAGCTGACCAAGGTTTCTCATTCGCTGGGAGGCAGAGGCAGATCTAGAAGACAGGACTTTCCCACCTTAGAAAGGGCATCTGTCACTGTTTCACCCATTTCCGCCTAAACACTGGCTCCCACCACTTGAATAGTAAAAACACCAGAGATTGGAGCTCTGGGGTGAAGAGGGAGCTTTGGACGTGATTCTCAGGGTCCCCAGTTTCGCCTGATGAACTGGGGAGTGAGGCAGGCACACAGCGCCTCTGACTGGCACAAGATAGACATCCAAATCCAACCCACCACTTGTGCTTGAGTTGATCGAAACCCCAAGCGTTACAAAGCAGGTCTGGTCAACTGTGTGTTCTTGCCTGTAACCCTTCTAGAACTTTGCAGAACACCAGGCCTTTGTCTTGTGGTGCCACTGGGTGGATTTGAACCACCAACCTGTATCTTGGTTGTTTTTGTTGTTAGGTGCTGTTGAGCAAGTTAATTACCACTCATCGCAACCCTATGAACAACACATCTGCACTTGTCCTATCCCGGACCATTCTCATCATCTTCACCAAGTTTGAGCCCATACGTATCATCTCTGTCAATCAATCTCATTGGGAGTTTCCCCCTCTTTCTCTGACCATCCACCATTCCCAGCATGATGTCCACTTCCAAGGACTAGTCCCTTCTGACAACATGTCAATAGCGTGTGAGGCCAAGTTTCCCCCTCCTTGCCTCTAAGGAGCACCCAGGGTGCATTTCCTCTAACACGGTTACGTCTGTTCTTTTGGTAGTCCCTGGGATTGTTAAAATGTATCGCCAAATCACTGTGTATAAACCACTGGCTCAACCCAAGGATCAGAGCATCTGTCCTTGGAAGTGCGATGTGGCCTGGGGGTTTTGAAGCCAGTGGGGGTGGGGACTGGAGCAGAAGTGTCAATAGCCTTTTTAAAGTACCAACTGTAAACTGTAAATAATTAATACAAAACTGTATGTAGATCTATGACTGTCATCTCGAAGGAACAGACAAATAAAGTTATTCATGATAAAAAAGAAAAAAGTACCAACAGCATGCTGTCTGAGGTCTTTGAATGACAGGGTTTCCAAGGCCCTGGCTTAACAGTCTCTAAAGGCCCCTTACAGATCTCACTATTCAGAATGCAATCCTTTCCCAGCCTTAACAACGCCCCCAGCCTGTGTCACTACAGACACAGCGTCCCAAAGAGCAACAGAGAAGGGCTTTCAAAAGCTCCCAGCTGCTAACAGAGCTCCTGACCTGGAATGAACCCCAAGCCCTTTGCTCCTGACTTCCAAGAGCAGCCTTTCAAAAGATAGGAAGAGAGAGAGAGAGAGAGAGAGAGAGAGAGAGAGAGAGAGAGAGAGAAGGCAGAGGCAGAAAGGAAAAAAAGGGGGGAGAGAGAAGCACTTCACTTTTCTGCTCAAACACAAATCTGACATATCTGTGTCACCCAGTGTTCCTGACAGAGGAGTCATTATATCAACATAATTAAGTCTCAGATGCAAAAATGTATCTGTACCTCATATATATCACACAGCACACTGCCCTGTACTGGAGGGTCCTGCTCCAGGAGGCCAGTGTTAAGAAGCCTTTGAGGTGGAAATGCAACTCCGTGTCTTCTGAACCCTGGAATCTTTGTGATGGAAAGTGCAGGCAAAATGGACTTTTAAGAAGCTCAAATGGCAAAAAAAAAAAAGAAGGAAGGAAGGAAGGAAGGGAGGGAGGGAGGAAGGATGGATGTTTCCAACCATAACATTTAGTGTGCCAATGATTTATCTATTCCAGGCTGCTTCTCAGACCTTAACTACCTTGTCAACATAATGGGCTCCTCACTTGCATCTTCCTCCTCGTTCATTACCGTCTGAAGATGGCTCTTACAGTCTAATATTTGGGTTTGGCTCGTTCATTCAGCCCTCTCTCAGTTTCCACATACTCCACAAAGCGGTCAAGGGGTTATCCCTTTCAACAGGATCACATTGTTCCTCTGCTTGGGAGCCTCTCTGGCAGTTTCTTCCCCTCATTTCCAAGCTCGGGCTTAGCATATCAAGTTCTTCACTGTCTGTCTCCAGACCTACCCTCTGATTTCCATCTCCTTCCACTGCCCTCTTCTGCACCTGACACATTGGAAACAAAGTTCTCACCAGTTCTCAAACAGGTTACCTTCTTCATTGACCCTGTGACTTTGAAGCTAGTATTCTCGTTACCTGAGATACACCTCCTTGCCTGACAAACAAACTCCTACTCATCCTGCAAGACCCATCCTACAAGGCATCTCCTCCATCATGCCCTCCTTGACTTCCCTGGGCAAAACCTTTTTTTTTTTTTTAGTTCTGCACTTCTAGCATGTGTTCAACCCATTAGGCTATGAATACAAATCATATTTATGACTATTTCTAGTTTCCTACTGTATTAAATTCCTTATGAATAGACCTGTACTCAGTGTTATATCCTCAATATCTAGCCAGTATCTGGAACTTAGAAGATGCTACAAAAAGATACTAGTTTTAGTTTCTTCTAGTCCTAAATTACTGTGTCAGAGAAAGTAAGCAGATCTTACCAGCATGGAGTTTT
The DNA here is from genome assembly GCF_000299155.1 of Elephantulus edwardii. Lineage (NCBI taxonomy): Eukaryota > Metazoa > Chordata > Mammalia > Macroscelidea > Macroscelididae > Elephantulus > Elephantulus edwardii. Next base: position 8,850,855 of record NW_006399839.1, on the reverse strand, counting down.
TATTTATTATTATTATTATTATTATTATTATTATTATTTTTAATTTAGAAAGGCTCACAATCACGTTCTACTACTGACTTATACAATGTGCCCCATGCACCCATCGGGCCTTTAGTCTTCTCATCTGCAAAATGGGAGCAGTGGCAACCTTGCTGAGCTCCGGGGACAAGTGGAGGGTTCACTGATGGAAAGAGTCTGACACACCGCACTGAATGCTGCAAACTCCATGAACTTCAGCTCGCTCTCCTTGTTGTCAGAGCAAGCTGGGGACTAGTGTGTGCAACGTGAACTGGTGAGGTCTCCTTTTCTTTATATTGGGCTCGAGTGTGTCAGAGACGATGAGGACGGCACAGAACAGGACAGGGTTCAGATCTGTCACTCTAAGCCATACTCGGCCCCGGGGCACCTAACAACAACATCTTCCCAGACGACCTTTGTGCCTACCTACTGCTAGGCATTTAATAGGATTGATTAAATTAGGATCACTTTCTTTAAGAAGGATGCACTTACATAAAGACCCTAATATGTAGGACCCTACGGACTACTACAACCTATCGTAGATGCAGTGATAGTATTTATTAGAGAACCTGCAGTGCAACTCTTTACTGTTTTGTTGTTAGGTGCTGTCGAGTCGAGTTTGATTCATAGCGACCCTGTGAACAGAACAACAGACCTGAATCCTGTCCTCATCATCTGATACACCTGAGCCCATTGCTGCAGTCACCATGTCATTCCATCACTTTGGGGGGGTCTTCCTTTCCTTCAATGACCCTCCACCTTTCCAAGCATGATGTCCCTTTCCCAGGAATGGCCCCCGGTGTGTGCTGGGGCCTGGTGGGTCAAGTTGTCCCCCCCATGTTACCGGTGTACAACTTTACCCGTCAGGCCATCTGAACTCCCTGAAGGGTACCCAAACTCTCAAGACAAACCAAACAACCCCACTAAGCATGATTTCATGGCACAAGTTGGTGGTCTGTATTTGGTCTGATGGCTGGAAAGGAACTGTGCTGCCAACCCCAAGGCGCACAGTTCGAATCCACCAGCAACCCCAGGAGAAAGACAGGCAATCTCCTTCCGTGCGATTTACAGCCTCTGAAAATCCGCGGGAGGGTCAGCTGTGGGTTGGTTCTGTTCAACAGGACACATCTAATGATTGGAGATTCGAACCTGCCAACAGAGCCTCAGAAGAAAGGTTTGCCAAGTTGCCTTCCCCTCCCTGCCCCACAACCAGTTTATTTCTAAAGAGAGCACTCACAAGTAGAATGACAGTGGTTTTCAGTATAAGGGGTGTTAGTGTTTGGATATTTAGATGGATTCTTTTGTGCCAGGCACAGGGCTGAGCGTTTTGAACAGAAAGAAAGCGCTAAGGGCCAGGATGTGATGGGATTGCCTCGTTTCTCCAGGTATCACAAGTTTCCACCATTCACAAGGGGTAATTTTTCCATTTTTCTATTGTTCTCTATTTGTGGACAATATTTGAGTTTTCCTTCTTTGACAGCTTTCTCTGGCTTACATGAATTCTGAAGTTTACAAGGTGGTTTGTTTATTATTATTATTATTATTATTACTTAGTTTGTGTTTGCTTTGCTTTGTTTTGTTTTTGGCAATTCACCTTTATAAAGCTTACAGCCAAGAAAATCTCATGGAGAAGTTCTATCCTGTCACTCATGGAGGGGGGTTGGGGGAGCCTCCATATATAAAAAGCATTTCAAAGACAACATTTTTTATACTAGTTTGTTTACAAAATTCTAATACATTGTTTTCCAGAACAAATTCTTCCAATTTGCCTCACCCACCCACCCACCAAATTGTACACCTCCATGATTAATCTCCCCCTCCCCCTGTGCAGCCTCATTCAATTTTGATGGTTGTTTAAAATATTCTTTTAATAAGAAGCATGATTACTTGCTGGTCGCTCTACCTGTGGTCTCTGAGCCGGCAGCATCAGCAGCATGTTGGAGCTTGTTGGAAATGCAGACTCCCAGGCAGCCACCCTCAGGGATCTGAGCCAGAATCTGCATCTTTAACCCCATATCCAGGTTACCTGTGCTCCTAGAGCATTTGTGATGGTGTTGCTGTCATGTGTCATCGAGTTGCCTGCGACTCTTGGCGACCCTGTGCATGTTAGCTCTGAACCGTGCCCCTATCCTGAGCCAATCTCATAGTCTCTGACAGACTTAATCCCAGTGCTCCAGTCCGTGAGTCAATCCATCTCATCCTGGGTCTTCCTCTCCTGTGCTGTCCCTTCATCCTTCTGAGCATGATGTCCTTCTCCAAAGTCCCTCCTGAACACATACCCGAAGTATGTGAGACGGAGCCTCAAAATCCTTGCCTCCTGGGAGCAGCTTGGTTCCACCCTGTCCAGGACCCTTTTGTTCTTTTAGCAGTCCACAGCACATCACCACCTTTCTCCAGCACAAGTCACAGACATCAATCCTTCCTCTGTCATCCTTAGTGATTGTCCAGCTCTCATATGCAAAGCAAGTAATTGTGACTGATTTGTCATTAAGAGTCTAGATGTGAGAGTGGAAGTGACAGATTACATTCCCTCAGGCCATCCTCCCTAGTTATTTTAATGGAAGGTAAATCACTCCACCTCTCCTAAGCCTCTTTGCTGCTAACTATGTAAAACAGAGATGAAAGTATTACCTTACTCATAAAAGAGAAAGCGCTGGTTTAATTAGACAGGGCGTCCCCAGCCCTTCGCACAGGGCCTGCCACACAGCAGGTGTGGGTAAATTTCTGTCCCCTTGCCTGTCACCCCTGTCCTCTTTTCACAGAATCTCCCCGGATGATAACAGTTCTTGGAACAATGCTGAAGTTGCTCCGTGCTCTTTCCTCACCTTCCTTTTGATAGAGGCTCCAATGACACCAGCCACTCGGTAGTTCATGGTCCATTTGCTTGTTTATGGACTCAGCAAGACAGGAAAACTACAGCCAATCGGTGTGCTGGTTCTCTTCTGCTGTCAGATCTTGAGGTTACAGCCCAGTCACCTGCGCATGTCTGGGATGGACAGCCTCATCAGGCCCACCTGGCAACTCCCTCCCCTCCTCCCCCTGGCTCTCTGCCAGCCCATCAGTGACTCCCTCCCAGGCCTTCAGGGAAGCCTCAGCTTTGGACCCAGACCCTTAACTCAGAAAAGCTTGTCCAACACAGGAGAGGTCTGGCCACCATTGAAAGGGCTTCTCAACTATATTTCTTCACCTCTTAGGTCTGGCTGGCTGGCTCTCTCCCAGTGCAGGGAACCTCTGGGTGATGCCAATGACCAATTAGGCTGAAGGTTCAAGGCTATTCAGAGGGTTTTTTGGAAGCCAACCATGACTATCTACTTCTGAATAAAAATCAGGTATTGAAAAGTTAGAGTTCTATAGTGATTCTCATACGATCACCATGATTCAGGGTCAACTTCATGGTCACAAGATTTCTGTGTCCAGCTGTCCATTTGCAGCATCCTCTGTCTTCTGTCTCTGAGAGTCAGATGATGTCTGGCATGTGGCCAAGGTCCGAACCAAGCAAATGACCTCCTGAATGTGACTTCCTTGGAACATGAGAACGTCCATTCATTGACGTGTTGCTTGTGACTCCTTCCAAGGATTCCTGGTGTCGCAGAGGCTAACGGTTGGGCAGCCAAGAAAGGATGGTGTTTCCAACCCACCCGTCAGCTCCCGGGGACCAAGATCTGGCATCGACTCGTGTAAAGAGGCAGCCTACAAGCCCCAAGGGGAGCTCCCCTGCTCTATCACAGAGTCACTGTGAGTTGGAAATGGACTCAGGGGCACCTAACAAGATACTCGCAGGCGCTGGATGGTACAAATGGTTAAGCATCAGGCTGGACAAAAAGATGGTGGTTCAAACACACACAATGGTGCAAGGTTTGGTGACCTACTTTTAAAAAGTCAGAGCTTTGAAAACTTTGTTGTTTTTGTTGTTATGTGCAGTTGAGTCACTTGTGATTCATAGCGACCCTATGCACAACAGCTCTGAACCCTGCTCTGTCCTGAGCCAACCTTATTGTCTCTGATCCACCTACCCCCATTACCCCAGTCACTGAATCAATCCATTTCATCCAGGATCTTCCTCTCTTGTGCTCTCCCTCCACCCTCCCAAGCATGACTTCCCTCTCCAAGGACTAGTCCCGCCTTTCAACATGTACAAAGTATGTCAGACGAAGCCTCAGAATCCTTGTCTCCAAGGAGAAGCCTGGTCTCACACTCTCTAGGGTGAACTTGTTTGTTCTCTTACCAGTCAATGGTATATTCAATACTCTTCTCCAGCACCACATTACAAAAGCGCCAATTCTGCCTCTATCATCCTTAATCATTGCCCACCTTTTTGACACATAGCAAGTAATTGTAAAGACCATGGCCTGAATCAGGCGCACCTCTGCTGAAACACATGGGGTTGTCATGACTGAGAATCCGTTCCATTGTGATGGGATTGTTCTTCTTTACCTCCCCTCACCCCCCATTTACAGTGGTGTTGGTTTTTTAATGACTATTTTCTTGCTACAACGTCACGTCCTAGGAACTACAGCTGTTGATGTACCACCTGACCCTTCACTGGATCGGTTTGCCCACACCTGTAATAAAACCTCAGGATCCTCAAATTGTGCAGCACAGGGAAGTAACAATCCTAAAAATTTATAGAATTCTTTATTGCAAGCTTATATTAGATTGGACAACACAAGGTCAACCATATTCAGCCATTTTGGTATATGTTGTTTGTTGTTATGTCCCATCAAGTTGACTACAACTAAGGGCACCCTTATGTCCAACGGCCTTAAGACCTGCTCTGTCCTGTGCCAACTTTACTGTCTCCGACACACCTACCCTCATTACCCCAGTCACTGAATCAATCCATCTCATCGAGGGTCTCCCTCTCTTTTTCCATCTCTCCACCCTTTCAAGCATGATATCCCTCTCCAAGGACTGGTCCTTCCTTGCAACATGGTCAGTGTAAGTCAGACGAAGCCTCAGAATCCTTCTTTACCTCCAAGCAGGAGGCTGGCTTCATCCCCTCTAGGATGAACCTGTTTGTTCTCCTGGCAGCCCACAGTATATTTAAAACTCTTCTCCAGCACCACAGTTCAGAGGCATCAATTCTCTTTCTAGCCATTGTCCAATTCTCTCATGTATAGTAAGCAATTGCTAAGACTAGGGCCAGGATCAGGAGCACTTAGTCTCCAGACTGACCTCATTGCTCTTCAGTACTCTGGAGAGGTCCCTGACAGCTGCCTTTCCCAATGCAATTTGATCTATAGAAAAGGGAAATTAACAAGGTTTTCATATTATATGTATCTGTAGTTTCAAGATTATATAAGTAAGCCAGCACTCTTGGTACCAGCAGTCAGGAGATAGGGAGATGTTTTGCTTTGGGTAAGGCCACTGTCAGGGACCTTGACAAAAATAATGAAGGGCAATGATGTCAGTTTAAAGACTAAGGTGCTCCTGACTCAGCCCATGGTCTTTTTAACTACTTGCTGAGCCTCTGAGAGCTGGGCAGTGAATAAGGATGTCAGAAGAATTGAGGCCTTTGAGCTGTGGTGTTGGAGAAGAGAGCTGAATATCCCATGGACTATAACAAGAATGAACAGGTATGACTTGAAAAAGGGGGAGCCAGAGTGTTCCTTGGAGGCAAGGATGACAAAGCTTCGTTTCTCATACTTTGGACTTGTTGCTAGGAGAGGTGATTCCTAACAACAACCAATCAAATGGGAGGTAATTATCCGTCTCTCTCTGTCAGAGCAGTTGATGGATTAGAACTCTGTGCCTTTGGGTGAGCAGTTCAGCTTCTTACCTCTGGAACACCAGAGCTCCCGGCTGCTGTCAAGTATGATTTATATTACCCCTCTGAATGACAGATCTAAAATCCTGTCCTATCCTGTGCCATCGTCATCATCTCTGACACACATGAGCCCACTGCTGCAGTCACCATGTCAATCTATCTTGTTGGGGGGGGTGTATTTCTCTTTTCCTCTGTTTTGTTTTGATAGAGACCTTTCCAAGCGTGGTGACCCTCTCCAAGGAACATGACAGCTATGAGTTTACAGGAGTCGGAATCAACTCAGTGGCATCTAACCACAACATTGAGATCGAACTGATTTCAGCAAAGCCTTCAGGCTGAGGCAAAGTGGGAGGAAATGCTTAGCCACCTACCCTCCTAAATCCGCCAAAGGAAACCCTGCAAGCCAGAAGTAGGATGGGTCACCGCTCATCACGGGGTGTGTGTGGGATCACACCGAGTGCTTCCTTCTATTGCCCAAGAGATGGTTATGACACGGGGGTCCCTGGCAGCTAACAGTCACGACAGCACAGTGAGGGGGACCCTGTGGAGGGATGGATGAAGCCAGAGGGGAGATGACAGTGTTTGTACCCCTGCCTTCTCAAGACACAGTCAACCACGGCATGACAGGCTCGCTCCGGTGGAGCTCAGGGCCTCTCCATGAGGCTCAGGGAACACATTCTATTCTTGGTTACTCCCAAACCAGGGCTGTCCTCTGACGATCACGCAGTGATGAGAAAAGCCATATGAATGTGGAAGAAGGTTTCAAATGCAGTAGCTTGTAGTGCTGCCCACTCCATGCTGGTGAGAAGGAAGTGATGAAGTATGGGATAAGAACAGAGAGAATGAATTAGACACAGACACAGAAAGAGTGAGCCTGTCGGCAAGTTTATAGGGCTGTGCTGTCCAATTCAGATGTGTCCTTCTAACTCAGCATGGAAGCTGGCAGACCAGGGCCACTGAGTCACTTCTGATTCGTGACAACTGTCCACTGGCTTTGTGAGGTTGAAAATCTTAATGGGAGGAGGCTTCCCATTTTGCCCTGAGGAGTTACTGGTGTATTTGAACCACTGACCTTTTGGTTAGTCACTCAATTTACTATGAATTCTGCCTCTAGGACTCCTTACATGGTATAAAGCAGGGTTTTTTTTAAAAAAAAATTAATGCAGACTTGTGTAAGAATAAATGAATACTTTAAAAAGAAAGTTAACTGGGGAGGTGGGAGGGAGGAAAATGTGCAACAACGAATGAATGAAAATCTAACTTTTCTGTAAACCTTCGTTAAAAAATCTCAATAGTATTATATTTTAGGGCATTATTTTTATCGTAGGAGTATGCAATGAGGGTTGCAGAGTGGACTATATTTGGGGGTAGGGGGTGGGGTTTGGGGAGGTGCGGGGGGGGGTTGTGTACCAATGAGGGAGTTTTTTTTTTTGGTTTTCAAGGAGAGGAGCAAACGGGGGGGGGCGGAGGGGGAGGGCGAGGGGTTTGTGCGGGGAGAAGGGTGCAACAATGAATGAATGGAATTCCAAAATCTCTGTAGATGTTCATTGAAATGAAAAATAAACAAACTAAATTAAAAAAAAAAACAACTAAAAAAAATCTCAATTAAAAATAAAATTAGTTCTAATGTTGTTGTGGACCATTGAGTTGGAACCGACTCATAGCTGACCCTCCAGCAGATTTTCAGAGGCGGTAAATCACATGGGAAGAGCCTGCCCTCTTTCTCCCATGGAGCAACTGTCAGGTTCAAACTGCGGACCTTCACGATTGCCTAGCAGATCCTGACCACTAGCACATATTAAACTGGACACATCGCCTGTATTTAGAACTACAGTTGTAATGGAACACAGCCACACTTACTCACTAATTGTTGTTGTTGTTATGTGCCATCGAGTCACTTGCGACTCATAGCGACCCTATGTGCAAGAGCCCTAAACGCCGTCCTGTGCCAACCTCGCCATCTCTGATGCACTCATTCCCACCACTCCACTCACAGAATCGATCCGTCTCATCGAAGGTCTTCCTCTCCTGTGCCTTCCCTCCACTCTCCCAACCATGATGTCCCTCTCTAAGGACTGGTCCCTCCTTGCAACATGCCCAAAGTATGTCAGATGAAGCTTCAGAATCTTTGCCTCCAAGGAGCAGCCTGACTTCACCCTCTCTAGGACAAACCTGTTTGTTCTCCTAACAGTACATGGTATATTCAACACTCTTCTCCAGCACCACAGCTCAAAGGCATCAATTCTCTTTCTATTGTCCCTAGTCACTATCCAACTCTCCGATGCATAGCACGTAATTACAAAGACTATAGCCTGGATCAGGTGCGCCTTAGTCTCCAGCCTGACGTTGTTGCACTTCAGTACTCTTGAGAGGTCCCTCACAGCTGACTTTCCCAGTGCAATTAGTCTCTTGATTTCCTGGCTGCTGGTACCAAGAGTGTTGACTGTGGAGCCAAGCAAACTAAAACTTTTAACAATCTCAATCTCTTCATCACCCACACTGATGCTGCCAGTTGGCCCAGTGGAGAGAATTCACTGATGTATATGACTTTTTAAAAGCCAAAGAAAAGAGCAGAAGGAAATAATTTTGATGGTGAACCACAACTATTGACCAGACCTGGACTTGACAGACATCCAAACTTAATGCAAAGACTGGGCATTACCTGGACACACTTTCAGCAGCATTCTCAGTCTTTCAGAGAGAAATGCTGTTGCGTGTCATGTCATAATTCCTGCTCATGATGACCCCGTGATGGTGATAACTGTCCCCCAGGATTTTCCACTCTCAAGGTGCCATCAAGCGCGCACCGATTCATAGTACAACCGCTCCAGCAGAAGGCAATCCCGCCCGATCCTCGGAATACGTGCCATGCTGGAGCCGCTCACTACTGTCACTCTGCCAATCCATTTACTTACACGCCTTCCCCTCCCCTTCTCTGGCCCTCCCATTGTTCAGAGCATCGTATCTGTTGATTCCTGACAGTGCGTTCAAAGTTTGGGAGATGAAATCTCGCCGTCCTTGTTTCCAAGAAGCATTCCGGCTGCACTTCTCCCAAGATCTAATTCTTTGTTCTTTTGGCAAGTGTGAGGCATATTCAATATTCTTCCCCAGGGCCATGATTCAAAGGCGTCAGTCCTTCTTTGGTCTCCTTTATTTGTTATTCGGGTTTAACACGTATATATTTTTGTTGTTAGGTGGCGTTGAGACAACTATAACTCACAGCAACTCTGTGAACAACAGCTCCGAACCCTGCCCTCTCCTGTGCCGTCCTCACCGTCCCCAACATGCCTGAGTCCTCTGTTACAGCCACTGCGTCAACCCACCTTGTTAAGGGTCTTCCTTCTTCTGCTGAACCCCCACCTTTCTCAGCACGATGACCACCCCCCCCCCGAAGGATTGGTCCCTCTTGACAACATGCCCAAAGTATGTGGAATGAATTTTCACCATCCTTGCCTCCAAGAAGCGCTCTGGCTGCCCTCTCTCTGAGCGACATCTGTTTATTCTTCTCACAGTCCACGGATATTCAGGACTCTTCACCATCACCACCGTTCAAAGGTATCAATTACTCTTCCGCCGTCCTTATTCACTGTCCAACTTTCAGATGCATTGGAAGTAACAGAAAATATCACGGCTTGCATTTTTAGGCTCGCCTCCATCTTTAAACGGACATCTTTGCTCTTTAGGACTTGGGTGAGGTCCCTGGTAGTAGCTTTCCCCAAGTGTTTGATTTCTTGACTGCTACTCCCCATGGGAGTTGACTGTGGATCCAATTAAAACCACTGACAGCTTCAAACCTCAGGCATCTGTTGTGGTTGTTGTCATGCGCCATCGAGTTGGAACTGTCCCATAGCTGACCCTCCAGCGGGTTTTCAGAGGCAGTCAATTGCACAAGAGGAGACTGTCCATCCTTCTCCCACAGAGCAGCTGGTGGATTCAAACTGCAAGCCTTTGGGATCACAGTGAAGTTCCTTATCACTAAGAGCTCCTTATTGCTTCATGTGGAGTAACTGAAAATACCCTGGCTTGGGCGGGGGACACCTTGGTCTTTAAACTAGCATCCTTGCTCTGTAGTATTTTGAACAAGTCCTTGGCAGCAGATTTGCATGAAGCAGTAAGTTGTTTGAATGCTACCTCCACAGAGGTTTTCCTAGGCTATATTTATTTTGTGGGGACAGATCACCAGGTTTTTCCCCACCCAAGAACCCACTAAGCAGGTTCAAACCACCAACCCTTAAGGTTCACATCTGAGAACTTAATTGATGTACTACTACCAGGACTTCTCAGGAATGGGTGAAAATCCTTTACTTTGATGCATAAGTGGTGCAGCCTGGGTTTAGAAGGGGCCATGGTACTAGGGATATTGTAGCTTATATCAGATGGACCTTAGCTGAAAGCAGGGAATACTAGAGGAAATTCTATCCGTGTTTCATTGACTAAGCAAAGGCATCTGACTGTGTGGATCACAACAAACTGTGGCTGACTCTGTGAAGAATGGGAATCCCAGAACACTTCATTGTGCTAATGCAAAACCCATACTTGGACCAGGAGGCAGTCAGGGAAACACTGCATGGTTCAAAACTGGGAAGGATGAACACCAGGAATGTGTCCTATCTCCACACTTTTTCAATCTATATGCAGAACAGATTATCTGGGAGGCTGGGCTCTAAGAGAAGAAATGTGGCATCAGGATTGGAGGAAGATTCATCAACAATCTGTGTTATGCAGATGACACAACCCTGCTTGCTGAAACTGAGGAGAACCTGAAGTGCTTGCTGCAGAGGGTTAAGGACTGCAACCTTCAATATGGACTGAAGCTCAATATCAAGAAAACAAAGATTCTCACCACTTGGCCAACTGGCAGCATCATGATGGATGGTGTAGAGATTGAGATTGTTAACAGACACTCCTGGCACCAGTAGCCAGGAAATTAATAGGCATATTGTGATGGGAAAGTCTGCTGTTAGAGACCTTTACAAAGAACTGAAGAGCAACAATGTCTGGAGACTAAGTTGTGCCTGATACAGGCCATGATCTTTGCAATCACTTGCTATGTGTCTGAGAGCTGGACAATGACTAGGGATGACAGAAGAAGAACTGATGTCTTTGAGCTGTAGTGCTGGAGAAGAGTACTGAATATACCATGGACTGCTAGGAGAACAAACAGGTTCATCTTGGAGAAGGTTAAACCAGGCTGCTCCTTGGAGGCAAGGATTCTGAAGCTTCATCTGACATACTTTGGACATGTTGCAAGGAGGGACCAGTCCTTGGAAAGAGACATCATGCTTGGGAGGGTGGAAGGACAGTGCAGGAGAGGATGAGATGGATTGATTCAGTGACTGGGGTAATGGAGGTAAGTGAGTCAGAGACAAATTGGGACAGGAGAGAGCAGGGTTTAGGGTTGTTGTCACTATGAGTCACAGGTGACTCAACGGCACGTAACAACAACAACAACCAACCATTGAGATAACTGAGGAGTAATTATGTCAGTTTAAGGACCAAGGTGTGTCTGATTGAGGCCATAGTTTTTACAATTACTTGCTATACAGCTATGAGCTGGGCAATGAATATGGATGACAGAAGAATAATTAATGCCTTTGGGCTGTGGTGCTGGAGACAAGCACTGAAAATACCATGGACTGACAAAAGAACAAACAAATATGTCTTAGAGAGGGTACAGCTAGCGTGTTGTTTGGAGGCAAGGAGCAAGAGGCTTCGTTCGCCTCACATACTTCAGGCACGTTGTTAGGAGGGCTGTTCCTTGGAGAAGGACACGATGCTGGGAAGGATGGATGGTTGGCGAAGGAGAGGAAAACCCTCGACCAGGTGGATTGCCATGGTGACTGCCGCAGTGGGCTCTAGTGTGTCAGGAAGTGTGAGGATGGCACAGGAAAGGACAGGGTTCAGATACACTGTACACAGGGTTTCTATGAGTCATACTCAAGTTGACAGCACCTAACAACACCACCACTGGACTAATAAACACCACCATCATGGTAAATGGAAGAAATATTTAAATGATTGACAATTTCATCTTACTAGGATCCACAATCAACATCCTTGGCACCAGCAGTCAAGGGGGGGAAAGGTGATATAATGGGAAAGTTTACTGCCATGGACCTCTTCAAAATACTGAGGAGCAATGATGTAAGTTTAAAGACTAAGGGGCACCGATTCAGGTCTTTTTAATTACTTGCTATGCATCTGAGAGATGGACAATGAAAAAGGATGACAGAAGAATCAATGTCTTTGAGCTGAGATGCTGGAGAAGAGTACTGAATATCCCATGGACTGGCAAAAGAACAAACAGCTATGTCTTACACAAAGTGCAACCAGAGTGCTTCTTGTAGGCAAGGATGGAGAAGCTTCATTTCACATACCTCGGGTATGTTGTTAGGAGGGGTTATTCCATGACCTCATGCTTGGAAAGGTGGAGGGTCAGCAAAGGAGAAGAAGACCCTCAATGAGATAAATGGAGACAGGGACTGGGAATGAGATCAAGCGTGCCAGAGGTGATAGGCATGGCAGAGTATAGGGTAGAGTTCAGATGTGTGGTGCGTGGGTCACTATGAGTCATATTCAACTTGATAGTACATAACAACAACAACAACAACAACAACAACAACAACAACAACACACCAAGCAATTAGCTCAGGAAGGCAGGACCCTGCAGGGTTCCCACAACATTTGTTTCTAAGATTCTCTCCCCTGCCAAACTCTTAACAAGAGCCCTGACCACATCATCTCCTAAATGCAAACAGGAAACCCAGCTCGGCTGCCCAGCTGGGTGGATGTCAGCTGCGGGCGGCTGAAAATTACTTGGACAAGGACAGATGTAGCATGTTTTTTCCCCTTTCTTTTTCCATCTGAAAACTTTTCGAGGGGGGAAGATGAGAACGCTGTTAGGGAAATGAATGTGTTGGTTCTAATTATCTGAGCAGGCGGCGGAGGTGACAGGAGGCAGGCTGGGCTCCGAGTCATTTACCTGGAAAGCAGCCAAGGCGCGGCTGGGGAGAGGGCAGAATTCTAATGAAGCTGACGCTGAGAACACAGCACAAACAGGGAGGCATCGATGCACCTGCGGTCACCGGGACGGGGACACGGGCCGTGCGGGATGTAATCTCCTGAATTCTCAAACTGGAAATGACACAGGCACCGGCCTATGCTTTCTACCTCTTCTCTGAAGCTCAGTGGTCTTTAAGGTGCCATGTGCTATTCTCTGACCTGGGTCTTGTCATCTTGTGATGATGATGATGTTGGTGATGGTGCCGATGTTGGTGTTGATGGTCATGGCAGTGGTGGTAATGGTGACGATGAGGATGAATGGTAGTGGTCCTGGTGATGGCCATGGCAGTGGTGGTAATGGTATGATGACAAAGTGGAGGTGGTGATGGTAAGATGATGATCATGGTGGCAGTGGTAATGATGGTGTTGCTGAAGTGGTGGTGGTCCTGATGATGGTAATCATGGTGGTATTTATTGGTAATGGTGATGGTAACGAAACAGTAGAGGTTCTGATGTTGGTCATGGTGATGGTGGTAGTGGTGATGATGATGGTTGTCATGGTGATGGTACTTGTGATGCTGATGGTGGTAGTGGTGATGATGACTGTCATCACAGGACTGGTAAAGGTGGAGATGACGGTTATCACAGTAGTGGTAATGGTGATGAAGATGAAGCAGTAGATGTGTTGATGATGCTGGCCGTGGTGGCGGGAGTATTGGTGGTCCTGATGATAATGGGTGTCGTGGTGGTGGTAGTAGTGATGATGATGGAGGGGTAGTGGTGCTGATGGTGTTGATGATGGTGGTGGTGGCAATGGGAATGATGATGCTGGTGGTGATAGTAATGGAGATGATAACTGTTATCATGGTGCTGGTAACTGTAGTAATGATGGTTATCATGGTAGTGGTAATGGTGATGAAGTAACAGAAATGTAATAGTGTTGGTCAAACTGGTGGTTGTTATGGTGAGGATGATAGTTTTCATGGTGGTTATAATGATGATGGTTGTCACGGTGATGGTAAAAGGGATGAGGAAGAGGCAGTAGTGGTGCTTATGACGCTGGTGGTGGTGGCGGCGGTGGTG
>NW_006399839.1:8825192-8836276 GCF_000299155.1 Elephantulus edwardii | reverse complement strand
TGTTATGACAATGGTAATGGTGGTGGTGACAGTTTCATGGTAGCAGTGTGGAAGTAGTGATAAAGATGATGTATTAGAATTATAATAATGTTAATGGTGGTGGTGATGATGATTGTTATGACAGTGGTAATGGTGGTGGTGACAGTTATGGTAGTGGTATGGAAGTAGTGATGAAGATGACATAGTAGAGGTGTAATAATGTTGTTGTGTTGGTGGTGAAGATGATGGTGGTGGTGGTGGTGGTGATGATTATGATGATGATGAAGTGGTGGTGCTGCTGCTGATTCTGATCATGGAGGTGGTGGTAATAATGGTGTAATGATGGCAGTGGTGGTAGTTGATGATGACAGCAGGTTTACTCTGTGCCCAGCGATATGATAAACATTTAAGTGCATTATCTCCTTAACTTTTCCCCCCACAATTCTACGAGGGAGTTTTAGAGAGATTCTTCATTTAACATTATAATAGTAAGACAGATAATTCGAGTGCCTTGAGCAAAGTCACACACTAAAAAAAAAAAAAAAAAGGAAGAGACTGTAATGTGCATCTGAATCTCCTTATTCCATTGAGGCCAAGCACTTTCTTCATTCAACACATGTCTAATTTATGCCGCTCTGTGCTGGGCAATGTTCTAGAGCAGAGAGAGACAGATCATAGACAGACTTAGTGGAGCAAACAGTCTCTGTGATACACACTCAGCTCCACCATTGCAATGTGAGAGCCGTCAGAGACAATACGGAAACCCGGGGGCTGTGTTCTGATAAAATTCTATGTGCAGAACAGGTAGCCGGCTAGATAGGGCCCGTGAGCCCCCAGTTTGCTGAGCACTGGTTTAGATCATGGTAAGCAAGCTCTGTGTCCTGGTGCTGCATTGGGGAGCAGAGTGGAGACCAAGTGATGGGGATCTGTGTTTCTGTTTATCCCTGGTCTACTTCAGCTAAGGAAGCTCTGGTAGCCTTGTGGAGAGAAGCTGCATTGCAATCCCTAAAGCACGCAGTTCGAGGCCACCAGCTGCTGTGTGGGAGGATGGGCAATCTCCTCCTGTACAATTGACTACCTCTGAAAACCAGCCCGACTGTCAGCTACGGATGTCAGTTCCGACTCGATGGTACACAATAACAACCATGTCAGTTACAGATTTCCTGGAGAGCTTGGCTACTCAAGAAAAAAAATTAAGTAAAAAGTGGCCACCACCGTCTAACTCCTTGCTGCCTCTCAGATGACAGAACTGAAGGAAGCCCTCTGTCCTCAGAAGTCATCTCCACAGAGATAATGGGGAATTACTAATCCAGTAAGTGTATAATCAACCTTCCAGGCTGGAGAGAGCAGGAGCAAGGGAGATAGAGAACTGCCAGTGCCCACAGAGGCAGTGATTTTCACAGCTCCACAATAGTGGGGCTAAAGGTGGAATCTCCACTAGCTAGGGATCAGAGAACACATTGTTGCTGTTGTTATGTGCCATCGAGTCACTTACGACTCATAGCTAACCTATGTACAATAGTCCTAAACTCTGCTCTGTCCTGTGCCAATCACACTGTCTCCGACACACCCATCCCAATTATCCCAGTCACTGAATCAATCCACCTCATAGAGGGCCTTCCTCTCCTGCACTGTCCCTCCACCCTCCCAAGCATGATGTCCCTCTCTAAGGACCGGTCTCTCCTCATAACATGTCCAAAGTATGTTAGACGGAGCCTCAGAATCCTTGCCTCCAAGGAGCAGTCCAGTTTAACCCTCTCCAGGATGAATCTGTTTCTTTTCCTAGCAGTCCATGGTACCCTCAATACTCTTCTCCGGCACCACAGCTCAACGGCATCAATTCTTCTATCCTCCTTAGTCATTGTCCAACTCTCTGATGCATAACAAGTGATTGCAAAGACCATGGCCTGTATCAGACGCACCTTAGTCTCCAGAGAGACACCATTGCTCTTCAGTACTTTGGAGAGGTCCCTAACAGCAGACTTTCCCATGGCAATGCGCCTTTTAATTTCCTGGCTGCGGGTGCCAAGCCTGTTGACTGTGGAGCCAAGCAAACAAACTAAAGCTGTGAACAATCTCACTCTCACCACCATCCATCCTGATGCTGTCAATTGGTCCAGTGGTGAGAATCTTTGTCTTCTTGACATTGAGCCTCAATTCATAATGGAGGCTGCAGTCCTTGACCCTCTGCAGCAAGCGTTTCAGAGAACACATTAGATACAATTAAGGAACCCAGACACTTCAAATCTGAGAAGATTCTGTGCCATTAAGGGACTTCCTAGGGGGTGGGGAAATGCTTGCTCCAGAGGAAGTCACTGTCATGGCCCTTAGCCCTTCAAGGCACAGTCAGTGCTTGCAATCCCAAGCCTGTTCAGAATTGGTCAGTTACAAAACTCAGAGATTGGCTGGTCCATGTTACACACAGAGAGGATGAGTGGCAACGGGGTGGGAGATGCATGCTCAAACCCACAGTCAGGTAGAAGCAGAAATGGGACTCCTGCAAGGAGAGAGAAGGGTGTTCTCCTCGGTCCTCTTCCTTCTTTTAATCCTCACTCCTTATGAAAACCCCTAGGCTCAAGAGTCACCAAACAGACATAGAAGACGGAATAAAATAAAACAAGAACCCAATGAAGGCGAGGAAACAAGCAGAGGATAATCTAGATGGGACGTGAGGCTGCAAGGTTTGAATCTACGTAAGGAGCACTAGGAGGTCTTGCTGTCCTGGTATCTGTACTCTTTTGAAGAAAATGGATAAAAAAAAATACTCAACCAAAAAAAACACCCCAAAAAACCAAAACCAAGCAAACTCTACTTCCTTTCTCCTTAGGGGAACTATTCTTTATCCACCGTCAGTCCATGGTTCATGTAACCTGGGAGCTGACCAGCTCCCTCAGAACTGCCCAGTCAGATACTACGTCATTTGGGCACCGAGGATTACTTCAGGGATGAGCATGTTGTTGTTGTTTTTGTTATGTGCCGTCGAGTCGCCTGCGACTCATAGTGACCCTATGTACAACAGCCCTAAACTCCGCTCTGTCCTGTGCCAATCACACTGTCTCTGACACTCCCATCTCAATTATCCCAGTCACTGAATCAATCCACCTCATAGAGGGCCTTCCTCTCCTGCACTGTCCCTCCACCCTCCCAAGCATGATGTCCCTCTCTAAGGACCGGTCTCTCCTCATAACATGTCCAAAGTATGTTAGACGGAGCCTCAGAATCCTTGCCTCCAAGGAGCCACCCGGTTTAACCCTTTCCAGGACAAATCTGTTTGTTTTCCTAGCAGTCCATGGTATTCTCAATACTCTTCTCCAGCACCACAGCTCAAAGGCATCAATTCTCCTTCTATCCTCCTTGGTCATTGTCCAACTGTCCGATGCATAACAGGTGATTGCGAAGACCATGGCCTGTATCAGACGCACCTTAGTCTCCAGAGAGACACCACTGCTCTTCAGCACTTTGGAGAGGTCCCTAACAGCAGACTTTCCCATGGCAATGCGCCTTTTAATTTCCTGGCTGCTGGTGCCAAGACTGTTGACTATGGAGCCAAGCAAACTAAAGCTGTGTACAATCTCAATCTCTTCACCATCCATCCTGATGCTGCCGATTGGTCCAGTGGTGAGAATCTTTGTCTTCTTGACATTGAGCTTCAATCCATATTGTAGGCTGCAGTCCTTGACCCTCTGCAGCAGGTGCTTCAGGTCCTCCTCAGTTTCAGCAAGCAGGGTTGTGTCATCCGCATAACGCAGATTGTTGATAAATCGTCCACCAATCTTGACCCCACATTTCTCCTCATAGAGCCCAGCCTCCCGGATAATCTGTTCTGCATATAGGTTGAAAAGGTATGGAGATAGGATGCATCCCTGGCATACGCCCTTCCCAATTTTGAACCATGCAGTGTTCCCTTGCTCTGTTCTGACGACTGCCTCCTGGTCCAAGTATAAGTTTTGCATTAGAACGATCAAGTGTTCTGGGATTCCCATTCTTCTCAGAGTCAGCCATAGTTTGTTATGATCTACACAGTCAAATGCCTTTTCATAGTCAATGAAACACAGATGACATTCCTCTGGTATTCCCTGCTTTCAGCCAAGATCCATCTAACATCAGCTACAATATCTCTAGTACCACGACCCCTTCTGAAACCAGCCTGGACTTCTGGTAGTTCTCTGTTGATGTGCTGTTCCAGTCATTTTTGGATAATCTTAAGTAAAATCTTGCTTGCATGTGAAATCAGTGAGATTGTTCTGTAGTTTCCACATTCTGTTGGGTCACCTTTCTTTGGGATAGGAAACCCAGAATTGGCCAATCAGAGTTAGTCTAGATCAGAATTGGCCAATCAGAATAAGGTAGATCAGAACTGGCCAATCAGAGTAAATCTACAATTGGCCATTTAGAGTTCATTCACTCTTATTTGATAACACTTCCATCTGGAGACCTGGAGATGTTGGATTGGAGAGGCCCTGTTTATTAGTAAGGTTGATGCTATCAACTCATACTTGATCCTCCAGTGGGCTTCGGAGGCTGTAAATCATAGGCGAGGAGACTGTCCATCTTACTCCTAAAGAGCAGCTGGCAGGTTCAAATCCAGAGACACATCACCTTTGGGTTAGCAGCACAGCTCTTTACAGACAGTGATGGGTCTTAAGCCGCTAATAAGGTGAATTCTGGATAAGGGTTGTAGCTATCTCAGAGGAGAAGTACAAGAAAGAGCTCCAGTTTGTAGCATATGCCAGTTGTCGTGGGGTAACTATGCCTACCAGGGGTAAATACCAAGCCACCAGCAAGGAATCTCCAAACACAGAGTTGCAATAGAGCCAGCTATCACCCTGGATTCAGCCTGTTGACAACACTTGAGCCTCTGAACTAGCTAGATTTTCCATCATATGAACCAATAATTTCCTCGTTGCTTCAGCCAGTTTGAATTTTGTTTCTGCCATTCATAAACCAAAGTGAATTCATTCACTCTGTCTTATTTCCTACTCTTCCAGCTCCAAACCAGCTGATACTGCTCGATTTAGCCTCAAGCTCTGAGGTTCCCTTCTCCCTTCTAATTTAAGCTCTGGAAAACAAACAGAATTTTTTTTTAAAAAAAAAAGGAAGGGAGGAATTATCCTTCAAATCAAACTGTATTTTAACTTTTCCAAAAGACTAGAAGGAGATCAAGCTCTGAGGTATCCTTCTCGCTTCTAATTTAAGCTCTGGAAAACAAACAGAAATACCAAGCAAACAAGAGGAATTACTCTTCAAATAAATGATATTTTAACCTTCCCAAGAGACTATAAAAAGTGTAGAGAGCATTATGCTAAGTGAAAGAACTCAGACTTACAAGGAGAGATCCTGCATAAGGTCATTATTAGAAAAGATTATTATAGAATTATTATATTATAGAAGGATAGCTGAATAAGATATATATAAATGTTCAAAAGGGGAAGGGGAATGAGAAAGTGGAACAGAAAAAGGGGGAAGTAGAAAATCATGGGATAACAGAGGTTAGTGAGGATATGGGGGTGTAAAGGAATAAGAAAGAGTCAGAGGGAACTTGAAAAGGTGAGATGGTAATAGGCATAGATCAACAGTTAATTAATGAGATAAAATATAGAATATATGAATGGTTATATAAAACACAATGTACATAAACAAAAGGACCGTTCCAAAGTACTGAAAAGCAACAGTGTCACTCTGGAGACTAAGGTGCACCTGATACAGGCCATGGCCTTTGCAATCACTGGTTATGCATCAGAGAATTGGACAATGACTAGGGAGAAGGAGAACCGATGCCTTTGAGCTGTGGTGCTGGGGAAGAGTACTGAATATACCAAGGACTGCTAAGAAAAGGAGCAGGTTCATCCTAGAGAGGGTTAAACCAGGCTGCTCCTTGGAGACATGTTGCAAGGAGGGACCAGTCCTTAGAGAAGGACATCATGCTTGGAAGGGACAGCACAGAAGAGGAAGAACCTCTATGAGGTGGATTGAGTCAGTGACGGGGGTAATCGGGGTAGATGTGTCAGAGACAGTGAGATTGGCACAGGATAGAGTAGAGTTTAGGACTGTTGTACAACAGGGTCGCTATGAGTTGCAAGTGACTCAATGACACATAACAACAACAACAAAACACAATAAAAATGAAAGACTGTATAAGACATAATGTACATGTATGAAACATGGTCAGTAAAAGATCGTATAAGATACAATTGCT
Organism: Elephantulus edwardii; assembly: GCF_000299155.1. Classification (NCBI taxonomy): domain Eukaryota; kingdom Metazoa; phylum Chordata; class Mammalia; order Macroscelidea; family Macroscelididae; genus Elephantulus; species Elephantulus edwardii. The sequence continues at coordinate 8,830,101 of NW_006399839.1, read as the reverse complement.
GGGTCATATGGAATTTCATTTTCTATGTGAATTTTCATACGACCCAGCAATTCCACTGCTTGGAATATACCCCAAGAAAATGAGAACTCAGGCACAAATGGAGACTTGTACACCAATATTCATAGCAGCATTATTCACCATCACAAGAACATAAGACACAGCCCAGATGTTCAACCACAATAGAATGGATTGAGAAACTCTGGTACATTCACTCAATGGAATACTATGCAGCATGCAGGAGCAATGATTCTGTAAATTACTACCTAGCTTGGAAGGGACTGGAGAACACTGTGTTAAATGAACTAACTCAGTCTCATAAAAACAAATACTGTATAAGATTATTATTATAGAACATGTACAGGATCCAAAGGTGAGGGAGGGTAGAAGGAAAATGGTAAGAATGGACGGAATGGGGGCAGGTTAATCACAGGGTCACACAATTTGACGGGTGGGGGTGGTGAAGGAAATGGGAATGATCCAGTGTGAAGAACAATGTCTTCGAACTTTGTAAATAAACCAGCATAAAAGAAATTTAAAAATACAATGTGCAAGCATGAAGTATAAAGTTAATAAGAGATTGTATAAGATACAGTGTACCTGCATGAAACACAATGTCAAAGAAAGACTGTATAAGACACAATGTATGTGCATGAAACACAAAGTATATGAAGGATTTCCTGCAAACCAATAAATATATGCGGGGGAAAATCCCCTCACCAAAAAAACAGAAACTAAGTAGAAAGTGTTGCCCAGCAACTATTACCAAGCATTTCTGGGCAGAGATGCTAGAGTATAATTGTGATCAAAGGGCCAGTTGGTATAGGCAACTGTGCTTGGAGACACCGCTCTCATAGGGTGACATTTTCCGGCCTATAGCTGACCCCTCTGTGAGCTTTCTGAGGCTGTAAACTGCATGTAAGGAGATTCTTCCCTCTTGAGATTTCATCCATCAGAGTTCCCTAAAAAGAAATCTTCATCATCACTGCCCAGTAGAAACAGAGTCTTAAATGACTCTTCATGTGGTTTCAGAGGCCCTAAGTCACACAGGAGGAGATGCCTATCTTTGCCATGAAAAGGCACTGGTGGGTTGGAAGTGCCAGAGTCTATGGACTCTATACAGACTTGTTTGTTATGACAACACAGGTACACGAAGACACTGGCTGCCCTCGATGTCTTTGGGGCCATCATCTCCTGAAGATGTTTAATGTGAACAACAACCAGGCTTTCAATTGTCAAGAATGGCGTTCCCAAACCTCTCTGCCAGGCAATTAAGTGGGGCAGTAATCTCCTCTCAACAACTTGAACTTGCTTTCGGTGCATCATTTCATGTACATCCGCGCCATTCAATCAATACCACCTCTCACCTTTCTTTCTTCTTTTTTTTTTTAAAGTAATTAACTGTGTGGACTTAAGTTATTCTCATTACCCACAAGTGGCAAAGTGACAAAGGTTCAATTGATGAAGTCTCTGGGGACAAGCTTAGTACCTGGTCCTCGGTTTGCCCTCTCCAGACGCGACACAATATTTGTAATTGGCATTCGAGGGCTTTAAATCCTGACTAATTGCTAGAGCCTGTTTTGTGTATGGAGGGAAAGCCACAAGTCAGGGGGAGTAATAGACCCAATTATTCCCGGGCAGGCTTTTCAGTAATAGGGCTTATTATCAAGATAGCTCATCTCAGAAACAGATGCGCCGAAACGCATTTCAGGAGACGATCAGGCCTCTTGAATGGAGACAGGCCCCCTCGTTGTCTGGAATAAAGACATTATGAAAGAAGTCCATTTCAGAGACATGCTTGGCTGAGAAGGGCAGACACCCATCTTCTTTAGGACTAAGGTGCATTTGTGGGGAGGTGGGGTGAGCATTGCGAGAAGAGATCATGGAGCACAGACAGAGAGCAGGGTTCCCACCCATCAGCTCTCAGAGAAGGGAAGGCCACAGGGCCTGGCGAGTGGGGACAGTGTGTGAACACAGAGTTTACAAACGGGATCCCAGGGAGATAATGGGCAGTAATTAGAACAGCTATCTCCCAGTCAGGGGAGGCATAAAAGGTGTTATTTACACCCGGCTCATGGCCCCGAATGCCCTCCATGTGGACTCTTTTTAAAGACTACATCTCTCAGACAACGTAACTCATCTTTATGCGCCAAGGATCACAGCCATTCATGGGGGGCATGCATCTGGAGATGTTTATAACAGACCCCTTTGCTCTGGGTAGGTGAACACTACTGGGCTGGGGCGGAGGTGTTACAGCTACGTCTGACCTAGGGACTGGAGACACTGGGCTCTGGGGGGCTAAATATCTCTCTCTCTCTCTCTCTCTCTCACACACACACACACACACCCCTTGTTGTTATGAGGTCGTTCTGAACTGGAGTAAATCCCGTGTGGTTGTATTATAACTATGTTCCAGGGGGATTTCAATGGCTGATTTTTTGGGGGCTTGATCAGTGGAGGGGAGTAGATGACCAGGTCTTTCTTCCAAGAGGCCCCTGAGTGGAAATGACCCTCCAACCCTAACCTTGGCCTCAGTCGTCATGATATTAACTGTTGGTCCCATCGGCTGTTCAAAAGAACAAACAAGTCTATCTTGGGGGGCTTGCAACCTGGGTGCTCCCGAGACACAAGGCTGGTGAAACTTCCCGTCACTCATCCTCCGGGTATGTGGTCAGGGGAAGACAGTCTGTGGGGAGGGACATCACGCTGGGAGAGGTGGAGGGTCAGGGAAAGAGAGGAAGACGCTCGATGAGATGGAGTGACATGGTGACTGTAGCAGTGGGGCAGAGCATGTCAGAGATGGTGGGGGTTCGAGCAGGATGGGGACAGGCTCAGACCTACTGTTCATGGCACCTAACAACAACCACTACCACCTAAAGACTCCAAAACACAAAAACCAGCAAAAAGACCCAGACTCTGGCTTTCCTGGGCACAATTCTGAGGAGGCTGGAGAAAGAGAGGCTGGATAGGGACTCAGCAGGCCTGCTGGAGTCATTAGGGGACAGATAGGGCGAGGAACCTGTCATGAATTACCTGCCTGTGCCGTTCTCAGGTCATGGAATGATACTCACTGCAGAGCCAAGCCCGAGGCATGGAGACCCCTCGATAAAGCAGGAACACCCAGTGTTTCTTAGCTGCAATCTTCAGGTAAGTGGATGGAGGTGGGTCATCATGCACCATCCTTCCAAAAACGTTGGATGGGTTCAAACCATCAACTTTCTAGTTGGCAATCAAGTGCTTAAATGTTTGTTCCACTACTAGTTGTTGTTAGGGACCTTCAAGTCGGCTAGGAGTCATGGTGACCATGTATAAACAGCAGACTGAAGGACACCGCACCCTACCCAAGGCCACCGTCATGATCTCCACCGTGCTCAAGCCCACTGGGACAGCCACTGGGACAGACACAGTTGTCATTCCACCCTGTGGAATGGACAGTCTTCCTCTCTTTCCCTGACTCCCTCTACCTTTCCCAGCTAGATGTCCTCTACAAAGGACTCGTCCCTCCTGACAACATGCCCCAAGCAGGTGAGACCAAAGCTGACCATCTTTCCCTTTAAGAAACACGTTGGTTTCCCAGAGGCTCATGGTTCAAATCCACCAGATGCTCTGCTGGGGAAGGAGGGACAATCTCCTCCTGTACCAGTCAGATCTGATTTGACGGTACACTCACACAAAAATAATAAAAGAAAAGAAAAAAAGAAACACTTTGGTTACACTTCTTCCAAAGCCAGAGCTGTAGGTTATTCTGGCAGCCCAGAGGATATGAAATACTCTCTGCCAACATTACAATTCATAGGCATCAACTACTTCTCAGTCTTCCTTATTCGCTGTCCAACTTGCTGATGGACAGACAGGAAGTTAACTGGAAATACCACAGCCTAGCTCAGATGCACGTTCGACGTTTTAAATGAGGCGAACAGGGTTCCTTTTCCATTGCTTTTACAGGTGAGGTAAAATTACCCTTTTACAAAAGGCCCTTTTGTAAGAGTGTCTCAGAGCTCCGATTGTTAAGCAAGTCTAATTATAGAAATGCACCTAGCAGGGAATAGTGTTGGATTAAAGAACCTTCTGATTCTCCACACCTGACCACAGCCTGAGAACCCAAAGGAGCTGACCTGGCTCACACCAGCATGCACCAGCGTACACCAGCATGCACCAGCGTACACCAGCATGCCAGCTGCATGTTTAGAATCAGCATGTTTTGGGGCGTCGCCTGGTAAACGTAAGTATTCTTAAAAATGAAATAATAGAATTTGAAAACTAGTTGAATCATATTAAAATGACAGGTGAATACAGCACTTCCTAATTAGTTTGCTTTTAGTTGTGCTTTTAGATGGTGTTATTGTTGTTGTTGTTGTTGTTATGTGCCATTGAGTCATTTGCAACTCATAGCGACCCTATGTAAAAGAGCTCTAAATGCTGTTCTGACCTAGCCATCTCAAATGCACTTATTCCCACCGCTCCAGTCACAGAATCGATCCATCTCATTGAGGGTCTTCCTCTCCTGTGCCGCCCCTCCACTCTGCCAAATATGATGTCCCTCTCCAAGGACCAATCCCTCCTTGCAACATGCCCAAAGTATGTCAGACGATGCTTCAGAATCCTTGACTCCAAGGAGCACTCCGGCTTCACCTTATCCAAGACAAACCTGCTTGTTCTCCTAGCAGTCCATGGTATATTCAACACTCTTCTCCAGCACCACAGCTCAAAGCCATCAATTCTCTTTCTATCAGCCATATTCACTGTCCAACTCTCCGATGCATAGCACGTAATTGTGAAGACTATAGCCTGGATCAGGCGCACCTTAGTCTCCAGCCTGACTTCGTTGCACTTCAGTACTCTTAAGAGGTCCCTCACAGCTGACTTTCCCAGTGCAATTCGTCTCTTGATTTCCTGGCTGCTGTTACCAAGA
>NW_006399839.1:8808853-8824247 GCF_000299155.1 Elephantulus edwardii | reverse complement strand
GTAGGCTCTTGCTCATGTGTCGTTTCATGAAATTCTTCTGTGTCAGCCAATTCCTTCTGATACAGTGACTCCGTGTATTCCTTCCATCTTCTCTTGATACTTCCTGGATCATTTAACATTCTACCCACCCTTAAGTATCTTTAAGTATTGCCACCCATGGCTTGAATTTGTTTTTCAGCTCCTTCAGCTTAAGAAAAGCTGAGCGAGTTTGTCCCTTTTGATTTTCTGACCCCAGCTCTCTGCACATTTCATTATAGTATCTTGCTTTGTGGTTCCGGGCTGCCTTTTGAAATTTTCTGTTTAGCTCTTTGATTTCTTGGTTTTCTTCTTTTAGTTTTGGTTTCTCGGCACTCTAATGTAATATTCAGAGTCTCATCTGACATCCATCTTGGTCTTTTCTTCTTTTTCAGCCTTTGTAATGATCTTACATGGTAATGAAGTATATTGGATTAATACTGTATGGAAGGAGCTCTGGGGGTGGGTGCATTAGGCAGTGTGCTGCTAACCCAAAGGTCAGAGGTTCAAATCCATCATTATAGGCAAGCATGACAGATGATGTATCGTCATCTTTGCCTCCAAGGAACATTCTGCCTGTACGTTTCCCAAAACATCTGTTTGTTCTTTTGTTCAGTGTTCTCTCGTACCTTGGGCAAGATGCTAGGAGAGGCTGTTCCTTGGAAAGGGACATCATGCTTGGAAGGATGGAGGGTCAGCAAAAGAGGAGAAGACAGATACTCAAAAGATGGATAGACACAGTGACTGCAGCAATGGGCTCCGTGGGTCAGAGATGGTGAGGGTGGCACAGGACAGGGCAGGGTTCTGATTGGTGGTTCGTAGTGTCGCTATCAACTCAATGGCATCTAACCACAACTAGAAAGCTGGTTGTTGTGTACCACCGAGTCAGAACCAACCCATAGCTGGCCTGTGAGTTTAGTTTTCAGAGGCAGTAATTGCACAGGAGGAGACTGTCCATCCTTCTCCCGTGAAGCAGCTGGCGGATTTGAACCATGTGCCTTCGGGATTGCAGTGCACCTTCTTACACCTTTACCTGCATACAAGCTTTTCAACTGGGAGCCTGGCAGCATCGTCCCAGATCCAAATTGCACCCAAGCTCTCAGTCACCTGTACAGAGGAATTCACCAACCCCGAGGAGAGCCAAGCACCCCCCCCAAGTTCCCCTCTTCGACTTTAACCCTCATATTCTTTCTATTTTCTCCCCAAAGGTGGATTACGCACCTCCCAAGTTATGCCTGCTAAATAATTCACGCACCATACATAATTGATGCTGGATTTAACAGAAGCAGAGTCCTAAGTGGTGACATATTAACTATTTATGACCTTGCCCGGGCGGCTGACAAGCTGGGCTCGGTGAGGAGATCACATCCATGCTCCCATGTTTTATTTAAACATTATTAAAAGTACACAGTCTGCAGCGAGGCCTTCAATTCCGCTCAGGATTCGACCGTGCTGTGAAGTTGCCGCTGGGTCTCAGAACAGTTGGCTGGGGTCAGGTTTCACTGGAACCGCGACTTATCTTTTTTCTCCTTTGCTGTGTGAAGACGTGAGCTCTCTTGTCCGCCCACTCTTGACTGTCCCCAATTCCTGTGGACCAGCCGCCTGGCACCGTGGGGTGACCCTGGGTGCACGCTTCCCCTGCCTGAGCCTCTGTTCCATCATCTGGCAAGTGGCACCTTTCATTGGGATGACCTTGGAGGGCACTGTGGACACTTACTTTTGTGCAGGTAATTATGTACTAAGCAAATAATTCCAGAAGCTGGACTGTATAGGGAGGAATGTGGTACCCAGACTGGAAGACTCCTCGACTGCTGTAACCCTTAAACTGCCCATCTTTCTCCCGCAAAGCACCCGATGGATTTAAACAGCCAGACGTATGTAGATTGTTAGGGTTTTTTTTGTTTGCTTGTTTTGGTTACTGGTGAAACAGCCCACATACTACACCGCCGGAGCCCCAGCCAAGTACAAACTGTTTATGCCACTCAATTCAAAGGCATCAATTCTTCTTCAGTCATCTGTATTCACAGTCCAGCTCTCAGTAGAATAGAAAGGGATTGAAAAGACCATTGCTTGAATCAGGCACACTTTAGTTCTCAAACTCATCAACGTCTTATCAGGTATCAACATTTATCACCATTCATTATCAACATGGTAGTAGCGTCCATCATGACCATTTTATCAGCATTTACTATGATTCAACAGCACTTACCACCACCACCACCAACCTAGAGAGAGCTCTGTGGGCCTGGTGGGTATAAAGTGATGCTACCAAGTCAAAGGTGGGTGATTTTAATCTGCGGTCCTCAGGCCTGGTTTTAATTGGTTTTGGTCAAACATTCTTCTAGGTGGTACAGCACTGGTCTGTGCATTGCTGTACAGGAGTAACTCGTGGTTGCTAAACACGGTGACATTAATGCGCCAAATGTGATAATGGTTACCCATGGTGGACAGCGTTTGGTGGAGCTCCCTGATTAAAACAAGCTTGGAAGCAGGAGTGGCATCCACTTCTGAAATAGCTTGCCTCTGGAAACTCTATGAACGTGGAGAAACGATGAAAGTTATACAAGCGTCCAGGTCTTTCATTCATAGGGTCGCTATGCACTGTACCCACTATCAACACTCTACCCACTATCAACACTGTATCAGTATCTATTATCAATAATTGTATCAGTATCTATAATCAACATTGCTTAGGACATCTATCATAAGCACTGTACCAGCATTTACCAACAACACTACATCAGTAACCGTCATACCTACTGTACTAGCATCTACTACCACCATTGTATCAGCATCCACCACCAACATCATTCAGGCATCTATCAATACTGCATCAGCATTTATGAGAACACTGTATCAGTCAGTATCTGTCATCATCATGTGTATCAGTGTGTACCACCAACACTGTATCAGCATTCACCATCAACATTATTCAGGCATCTATCAACACTGTACCAGCATTCACCAACAACACTGTATCAGTATCCATCATTACCGCAGTACTAGGCTGCTCCTTGGAGGCAAGGATTCTGAAGCTTCATCTGATATACTCCGGACATGTTGCAAGGAGGGACCAGTCCTTGGAGAGGGACGTCATGTTTGGGAGGGTGGAGGGACAGCGCAGGAGAGGAAGACCCTCGATGAGGTGGATTGATTCAGTGACTGGGTTGATGAAGGTAGGTGAGTTGCAGACAATAAGATTGGCACAGGACAGAGGAGGGTATAGGGCTGTTGTCCCTACGAGTTGCAAGCAATTTGATGCCACATAACAATAACAACAACCAACATTGTATCTGCATCTACCATCAACATTGTTCGGGCATCTATAGTCAACACTGTACCAGCGTTCGTCAGCAACATGGTATTAGCATCTACCACCAACACTGTACCAGCACCCACCATCAACAATATTAGAATCTATCCTCAACACCCTGTCAGCATCTGCTCTCAACACTGTATCAGATTCCATCATCAATGGCCTTGCACCATCACTGGTTCTACCCACTTCCCTTGACCTCTCTCAGGGGCTGTCCTGGGGCCAAGGTGGCCTCCTTGGAGCCTACTAGCTGAAAAGCAACAATCTGTAAATCTCCAGATGAGCTGTCTGGTCAACCAGTGACAAAGAAACCTCGATGATTTAGCACCAGAAAATTATTTTCTTCCTAATGGCCCTTAGAGTCTCCAGGAATAGTACATTTACTAAAATTAATGGCAAAACCTCATTTCTCTTTTTCTTTCTTTCTTTTTTTCTGGGAAGAAAAGTCTCATCTGTGGGGTAATTGATCCTGATGTGGATGTGTTGGCTGGGGTGTAAATCATTCACATGAAACAACTCACAGCCCTTTAAATCAACACCAACAGTGACGGATGCTCCGGGCTGGAGACGGGCAGAAAGGCGTGGGGAGGAGAGATCCATCAACATCCTTTCCTCCCCGCTCGCTCGCCACGTTCTCCGGCCTCCCCAGCAGAGCCATTTATCAGCAGTGGGGGTTGAGGGCAGCATGGCGTAACAGGAAGGGGTTTTTGGGGAGGTGGAATGCAGAGGGGTCCCAGGCTCAGCTCTGCCCCTGCCCAGCTCTGTATCCTCCAGCAGGACACTTCTTATCTCTGCACCCCCACATCCTGGTCTATTAAAGGGGCCGCTGTGCCCACTTTCTGGGGTTGGTATCTGTGTGAAAGGAATAGACCAAACATCCAAGCACAGACTGACTCAGTAGGTGTTTGTGCAAGAATGAATGAATGAATGAAGGCATGCCCTGACTGTGGAGTGAGGAAGTTCCTTCTCTCCCTTCCCAGAAGATCTGTTTTGTTTTGTTTTTACAAAACAAAGGTGAAATGACAACACTTTAGCACAAAGAAATGAACTGACATGCGTGGAGATACTGGGCGTGAGAGAGATCTGGCGCCAACTGGCCTCTGAGACAAACGAAGGCCTGAGAGGCACAAGCAGCTTGTTCTTGACTGCAAAGCTGAACGTCGGTGGTTTGGGTCCACACAGCAGCAGCACGCAAGAAAGGTCTGGCAATCTTCTGTAAAGGTCACACCTCCTCTGTAACACACGGGCTTTCCATGAGTCAGAATCTACTCCACTGTGGCTCATTTGGACTTCAATTGTTGTTGTTGTTGTTGTGTACCGTAGCTGACCCTCTGGCGGGTTTTCAGAGGCAGGAAACTGCATGGGAGCAGACTGCCCATCCTTCTCCCGCAGAGCAGTTGGTGGCCTCGAACCGCATGCCTTTGGCACTGCAGGGCAGCTTCTTGTCACCAGGCCACCAGAGCACCTTAGAACTCCCAAACCATAGCCAGCTGCCTCTTAGCTTTGCCTGTGAACAGTGAGCTCCCCTTACTATACAAGACACACCAGTGATGTCTTACCGTATCTCCCCACAAAGAGGGAGTTCTCACTGCACCCCTGGCACCTAATGTGGACCTTGTCCTATCATGGAAATGATGAATATCTGGTAGATGAATGGACAGACCAAATACCGGTGCCCTGGAGGGCGGGTTGGTGACATTTGGAAAGAATGAGTGGTGCTGAGCCACTGCCCTGTCACTTTAAAGGATGGGAAGGAGGCAATGTGGTGGTGCCACAAACCTGGACAGCTGAGGTGTCCCCTCCTGAGAGTATCTGAGAAACTGCCAGGAGGCCAGGCCTCGGCCACAGGGCTCATTGGAAAATAACAGTGTTCATTTAATCCTGTCCACCTTGAGAGCTTCTAGAAAGCTCAAGAACTTGAGAAGTGCCATGGCTTCAGGAGCAGCGGCAGGTCAGCCCCAGGCTTGCGTCACTCTAACCCCTCCCCCAGAAAGCCATCGTAGTCGCTGAGTCCCTGTTCTGTGACGACCATGTGTGACCGAAAGGTGGTGATCAAAAACGTGGACATGTTGGAGGAGATGCAACAGGACTCGGTGGAGTGTGCGACCCAGGCACTGGAGAAATACAACATCGAGAAGGACATCGCGGCCCACATCAAGAAGGAGTTTGACAAGAAGTACAACCCCACCTGGCACTGTGTCGTGGGGAGAAACTTCGGTAGTTATGTGACGCATGAAACTAAGCACTTCATCTACTTCTACCTCGGCCAAGTCGCCGTTCTTCTGTTCAAATCTGGTTAAAGCATGGACTGTGCCCACACACCCAGTGATCCATCCAAAAACAAGGACTGCAGCCTAAACTCCAAATACCAGACTGAAATGTTCAGCCTTGCTAAGAGAACGCCTCTGTCTTTGAACCTTAGTTGTGTTTTGAACAGGTCCTTCCTCTGTACCAGTTTGTTATGATTATAAAGCAATTGTTGTTGTTAAGTGCCATCGAGTCATAGGCAACTCATGAGACCCTATGAATGAAAGACCTGGACACCTGTATGACTTTCATCTTTTCTCCAGGTTCGTAGGGTTTCCAGAGGCAAGCAATTTCAGAAGTGAATGCCACTCCTGCTTCCAAGTTTTGTTGTTTTTGTTGTTGTTAAGTGCCGTTGAGTCGCAAGCAACTCATAGTGATCCTACGAATGCAAGTCCTGAACATCTCCTGTATAACTTTTGTACTTTCTCCAGGTTCATAGAGTTTCCGGAGGCAAGCTATTTCGGAAGCTGCTTCCCAGCTTGTTTTAATTGGGGAGCTTCACCAAACACTGTTCACTGTGGGTAACCATTCTTGCATTTGACTCATCAGTGTCACAGTGTTCAGCTTCACAGCAACCACGAGTTACCTCTGTACAGCAAGTGGACAGACAAGGGTTACAGGACCTAGAAGAATGTTTCACCAAAAACAATTAAAGGAAGTCCTGAGGGCCGTAGAGTGGAGTCACCCACCTTTGGCTTGGGAGCACGGCTTTCTGTCCGCTAGGCCAACTGCTCGCGCTCTCTCTTTCTACGTTGTTGTTGGTGGTGGTGGTGGTGTTAAGTGTCATTGAGTCGCAGGTGACTCATAGTAATGCTTTAGCAAATAAAAAAAAAAACCAAACAAACCAAAAAACCCAAAAAACAAAGAACTCATTCCTGTTGAGCCAGAATCAACTCAGAGTGGATTCTCCCTTGTCCTCCTGAGGCTACGTTTGCACAGGAAGAGATCATCCATCTTTCTCCTGCAGAGTCACTGGTGGACTTGACCTTCCAGGGAGGCCTGGCCCCTGGGTTAGTGGATCGACCTTGTGTGTCTCTGTCCCTCCCACCAATGTCGACCCCGGTGTCACGGGGCCTTTAGTTGATGCTCAATAGATATGTGCTGAACATGCTCTGGGATCCTGGCAGGCAACTGTTCTCATAAAAGGAAATGACTGCCGAAACCAGAAACAAATGCAAATTGTATAGTGCACTGCCCCACAGGTAAAGCATGTGGTTCTCACTCACTTGTTCTTCACTTGGAACAGACTCATAGCTGACTGACTCTCTACCTGGATTCCTGAGGCTGTAAATTGAAACAGAAGGAGACTGTCCACCTTTTGTCCATCTTTCTCCCATGAAGCCATTGGTGGATCAAACTGGCCAGTATGCACAGTCTTTGGGTTAACAGTGCAACTCATGACAGGCTATGTCATGTAAGCATAAGTCAGTGGATTCAATGAGACATACAGCTGGACAGGCCTGGGTTCAACTTCTTGTTTGCCTGTGGCCCAGAGCAAGAGAATGGACACTCCAGCCTCTAGCTGTGCAGGCAAGTGGCCCTGTGCCTCGACCTCCCCATATGTAAACAGGAGGTAGCACTACCATTGACTTCAAAACATCAGAAAGAAATGAGAAACATTTAATCCAGAACCTGGAACAGCAGAAGAGCTCAAGAAACAGTGCCTCTACCCTCATTTGCTTTGTTGTTGTTTTTACAAACAGGTCTCATGTTGACTGGACATGACCTTAGACACTTACCTTGTTGAAACCTCAGTTTCCTGATCTGTAAGATGGGGATAATAAAGGGAACCACATGAGGTTGTTGTGAGGACTAACGGGGATAATAAATGGTAAGACCTGGCGCAAGGGAGGCACTCAACAATCAGTAAAAGCTCATCTTTGTATGAGCAGAAAACAAACCAACAAAAAACCAAACACTCAAATTCACTGCCATCAAGTTAGAACTGACTCATATCGGACCTTTCTTAGGGTCTCTGACGCCACAGACCACATGGGAGGAGATTCCTCATCTGTCTTCCTCCGAGTCACTGGTGGATTTGAACTCCCAGAGGAGTTGTAAACTCCCTCTAGACCATCGATGCTGAATATCAGAGTCAGAATCAAAACCCTAGTTGACACTTCAACTGGTTTTCAGAGGCAGTAAATCTCACGGGAGTTGACTGCTCATCTTTCTCCCACAGAGAAGACGGTGGATTTGAACCGTGTATCTTTGCACTGGCCGTGCAATTCTTTACCATGAAACCACCAGAGCTCCCTATGAACAAGGCCAGCAGAGCTATGAGCACAAGGCATGAACAGAGGACATGCATGAGTTTGCAGCTCATCAAGAGAAACAGCCAATGTCATTGGTCCATAGTGGGCCTCGCCTCCAGCGTTTGCAGCGTTTGCAGCCAATGATCTGCTGTTCCTCAGGTCATCCCATCAGGATGTGTCCAGGCTGTCTCAAAGCCCGAGAGACAATCAGATGACTTCCCTCTTGAAGCCCACCCCAGTGGACTCACCAGCTCCATGCAGCGCCGGCTGGCCTCCGCCTCCCGCAGCACCAGCTCCTCCATGTCCACCTTCAGCTCCTCCAGGCGCCGCTGGTAGTACTGGCTGCTCTCCCTCTGCTGGGACTCGGAGGCCGCCGCCCGGGACAGCTCCTCGTCCATCTTGATCAAGCTGTCCCGGAGCCGGATGACCAGGACCTGCAGGAGCGGACCGAGGGTGGAGGACAGTCACCTTAGAGCCAGAGGCGTGGCGTCTGAAACAGGGGCTTCTGGAGAGCTAGCTGTCTTTTACCTTTTCATATTTGTGATAATCATTTGAATTCCTACTATAAAAAGGAAGCCCTTCTCTTCAAACATGGTCAATTGTAACTACTATTCTGAGTTGCACAGCTTGAGGTGACGCAAACAGTTGGACTTGGGTTACTTTCTCCCCCCCCCCCAAACACAATATGTCTTTTATTTCTCCTCCCCCTCTGAGATTTTTTAAAATTTTTCTACTAGTTTCTTTACAAAATTAGAATACATTGTTTTCAAGAACAAATTCTTTCAATTTCCCTCACCCCCCCACCCATCAAATTGTACAACCCCATGATTAATCCCACCTTCCCCCTGCACATTTTCATCCCTCTGCTTCCAGCCTCTTCCACCCCTCTTGGATCCTTATACTCATTCTACAAATGGTTTTATATCATTTTTATCCTTGTGGGACTGAGTTAGTTCACACAACATAATGCTCTCCAATCCCTCCCAAGTTAGGTAGTAATTTACAAAATCACTGCTCCTGCGTGCTGCATAGTATTCCATTGTGTGAATGCACCATCATTTCTCAATCCATTCGTTTGTAGTTGGACATTTGGGCTGTTTCCATGTTCTTGTAATGGTGAATAATGCTGCTGTGAACACTGGTGTACAAATCTCAGTTTGTGCCTCAGTTCTCATATTCCAAGTTATGGAATAGCTGGGTCATATGGAATGTCTATGTTCAGCTTTTTGAGGAAGCGCCAAACTGCCTTGCAGAATGGTTGCACCATTTTACAATCCCACCAACAATGTATAAAAGTTCCTTTCTCGCCACATCCTTTCCAACATTTATTACTCGCTGCCCTGTTAAACTTTGCCACTGTTATTAGAGAGAGATGGTACCTCATTATGGTTTTGGACTTAGGTTATTCTTTGAAAGGCTAGCAATTCGAATACACCTGGAGTCCCCAGGAAGAAAGGCTTGGTGATCTACCTCGACAGTGTTAGCCAAAAATACTCTCTGCCTCCGTCTGCTATGTTACATAACAGATCTACTCTGTGGGTTTTCTTGCCTGTCATCTTCATAGGTGATTGCCAGGCCTTTCTTCCATGACAACCCTAGCTGAGTTTGATTCATCAAGCCTAGTTGAGTTTCACTCACCAAACTTGAAGTTGATACTCACTTCAGTTCAGTGGATTCAAACTCATTGCTACCTTCTATTAGATTTCTGAGGCTACAAATTTTAATGTTTATCTTTCTCCCAAGAACCAACTGGTGGTTTTGAACCACTCTCCTTTTATTTATCAATGCAGCACCCAGTACTGGGTATTCTTCTTCACCAGAGTTTATCTTTTTTTTAAAAAAAAATCCCCTCTTTTCTCAGTTTCTCCCGAACCCCCATGTCAGTCCTGTTTTATAACAGTGCTGTTATGCAGTATTTGTCTTTTTGTGACTGAGAAACGTCACTCAGCATAATGTCCTCAAGGGTCACCCATGTTGTGGAATATTTTATAAGTTCCTTGTTTTTCAATGCTGCATGGTATTCCGTTGTGTGAATATACCATAGTTTTTTCTATCCACTCATTTGTTGATGACAAAATTCTTCTTAAGGTTAATCACTCACTCACTCATTGCCCTTGAGGGGGAACCAACTCATAGCTGACCCTCCGGTGGGTTCTCAGAGGCTGCAAACTGCATGGGAGGAGACGCCTATCTTCCTCTCATGGAACAACTGGTGGATTCGAACTGCTTGCCTGTGATTTGGCAGTTCAGCTCCTTATCCACTAAGGTAAATCATTAGATCACAATCTATTGGTACCACCCAGGGACCTTCCTGCAAGATCAAAGCCATTGAAAACCCCGTGAGGTGTTGCTCTACGCTGAGGTCACCATGTGGCAGTCTACGCTGTTAGTCACATTTCCAAACCTACTCTCTCACATGGGTGACTATAATCATTACTATTATGGGAGGTGGTAAGAAGCTGAACTGCAATCCCAAAGGCATGTGGTTCAAACCCACCAGCCATTCCACGGGAGAAAGGTGGGCAATCTCCTCCCATGTGATTTGCTGCCTCTGAAAACCTGCTGGAGGGTCAACTATGAGTTGGTTCTGACTTGACTGCACACAACAAGTGTTACTGATGACAAGAGCCATTCTCCACATTACTAATGAGAATCCTGACTCCAGAGATGCTCTAGGTCCAAATATCATCCTCTCCTGCTTCCTGGCAGCGGGGATGGGCGTGCCTCTTGTTACAGGATGTCAGGATTAAATGAGCTCACTTATGCAGACAGCTTAGCCCAGTGCCTGGCGCATAAGACACATTCCACACAAGCTGGGAATTGTTTATATTTACAGCAGCCCTCATCCACCCTTAGGTTGAGGGAGTGGATTGTGCAGTGAGAGAACACTAGCCTGTGTGTGTGTGCGTGTACGTGTGTGTATAGACACACACGTACGCACACCCCCTTCCCCAACATGGAGTCTGGTGTCCTGGTTTGGGAGAGTAGAGAGGCTGATCGAGAGCCTTGATTCTAATATTCTGTGGCTTTCCCCCTTCTTTCTGTGATGAAAACACAATGCAACAACAGAGGGGGGAAAAAGTCTGGTTCATCCTGAGTGCTAAGAAAACATCAACACACAGGCTGTCCTGCGGAATTCAGCAGCTGGTCAACAAGCGCACAGCCAGTTGGTCTTGAAGGGCAAATAGTCCGATGTGGACACAGGAGGGAGACACATGAACTTTCCAGGCCTTGGAAGCCCTCCAACCCCTGCTCACCCAAACCCACTATATCAAGTAGACTCCAGTTCGCAGACTCCCTGCAGGACAGAGGAGAAGGGCCTCCCAGGCTCCCCAAGGCTGCAGATCTCTGCACAGGACGTATGGGCTTGATGTGGCGTCTCATTCCCCTCAACCCTTCAGCTTCCGCATTAGCCTCTTTTTGCAGCAAGGAAAAGCGATCAGACGTCTCCAGACAAAGGAGAGCTAGCAACCCATTTCAGCCTGTTTCCTCGCTGGGCTCTGCTGTTCCCATTGATTTCCAAGGCTGTAAATCTGCAGCCTTCAATACAGATTGCATCTCAGTGTCAAGAAAGCAAAAGTCCCTACCGCTGGAACAATAGGCGACATCATGACAGATGAAGAAAAGATTGAGACTGTCAGCGACTTCATCTTACATGGATCCACAATCAATACAACTTGGTACCAGCAGTCAGGAGAACAGGGGGTGCAATGCACTGGGAAAGTCTAGCGTCGGGAACCTCTTCAAATTATTGAGGAGCAATAATGTCAGTTTGAGGACTTAAGATGTGCCTGATTCAGGCCACGGTCTTTTCAGTCACTTGCTGTGCATCAGAGAGCTGGACAATGACTAGGGATGACAGGAGAAGACTTGATGCCTTTGAACTTGGTGCTGGAGAAGAGTATCAAATGGATGGCCAAGAAGACAGGCAGATAAGTATGAGAGAGTGCAGCCAGGGTGCTCCTTGGAGGCAAAGATGCGGGGGCTTTGTCTGACATATTTTGGGCATGTTGCTAGGAGAGGCTGTTCCTCAGAAAAGGACATCATGCTTGTGGAAAGGTGGAGGGATGGCAAAGGAGAGGAAGACTCTCGATCAGGTGGATTGGCACAGTCGCTGCAGCAATGGGCTCAAGTGTGTCAGAGATGATGAGGACGGCACAGGACAGGACAGGGTTCAGAGCCATTTGTTCAAAGGGTTGCTATAAGTCATACTTGACTTGACGGCACCTAACAACAACAGACTCTTTGTGGGAGCAGGCTGCTCTCATGAAGTGGCTGGTGGATTGGAACTGCCGATCTTTGGGCTAGCAGCTCAGAGCTCAATCCATTACCCTACCTGTGCACCTTCCAACAACTACAGGTAGAAACAGACTTCAAGTTGGAGTATGACTAACAGACTAAATGATATAGGGAGGCAGGTGACCGTTCAGTTCCCCTCTACCTTTCAGATGGAGTTCAGCAATCCTTTTTTACTTTTTTCTTCTAAGAGCTCAGCAGTACTTCTGATGGGCCATCAGGAGGGGGGGAAGGAAGGAAAGTCATTCTCAAAGAGTCCGTAAGGCACCCCATCACCCCGCCACCTGGATGCAGGGTTCTGCTAAGCTTCTGTTAAGGGGGTGACGAGAAGGTGCAAGTGGCTGTGGCTCAACTCAAGGCCTCTCTCCTCTACTTTTTCCTTCCCTGTTAGTGTTTGGTGGTGCCAGAATCACATAAAACCCAATACCCGTCAGAGCCCCACGCGCCCTATTTAATCATTTAAGCTGCAGGAGATCAAAGTTGTGGGGTAATCTGCAGACACAGGCATGCACTTAGGGGTCCCCAGGGTGGATCTGAGAATGGCAGGCGTCGAGAGGGAGAGGAGTTTCCTTCTGTTCTTCCTTCTGGGCAGCCTCAGGGATGAGTGAATGCCCAGGGAGATGGAAACCGTCCCGGCCTCCCGCTGTCCCGGCTTGCTGGAATACTGAGATCGGCTGGCTGCAGACATCGGGACCAGAGGCTGGGATACCTGATGAGTGCTTCTTCGTTTCCCCCAACGCGATACATTTTCATATACAGAAAACCAAAGCCACACGTGAAAGGAGAAGAAAACCCTCAATGGGATGGACTGGCACGGTGACTGCAGCGATGGGCTCGGGTGTGTCAGAGATGGAGAAGGGGACAGGACAGGGCACGGCTCAGACCCGTTTTTCACAGAGTGGCTGAGATGAAATAGACTTGACAGCATTTAACAAGGACAATAACAGCAACAGGAGGAGTTGAGGTCCTGAAGGCACAGACTGGATGATTAACATTCTCCCACTCTACTCCACCCAACTCCTACGTCTGGGGAGTTGTCGAGTGTCGTTGAGTTGGAACTGACCCACAGCTGCCCCTCTAATGGGGTTTCAGAGGCAGCTAATCTCACAGGAGGAGACTGCCCATCCTTCTCCCACAGAGCAGCTGGTGGATTCGAACCGTGTAGCTCTGGGGATGTGATGCAGCTTCTGACCATGAGGCCGACATGTCACCACTTGGTCTCGTATGCAGCATGAATGTGGTCAGAAGGGGGCCAGTCCTTGGAAAAAGGCATCATGCTGGTGAAAGAAGAGGGTCCTGGAAGGAGAGGAAGCCCCTCAGTGAGGTGGGCGGACACGGTGACTGCAGCAATGGGCTTGAGCATGGCGGGCATCGTGAGGCCATGCAGGATGGTGAAGTTTCCATCTGTCGTTCACAGGGTTGCTGTGAGCTGGAGTCGCCTGCTGGCACTGCCCACCGCCCACGATCAAGGGGCCTAGAGGGCACACTGAATCCATGTTCCCACACAGGCAGTTGGAGGTTGACAACTTGAAGGAAGGTGATTGTCAGACCCTGTTCTAGCACAGTGGGTTTGAACCTCCAACCCTTAAGTCAGCAACCCAGTTCTTAATTTTTTTTTTCATTTACTACGTTTTATCTTTTAATGCAAACTTTTTTAAAATTAATTTTAATGAAAGTTTACAGAGACTTAGGGTTTCCAGTCATTCACTGTTGCATTTTCTCCCTACCCACCCATCTGCAATTCACTCTTCTCCTTGAAAAGAAAAAGAAAAACTCTTTCACTGCTATGCAATCCCTTCCCACAAGTCCACTCCACCATGCAGCCTTCACTCTGGACTTCTGTCATGGCAAGAATACCCATTCATATGTCCCTTTTAAACAGTTCTCTCCCTCATCTGTTTCAATGCAGTATATATCCAAGTGCTTAAAAATTTGCAGCACTAGAAATCCTTTTAAATGTTAATAAAAACAAAACAAAACAAAATAAAATAAAACTCACTTCTATGGGTCAGAACCAACTCATAGCTGACCCTCCAGCAGATTTTCAGAGGCTGTAAATCACATGGGAGGTGACTGTTGATTGTTCTCCCAAGGAGCGACTGGTGGATTTGAACTGCCTGCCTTTGGGTTGGCAGCACAACTCCTTACCCATTCATGTCAATGCTGTTGTTATTGTCAGGAGCCATTGAGTTGGAAGTGATGGACAGCTGACCCTCCGGGGGGTTTTCAGAGACAGTAAATCGCACAGGAGGAGATTGCCCACCTGTCTCTCCCAGAGCAGCTGGTGGATTCGAACTGTGTGCCTTTGGGGTTGGCACTGTGGCTACATACCACCAGCCCACCCTCCGTGTCGGTACCCACCTCAAATCTCTTAATCTGCACCTTCTGGAATTCCGTCTTGTTCTCGAGATCACAGATGACCTTCTCCTGCCTGCTGACGATGGCTCTGTCCACCGTGGACTGCTCCAGGTATGTGATGTGCAGCTGAGCCACCTGCAACTGGGGACACACCCAAGAGGGGCATGGGCCACCTGGAGCCCCCAAACCCCCAACCCACAGACATATGCGAGCGCCCACCCCAGGCCCCCATGCACACTGTGGTTCCTGGCTCAGTACTGTGTGCTGAAAGTCCACACAAGCTGGGCTCCCATCTGAGGACACAGGCTGGACCTTCACGTGAGCGCTTGCCCTGTGTTTCAGCGCCCAAAGCAGGGCTTCGCATCACCAGCACTTCCTGAACCCCTTTCCCTCCTGTGCTAAATGGAGTCAAGCCGGCCTTTAAGCAGCAAACTTGAGCATCAGACAACCAAAGCCCTGAGTGTGTCTGGGAGCAAGGAGTGCACTGTGGCTGTCAGGGGCCGCTTCCACCAAGCCAACACGATGGATGGAGGGCACAGTGTGTGTCACAGCGGGCTCGGGCGTGTCAGAGATGCGGGACAGGGCAGGGTTCAGATCTGCTGTTCAGCAGGTCGCTATTTGGTGGCTCACAACAACAGCAGTGATGGGGAAGTCAGAGGCGTTTGGAGGCACCACCCTTGAAAATAGGCTCCCCAGAGGGTAACAATGCCTCCTGGTATCTTTCTCCTTCTAGCCGTTTTCTCTGTGGGAGAAAATCTTATCCTCAATGATCAATGGGTTCTTTGAATACAGAACACAGGCATAGGGTGTGTGTGTGTGTGTGTGTGTGTGTGTGTGTGTGTGTGTG
>NW_006399839.1:8806836-8808753 GCF_000299155.1 Elephantulus edwardii | reverse complement strand
GTGTGTGTGTGTGTGTGTGTGTGTGTGTGTGTGTGTGTAGTAGAGTGTGTTTAGTGAATAATAACAATAAGCAGGAGTCCCTCCTCCTTCCGCAGTATGCCGGCTGCCCAGCCGCGCTGGGAACACGTACTTGCTCCTGAAGCTTCTGCTTCTCCTTATTGGCTTCGTCCAGCTGCAGCTGCATTTCTTGGATCTGCCCAATGTCAGCAGCGGACTGAAGAGACAGAGGGGAAAGAAGAAATGTCACCTGATACTCTACTGTCCCTAATGTAGCAGAAGTCCCCTCAGATCAAGTCTCCACAGGACGCACGGGAAGCCCAGCAGGCCATTCCACTCCGAGCCCCTCAGGACAAAATGTGGGGAAGACGCTTAGGACCCCACGTGGGAGCTGCTGTCCCCTGTGACACAGGCCAGGATTGGCCAGTGGCCCTCATCACGTCTCTGGACGCTCCTCCCTCATGTCCGCTGGGAGCCCCCTGCTTGTCTCCTGAGCCCCTCGTCTCCCTCCACCTCCAGCCCACCTCCCGGGGATAAGCTGTCACCATCTCACTGGGACCACTGCAGCTTTCGTCTCCCCAGAAGCTACCTCCTGGGCCCCCAGTCAGTGCCAGACCCTCTGCTAGGGTCTGGGATACAACATGGACCACTGTCCTCATGGGCTGACGGTCTCAGGTGGCATCCTGGCTGGTCCTCGACTCCCATTCTTGTCCCTTAGAGAATTCATCAATGGCTCCATCACTCACGTTTAAAGCCCGGGACCATCAAAGCCTCCAGGAGCCCACAGTGGCCCTCCTCTGGCAGCTTCATGGAGCTCAACTCACACTCAGATCCCTCACTGGCCTCGTCTCAGGCTCTCACATGCACCACCACAGGCCCTTTGCATGTGCTGGTCCTTCTACCTTAACCATTGCCCTCTCTCTGTCCTGCTGTTACGTACCGTTAAGTTGGAACCAACTCATAGATGACTCTCCATGGGTTTTCAATAAATCACATGCAAGGTGATTATTCATTTTTTTTTCCTCTGGTAGAGCCACTGATGGATTTGAACAGTGAGTCTTCAGGTTGGCAGCACAGCTCCTTGCCACTAAGCCACCAGAGCTCCTGGTCTCCAGTGTAATCTAACTCCAATCTAACTCACTCCTGCTTCTTATTCAGATCTCCATTGCAGGGAAGCCGTACCTGGCTCCCAACCTAGGTTAGGGTGTGTGGAGCTGTATTTATTTTCTTTTAAGACTCAGCTCAGTTTGCAGGATTCCACTCAGCTCTGCAGGACTGTGGGATAAAATCTGCCTGGACCACGAATCCATGAGCTTGATGAGGAAAGGGACTGAATATGCTTTTACTCACATGATGAGTAAGTTGGCATTTTTCACAGTGTGGAACGCACAGTGGGTTCTCAGGAAATGTTACATACAAGGCAGCAGATTGATGGCTGGAAGGACGGATGGGTGGATGGACAGAGGGACAGGTGAGTGGGTGAGTGGACGGGTAGGTGAAAAGATGGCTGGATTAATGATAGATGAGTGGACAGATGGATGAAGGGGTGAGTGGATGGGTGTGTGCCTGCGTAGAAGGGGGTATGTAGGTGGATGGATGGGTGGGTGGGTGATTGGATGCATGGGTGAATGAAGAGGGTGTGTGTGTGTGTGTATGCAGGTAGATGGATGAACAGAAATGTGGACGGATGAGTGGGTGAATAGATGAGTGTGCAGGTTGTCAGTGGGTGGATGGATAGATGTGTAGGTGACTAGATGCAAGGGTGGATGGGTGTATATGTGTAGGGGATGGATGGATGGATGGATGGACGGAAGGACTGGAGGGTGGAAGGATGGGTGAGTGTGTGAATGGGGTGTGTGTGGGTGGATGGATGGATGGATGGATGGGCGTGTATTTGTGTGTGTGTATGGATGGAGGGTG